>NW_004524824.1:1793976-1831403 GCF_000260255.1 Octodon degus
GGTTGCGCCTTCCAAAGGCGGCCGCGGGGAGTCTTGATTTCGGACACCCAGCGGGCCAGGACGCCGCGTCCCCCGCGTCCCGCCCGCCCCAGATCTGCGCCCGGACGCGACCCGCGCGGGCGGCCTCTCCGGGGCCCGTCGGCCAGGAGCCGCGCTGCCTCCGGGCCAGGCCGGGTTCCGCCGAGAGCCCGCGCCTGGGTTTTACTTTTCTGTCAAGGAAGCCTTCAAATCTGGGGCTCTTTTCCCCCATTTTTATTATAATTTGTGGGTGTGCGCGCGCGCGCATGGGTGGAGAAGCCGGACGCATCTAAGTTGATGAATCTCGGATTTTGTTTCGTTCGCGTCCGAGTTTCTAGAGTCCGGGGCTCGCGCGTGGAGCGCTCCGGCGAGCCGCTGCTGCAGAGCCGGCGCCGACCTGCCCCGCGGAGCGGGTCTTGGCGCGACGCGGGCCTGTTTCCCGTGAGTGTACATGAGCAAGTTGACCCTCCGAGAAAGATGCCACCATGACGCCGGAAGTAAGCAGCGAATTTGCCGAGCCAATCACATGCCTCCCTGCCTCGTTTATAACATGAAATTAAACACCCGAAGCAGCGGTGACTTATATTTGAGACCTCCCCAGATCCATCCTCCCGCATACCACCCCGTCACTCCGTCCGCACACAATGTGGTATTTTAACTCCCTACACCCAAAAGCTATTACAAAGAATTATTGTTGATGATAGCAATTCCAAGTAGAAAATCTGGCCTGTGACTTGGAGAAAACCTTCAGTAATGAGTAGTTTTACCAGAAGGGTACAGACATGTTTTCCTTTTCTTAGCCCACACAATTATTTCAAACGAGTATTTTCATATTTGCTAAACTGATAGAAGCAAAGGGGTCCATGCATGTGATACTTCCCTCAAGGGGAGAAACTTGAAGCAACCAAATAATTACGATGGTCCTTGACGGAGGTGCTCCGGAGGCCTGTGTCTATGTAAAATAATACATTTTTCATCAAAATCGAAGGAGGACACCAGGCAGTACTGTTTCGTCTTACTCGGAGTTCTAATGTGATCAGATTCTTCCTGTTTTCCTTCATTGTTTGCTGTATGTGGATTTACGTTTGTAAAATGTTTAGCTTTATGGGATGCATGCAACTGTAATTACACCAAAGTGTGCTTATCAATGTTCTTCAAGAGTGCTTGATCGCAGGAGCGACCTCTTGTGTTCAGAGGGGGGATTAGATACTCTTCTGTGAAAATGGGACTTATTTTGACCTTTGTATATTCTATTAGGTCAAAAATACATCCCTCAAAGCAGCAGTGAGTTCCTGGTTTTAGCTCCTTTACGAACAGGAAGAAAACAAGCCAGAGTCGTGATTCAGTGTAGTATGATCACGTCAGGCCACCCCCAGTGTACATTACAGTGGCTGCATAGAAGACATACTGAGATTTAATAAATTTCTCTATAGTCTGTGACATTTGTCCGGTTGCACATAACTTCCAAAATGCAGCTGTTACACCAGACCTCCCGGTGTGCTCTTCTGCCTAAATTTTCCTGTCTGCTAAATCGCTTTCCTTCTCTGCTTTAATTAACACTGAAACACTCCAAGTAACTTAATGGCAGATGCAAATTCCTGGACAAACATCATGAAATCAAGCTATGTCCCTAAATCTAAATAGGTTTTAATTGTAATTGAAATGTAAATTTACAGTTACAATGGTTACAATGTTCGTATTCCTTAAAACCTCTGGCAGATATAAATACATTTTTAGTTGGTTGTTTGAGGACTTAAATATACAGTGAAAAGCTTTTTCATTCCTATCTAAGCACGATTAGGAGAAGAAGAGGGGCTGTGGTCAGCTTTCTTTAAGATTTGTTTGGGCCACCAAGACTGGGCTTGAGGGTGGAACAATTAGCCTGCCAATTTCAATGACTAAGGTAGTCAAATTGGGGGGAAAATGTGTACCAGAGGACTTAATGCTTTCTTATCTCCACAAACACATAATTTGGGGGTCACTATAAAACAGGAACACATTTATTCAACTCTGAAAATAGGTATCCAGTATATTGTATCTGAGTCCTGCTCCTCGGTTTTGCTTTTTTTGTGTAATCAGTAATCGCAGAGAACAAGGCTGTGTGAGCCATTGGTGTCTTTAATCATGTCCAAGGGTGAGACAAAATTATGTGTGATTAAAGGGAGTCGGGATTAACCATTTGTATTCCACTGGGAATAGGATGTAGTGTTAGCGCTAATTTAGCACCTTCCAGTTGGTTTACTGAAGATGGTTGAAGTGAATTTGTTCTAATTTCAGAAAAGAAGTGTCTAGTCATGTACTGTGCGGTATGAAATGATTACCTCGTTTTCTTTACTCGAAAGAAATGGTGCCAAGCTCTGATAATAAAGGTTGTTGTTAATAACAAACCTTTAGTAGTGCTTCTTATTTTATTGCCTAAGTCTCCTGCTGGGAATGTAGCTTTGTTGAGTGTCAAGTGCTTTATTAAGCAGTTGAAACAATCTGGGTGAATTAGCGAGAATTTTCTTCTACCATCAGAGCTCCGCAGCGCGCCGTTCGGAGTCAGGCAGCCTTCCGCGTCCATCCTCGGCGCTCCCGGTGTCCCTTCCCGGCCGGAAGGCAGCTGTGCCGCTGCTCGCTTCTCAGCCGAGATAGAAATGGGGTGCTCTGGGCGCGGGAAGCCACAAGCCCCGGGCCAGGCTGGAGCCTGCCGGTGCCGGAGGAGTTCGTGCTGGGCCAGCCACGACCGAAATGTGCGTCCTCCCTTTCAAAGGGTGCTTCTCGAAGTGTTTATTAGGAGGATTTCTCAAAATCGGCTGCAACCTTTGTCAGAGGAATCTCCCTTCGCACCCTCTTTGAACTCGTGCAGCCTCAGGATTAGGAGCGGTGGAGGTGAACCGAGTTGTGTGGAGCGCGGGTCGCGCAGCGTGCTGACGAGGAAGTCTGGCCCGGGACTCTCAGAACCCTGCACTTGGCAAAGCCTTCAGCGAATGTACCGGGTTGCACGGTACATTCGAGCCTGCGAGCGGGAGCCTGTGCTCTCCTAGGTCCCTGGTGGCTTGTCTGCAGTGTTTCCATCAGCACTGGCCCTTGGAAAGCACCCACAGGTCCTCCGGAGCTCTAGGGAAACCCGAAGCAAGTCAGCTCAGGGTAGCTGATCAAATTAATCAAATCTAGCTGATCGGTTTTTTCTTTTAGAAAAGACGGGGTGGGGGCGGCTTTCCCACACTGCAGCTTATCCAACAGGCAGCGCTGAATTTACAGCTGAAGGGTTGTTTTCTCTTCGGCTGGAGGTTTGCCGAGGGCGAGGGGGAGGGGAAGCGAAGGTGCCCCGGGAGGTCAGGCGGGAGTAGAGGAGCCGAGCCTCGCCGGCGCAGCCGGGTGGCGGGATCCCGGAAATCCACCGGGATGCCTCCAGTAACCTCCCCTTCCATCTCAGGACCCGAGTCCCCCAAAGCCGGCCTTGCGGGGTGGCCTGGGCTGGAGCCCCAGAGTGGGCTGCGGGGGCGATGTCAGGAGTCACAGCTACTTGCCGGGAATTAAACTGCAGCTCTGCGAGTTAGGGCGGTGCGGTGGCTGAGGGGTGGCGGATGGGGCTGTGTCTAAGGATGGGAGGGGCTCGCTGGTGCCTACAGGGGTCCTGGGAGCAGGCAGCTTGGGCCCCAGCGAGAGCCTCCTTAGTTCCAGAGATAAGATCTGGAGCAGAGTGTTTGCAAGTGGCTGTCGCGGAGCCGAAGGGGCGCGTGGACTCGGCCGGTGTGCGTGGAGGCTTTCCCTGCCTCCACTCCGGGCTGTCGGAGCTCATCAGTTCCTGCCGACTTAATGGGGATTTGCACTGCCTCGCCGTGAAAAACACCAACCAGAAGAGAAAGGGCCGGAGAGACGACCCTCTCAGAAAGAAGGTCCCGCGATCCCCGCGCCTGGGTTATGGACCTGCTCCGGGAAGGGTCCAGGAGGCCTCCCGCAGCCTGAGCTCGGGGGCGCTGCCCAGGTAGCCTCTGGCGGAAGCCTCGGCCCTGCGGCCCTTCTCGCGTCGCAAGCCCCGCCGTGAGGTCTTGCACACTGCCCCCGCCTGCGTGCAGGCACACCCGTTTCTAGAAATTTAACCTAGCCCGAGAAGGCTGAGGGGTGCGCTGAGCCCAGACCCCCTCTCCAGGCCTCCTCCCTTCCCAGTTTGCTATTTGCCACCCTTCTGGATCCCAGCCTGTGATGTTTTGAGCGCAAAGGCGTTTTCTCTTCCACCATCCTCCTGAACACAAATGAAAGATTCGAACCAAATTCACATGCCCAGCGCTAATTCCTGCTAGCGCGAAGGAGAAAGCCACCGTCCCGCAGACCCCTGGCAGCCCCGACAGGCCGCGCTTGGTTCCTTGACGCGACTCTGCCCCTGCCCACGTCTGCGCGGGGCTGGCCTCGGTCGCAATTTGCGACCCAGAGGCCAGCCCAGTGATCAGAAGGAGAACCTCACTGAATACGCGGCGGCGGGAGTGTCGCCGCGCCCTGGGGTCTGCAGCAGGGGGTCTTTCTGCTTCCAGGACGCCAAAAGGGGGCTAAGGAACCGAGTCTCCCGCAGTGGGCTCGCAGGTCGGCGCTTTCCAAGTGAACTTTAAAACCTTAAGTTGCCCCCCACTGTGTTCAGGCCCGTCCCGGGCTTCCCGGTGGCCGAGACGCTGGGAGAGATGAGTGGATCCAAGTCTCACCCTTCAGACACCGAGTCACCTTCTCCCACATCTGTCAGTCTCAGCTTTCGGTGGCTGCGCCTCGGAAAAGCCCGGAGGACAGCTTTCCTGGTTGCTCGCGTTTGTCTTGGCGGCCACCTCCAGAAGTGATGAAAGGTTACTGTACAAAACCGGCTTTTTCCTGAATAGTACCTCAGTTCTAAATGCCCTCCCTACACGTAGGCACCCTCGGAGGATTAGTTGGCCTTTTTCAGGTTTATTTCCTTCACTCTGCAGTGCGAATGTTTAATTAGAAAACAAGAGAGGGCTCCTCACCAAGTAGGTGCTCGGGCTGCTGTCTGGCTGGCCGCTGATGAGCCTGAGGGGCGGCTCTTTTGTTGATTTAAAGAGTCTGCCAGGCAAGAAGTAATTATCTTGTTGTCTTTTCTCAGTTGTCTATCATGACTTATATCTGTATGCCTTTATCCAGTGATCTAAAACTGAAAAATAAAAAACAAATTAACTTAAAAAGATAATACAGATAACCAAAGTCTACCTAAAAGGTAGCCAGCTTTATTTATCACACTCCAGTACATGAAAGCTATTTAAAGTATGTAGCATATCATTTATCTATAATTATGACGCAATTATATGCCAATGATAGCACTATTTAAGATTACCAGATAATTCCATAAGGAAAAAAATGGAAGTACTATTTCTAAAACACATAAAATTCTCCTCCTGAAAAATAATTGGCAGGCTTAAAATGATATTCAGAGGTGCTTTTATGAAGAGCGTAGAGCAAAATCTGAAACAGTGAGTTAAAATTTCTATGTGCTTGCTCTTACCTGGTGATTACCGGCCACTCGTGTCAGGGCGCTTGCGTTTCACACACCCTCCTTTCATGTGCAAAGCACGCGCACTTCAGGTCCTGCGTTTAAGTTTGTAGGGTGCTACTTTTTCTGAAATATGTCATCACACCATACCCGCAAGAAATACAGCCTGAAAAAGTCCTCAGTAATGCTTAAGGCATAACTGTGACTTAACTTTTGTGATCTGAAAATGTTGTGTGATCTTTAATTCAGGGTAAATGTTACTATTGTACAGCTAATACAAGTCTAGATAACATAATAAGCGTGTAGTTTATAAGAAGTCAGCGTAAAGAAAAAGCAGTATGACGTCGTGAGTAAACTTATTTCTGTACTGCCTGCTTAAAGGCATATTATCAAAATATAGTAATATGGTCGGATTTGTTTGTGTGACAGTTATGTAGCTGTCACCAGATAGTTCAGTCAAATCACCAAAACACGGAGCAGCAGCGTGGCGCATGCTGTAATGGCCTATGTAGCTTGGAGGCTGCTTCCCCCGAGCCCCTTGCCTCTCCCGGGATTTGGGGGGCCCCCTGCACCTCAACTGCAAGGCCAAGCCAGGAATTGTGTGACCACGCCCCAGTAGTCAGCAGGTGCACATGCTCTTGTGCACTAGCGGGTCTCGAATTGTCTTTGTCTCATTTCACCTGAGGTGCAGTGTGCATTTCACCTTGGCCAGGTCTGAGGGCTGTTGTACGCGCTCCTGCCTCCGCTGCCCGAGCCACGGGTGATGAGAACTCCGGAATAGTGCCTAGCTTTGGCGCGGCGCCTGGGCTATGGCACGCTGTGCCTCTGCATGGACTCCTCTCCAGACCACGGCACATCTGCGGTGTGGCCTCGGAATCCTGTGCTAGGGCGAATGTATTTTAGATGGTGGCCGCAGTAAGGGTGCCACGTAGGTGAGGCACGCGTGGTGGAAGGTATCCATGGATGGAACGTGACATGTTTGAGTGTGGCGGTAGGTAAAGGATGGAGTGGAGGAGCTTTATCAGCCACGACAAACCGGGATGAAAGTAGCTGTTCAGCTAAGATGAGACTACTCACCTTGGGGAAGGGAAAGAGAAAGCTGAGGGGAAAAACCATCCGTTAAATGTCAAAAGGGACAAAAGAAAGGGATGGGGCTGGGTGACCCAGTTCATCCTTTTTGAACATGCGTTTAAAAACAAAACTCAAATGCGAGACAGGTGATGGGTGGGAGAGAAAAGTGGAACTTATAGTTATGCTAACATGGCATTTAAAACTTTAAAAATGAAATTTAAAGAGGGGATATTTGGTAGAAAAGTAAATTATTTGGAAATAATTTTAAAACTTTCATTGCAATACAAGACTTTTCTCCAGAGGCAAGCTCATTATTGGCAGACGGCATCAATGGCGTACTGAAGGAGCCGGCCATGCGGTAGGATGGAGCCTCCCGCTACGTTCTGTAACTGGGCGGATGTAACACTAGAATTCAGAACTGAGGAGAGAACACCAAGCCTGAGCAGGATTTTGTGAATGTCTTCAGAGTTTTCCAGAGTTTTTGCTAGCCCTGAAAATGGGATTAGATCAGACAGCGTGGTTCCCGTACTTGGCAGTGCTCACTTAAACCACAACAGAAAGGGGAAGGTGTGAAAACATTGTACCTGCTCCAGCTCAGCAGCACACGGAGCAGCTTGAAGAGCTGCCAGCGACCTGTTGTGATGGCAGATGGTAGCGGTCCCGACCAGGCTCCACACTGTCCCGGTCTAGTTGTGACACCAGGACGGCGTGAGCCACACCTGGAGAGGCGTCTCGGCCCTGGGTAAGTTAGCCTGGGCGTCCACAGCAGTGGGAAGGTTAGGAACCATTATTCTCACAGAAGCCCTGGAGGTCCTAGGCCAGATGTGGGATGGCAGGCACAGCTGCCCGGAGGCCACAGGGCCCCCCAGAAGGGGACAGGCAGTCAGCAGCCAGCTGTGAGCCCTGGCCAGGAGCAGAAGTATCAGGCTCGTGGCATCCACTGCAGCACCGTGGCCAGTGGGCACAGAGAAGGGCAGGGTGGGCATGCGTCTGGTTTCTTTTTTATTTTCTTTCTTTTTTCTTGGTGGTACCAGGGATCGAACTCCGGACTTTCATTTGCCAGGCAAGTACTTACTCCACTGAGCCATTTCCCCAGCCCTATGTCCTGGTAAAAAACCAAGCCAGAGAGGCAACAGTCAGCCAAGCGTGAAGGCCTCTCCCCTCCCCAGCTGCCCAGAGCACACTATTCCAAGAACAGACTCATTGGCCAGCTGAAGGAAGGCACCGCGGAGCTCTCCCGGGGCAGATGGAAAACATCCAAAGGCTTTTTAATGTTAGAAGAAAGAGAAAGAACTTCGGGGTCACCAGTAGAGATCCTCCTGCGAACACGCATCCGTCAGCGTCGTGTCCTGGTGGGTGCTGCCGCATTCGCGCGGGGCTCCGAGCCGTGGCCCCGCGGGGTGCCTGGCCCGGGGGCCCTCCGGAGCTCCCTTCCAGGGTGCTTCCTTTGGATTCTGGTGGAGCGCTTTGCTCCTCTTATAATCTCTCCCCATTAAGAACTGGGGTGAGTCAAGCATGCTGCACGACAGGCTTGAAGACTGGCGGGCAGCCATTCATCGTGCCCCTGAGAGGCCGAGGCCCCGCCCCGACCGAAAAGTATTCCCTGCGCGTTTGGGAGACCCAAGCTGCTTCCGGGAAGGATTTGCTGCTTTGGCAGGCATGAGGGCTTTCATGTTTGCAGGGGTTTTGTTGCTTTTATTCCATTGGTTTAAATCCAGATGCCAAAGCGTTCTGTTGACTTTTTTCCAGTTTCTTTACTCTTTTGTACTAGTATGAAAGTTTGCAGAATAAGCACATCTGTAACAAGGAGAAAGAAGAGGAAAGCGTCTGTGGTGGTATACATCTGTGCTCCCTACTCCCTGGGAAGCTGAGGCAGGAGAAGAATGCAGACTCCAGCACAGCCTGGGCACTTCAGTATTCAGTGGGACTTAGCACAAAGGCCTTACATTCCATTCCAAGTGCCCCTCCCCCTCACAGAGAAAAAAAGGGGAGGAACAGGAGAAAGGAACCAGAAGTAACAAAGATGACAGGCCAAAAATAAGTGATATGCAATGGAATATTATGCAACAGTTAAAAAGGAAATAACTGTTGATATGTGTTATAATGTGGCTGTGCCTCAAAATAATATCCTAAGTGAAATCAGCAGAATTAAGCATTACTTCTACCTGTGTGAAATTCTAGGAAGACTAATGTGTGACAAGTAGTGTCAGGAACATCAGTGTGGGTTCAGAGAATAACAAGATCTGAGGAAAGTATTTGGACGTGGTTGATATATTCCTTTTTTTTTTTTCTTCTCACCAGGAATTGAACTCAGGATCTTGTGCTTGCAGGCAGGGCGCTTACACCACTGAGCTGTCACCCCTGCCCCTGGGTGATATATTCCTTATTTTATTCTTACAGTAGTTTCATGAGTATAAGCACTTCTCCAAGCTGCTAAAGTGTATTTTCTAACTATGTGAAGACAATTACACTTTAATGGCTATTAAAATAGACCTCAAAAGGAAACTGCCATCCCCCGAGTTGCCCTAGTCCTTATTACTATTGATACCCGTATGATGGTATAATTTTCAAAATGAAATGATGAGATAAGAACAGACGACAGCATAGTCTGCAGTGGCACAAAATGGCTGAGGAGAGAGGGACCCACCCGAGTCTTACGGCACAGCTTCAGGCACTAGCTGCTCAGGAACACTAACCCGCGTGGACTGCTGCTTGAGACCCCTAACTCTAAGTTCCTTCCCTGCTTCTGTGTCGTATCAGTGGTCTCAAGGGAGGCGACCGAGGACTTTCCCGCAATACCATGCTTCCCCCGAAGCAGTGCCAGCAGTCCTGAGCACCCTCCTTCTGTGTTTTCTCCCAGCAGCGGAGAGCAAACACAGAGCTTGTGCACAACACGCTTCCCTTTTTCTGGTCTTTTTGAGACAAGGCTTTACTTTGTAGCCCAGACTGGCCTCAGACTCACAGCCATCTTCCTGCCCCAGCCTTCTGAGTTCTGGGATTACAAGGGTGCACCCCCAGCCCTTTCTTTTTATTTTGACACCGGGAAGGTCTTACTAAATTGCCAGCACTGGACTTGAATTTGTAATCCTCCTGCCTCAGTCTCCCTGAATGCTGGGATTCCAGATGTGCACATCTGTGGGATTTTTTTTTTTTTTAACTAAGTTACCACCATGAGGTTGGATTAGGTTTGGGTCTTAGCTCCCAGCTATCAAAATTTAAAATAAAATAGTTTTGAGATGAGAGTCCACATCTGACCCGCTACTGTGAACCATTGGTTCTCCGCAGATCTCCGGTGGACTGTGAGAGGGATGGTGCCCCGGGCCGGTCAGTAGAGGCTGCCTTTCACGTCCCTGCCCAACCACAGGCCGCTCCTTTCTCCAGATACGCTCCTGCGAGCGCTCTTCTCTGCCGGCTCTGCGCCCCAGCACGGCCGGAGTCCATCCGAAGCTTCCGCCCTTCGGGCTGTCCCTCGGATCCTGGCGCGGTCCCAGGGCTTCGCGCAGGTCAGCCTCCCCGCCTTTCTCCTTCGCCTGTGAGCTCGCCCGCAGCGGACTCATTCCTTCCTCACGCCCTTGGCGCGTGAGCTGGTGTCAGCGTGTGATCTTGAAGTCACCACTTCGGTTCTATTTAAAATCACTCAGCGAGGGCCGGCCAGATAGCTCAGCAGATTAAAGCGCCGACAGGCGGGCTCCATCCCAGGCCTGCAGTGCGGGCCGGGTCCCCGGGCGCTGAGATGCGGATTGACACTGGGCGTGGCGCGCGCACCCGTAATCCCGGCACTTGGAAGGCTGAAAGCAGGAGAATCACTACGAGTCCAAGCTACATAGTGAGACCCTATAGACCCGGTAGACCCTGTCCTAAAATACAAAAAAAAAAAAAAAAAGGTGGAATAAGGGTTTGCCTAGCAAGCGCAAGGTCCTGAGTGATCCTTGGTACCACTCCCCTACCCCCCCCCCCAAAAAAAATCACTCAGTGACACAGTAAGTTCATGAAGCAAAGAGAAAGATAAATGGAAACAAACATGGTGGACTCAAAATTTACTTTGTCACTCTGCGGTAACTAGACACGGAAAGAGGAGCAGTGGGCCCTGCCCGGCTCACCGACTGCTTCTGGTGCCGTCCCCGCTGCGGCACTGCCGGCTGACCGCTTGTTCCGGCACACATTACTGCTGGAGCGGCCTCGGCCAGCGTCTGCGCATCGGCCCGGGGCCTGGGGCGCAGGTGACCCCCGGCTCGGGTCACCTGGGGGCAGCGTGCCCACGGCTACCGTGACGGCGTCAGCGGACGGCGTGCTCAGCAGGAGACGCGACTAGGGGGACAGGCAGCTGCTGAGCGCCTCAGACGGTCGAGAACTCACGTGCTGGTGGAGCTGGGACAGGGGCTGCTGGCCGCAGTGGGTCGCGGGGCCTGACTCCGCCTGCGGGCCGGCTGCCCGCTTCCCTAGGGAAGAGGAGGCCTCCGCCTCCAGGAATTTCTGCCCTCTTGCAGGGAACTTCAGCTGGAGAAGCCAGGTCGTGTACCCCAGGATAACCCTCCCTTTGAGTTCATCAGCCAGTTTGGGACCTTAGTTGCATCTGGTACTATGAGACCATGTGGTTGTATGGTTTTTAAAGAGAAGACTCAAGAGGGACCAGGGAGATGGCTCAGTGGAATAAGTGCTTCCCTGGCAAGCGCAAGGGCCTGAGTTCAATTCCCGGTTCCGCAAAAAAAAAAAAAAAAAAAAAAAAAAGTAAATAAAGAGAGAAGACCAAGAACTTTTCTTCAAACACCTGGGTATCCTGTCGCTTGTTGAGGGTGGACGCAGCTAGCTGCTCCCACCCCCTTTTCCTGCAGTTTCTCATGTACACGTCCTGTACAGGAATATCTCATAGGTAATAAAACCCACTGCTATATATCTGTCATATGTGGATCAGTATTTATTATACATTGAATCATAACACCTTGCTGAAGTTTTTGCCTGCGTGAGCCCTCCCGGCCAAGCACAAGGAACGTGCTGGTAGGTGAACAAGTTCAGCGTGAAGCTCGGGGCAGCAGCGGGCTGTGCAGCGCCGCGGAGTCTTAGCTGTAGCGTCAGAGCCCAGAGGACACGCGCTGTGCCAGGGCGGTGTGCGGGGGGGCTCGGAGGGGGCGTCGGCCCTCCAGCGTGGTGCTTTCAGGAAGTGGGGCTCATTCTGCGGTTGAGTCTCTCGACCCATCTTTTTCCTGGAGGATGAAAGACCAAGATAACAAAGCAGTAGTTGCTGCAGAAGCTTCGCTCACCCAGGGCAGCTGCCAGGGAGCGCCCGGCATTTGCAGAGCGACCTCCTTTTTGTCTTTTTTATTTTATTATCATTTTGTCAGAGTCCCAGCGTTAGGCTGTGTCCCGCTCATGTTGGTGAGACGGTTCTCACCCCCGAACCCCCTATGAGACCTACACCTTCCCCTACCAGGGGGAGGCCGGCCCTGAGTGCGACGCCAGGTCTTGTGCTTCGGGGCAGCTGACCTCCTTCTCTCTGACAAGGGAGAGAGGAAGATACACAGGAGGATTTCTTGTGCACCGCGCTGGGGACGGAGGAGCTGTGAGCGGCCCTCACACAGAAAGTTTACACGCGGAGGGACGTAACAGCGAGGGATCCCGCAATTGATTAAACACATGGCAATGTTAAAAATGCCCTGGATGGTGCATACAGGCTCCTATAACTGCACACGTGTCCTGCGTTCCATGGGATCTTTCCAGTGCTTTTCCATGCATACAGATTCCCATAAAGCACATTTCCTATGTTACCAACATACAATACACATGTCCAGGTGTACATAAACACATACATACAGACATGTGAAACACATGTTTTATACATTTAGTATTTATATGTTTTTAAAAAAGAGTATCATTAACTATCACATCCTGGAGCAGTATAGCTAGAACTTCTAGGACTTACCATGATTGCCTTTGTTTCAAAATTGTATAAAATAAACAACTAGCTGCTGCTGCTAACATCAACATTTTCTAAAAATATGTTGAGTGTGTTTTGTCCTTCTAAATATTTATCTTTTAAAATACTCCCAATAAGCTATATTTTGGAAATCTTTTTGGGTGGGCAAATAAATACTTCCAATTCTTCTAACATTTGCAGAGATTTTCTTTGTAACTAGTAATCTGAAATGTTCTCAGCTCAAAATATATATAGTATATCACAATTTCCCTCTCTAAAATCAAAGGAAGAGATATGCCACGTGAATAACCGATCTCATTTCTCATCTCTGGGAGAAAGAAGCCCTTTCCAAATTCATTCTGGTTTCCACTGGAAAATATGTACTTCCCACATTTCTAGGCTTTCAAGTTAGTTTTATAAATCTTGTCTACAAAGCAATTATAGAGTTATCTAAAATTGAATGCTGGTTGCTTGTCTAAATTAGCTAAGATAACATGTAATTTCTTAGGGAGAGAAGTCGGAAAATGAACATTGTCTCTGTATTGAATTTCAGCATTCAAAAGATGAAATCCTCCACACATTTTTCCACTTAATGTGATTCAAGAAGATGGAACATAAGCATGACACTGCAGCTTCCTTCTTCTCTGCAGCTCCTGGAAAGATGCCCTAGAATATATATGTATGCAAAGTCCTCAGCTGACATGAGCGAGCAACTAATATTGATCAGAGTAATAGCGAAAAGACCAGTTCACTATTCAGTGTACTGTTCATTGTCTTCGCAAAACCAGGTATTCTAGGCACTCTGCCCTCCGTCTGGAATCCGAGTGCTGCGTCACACCCACGTTACAAGGGGAATCCGGCAGAAAGAGAGCAGCTATCCGTTCCTCTTGTGAAGGCAGTGATCAAACAAGTTGATAGTTAGCATCCCTTCTTCTCCTACCGTCCTCCTTTGCTGACAGGTACGGTAGCAGGACTCTGGGACCCTGCTGAGACACCTGCCAAGCTCCTGCTTTATGAAGAGGAGAGCGTGAACGCCAGCGTGTGCTCACCGGCTCCAGCGGGTTTGAACTACTGGGACTGGACAATGGGACAGCGCCCTGAGTTCTTCCAGCCCCAGTGTGCCTTCCAGGTTGGTTCCTGTTTGGCCAATAAGATGCAGTCACTCCAGTGATGTCTTTAATAAACTACAGCAGCTTCATGCCAGGTTAAATTATTTTTTTTTTCATGCACCAAACCATAAAAGGAATTGTGTAGTCACCTGCTTTAGATTCCATTAAAGCAGAAATAAAATGTGTACTCCTAACAGAGATAAAGTGTCAGTCTTAGTTGGAAAACACAGATGAGACATACTAACGTAATTTGCTTTTCCTGCCACTGGAGAATATCCCTTTATCATCAACAGTATGCGGTGGGTCCTCCACATCCATGGATCACACCAACTGTACATAGGGAATATTTGGGGAAAGTGGCATGGGATATATATATATATATATATATATATATATACTTTTTTCTTGTCATTCCTTCCAAAATAGTAAAGCATAAGATCTATTTGCATAGGGTTTATATTGTATGGGTTTTGTTAGTAACTGACACGTAATACAGAGGGATGTGTGTGTGTGTGTGTGTGTGTGTGTTATGTGTAAATACTCTGCTGGTTATGGAAGGCAGTTGAGCGAGGGAGGATTTTCATATGATAGAGGGAGTCCTGGGACCAATCTTCATGGATAGAGAGTGGCCGACTGCATTGTAATGTAGAGAGTTGCGTTGAAAATGTAGCTCAGTGGTAGAACACTTCTGTACCATGCATCCGTTCTTGGATTTTATCACCTGCACACCCTCGAAAACTGAAGAAAAAATCCCAGGCTTGATGTGAAAAAAAAGATAAGTGATGAGAAAACAACTTATGAATATACTGCAGATTGGTTCTATAGGAGTTTGGTTACAAGAAGAAAAATAATGTCATTATCAGCATTTATTTTGCTATTGGTATGATTGGTGGTAGAGACAGGAACAGCATTAGGAGGGAAGCACATTTAAGTATTTAATTTATGGTTAATCATTGCTGATCTCTAGCTCTGCAGATATATAGATATGTTATTTACTTTGAGATGCTTGAGAAATAACATATTAATCATGCAAATAAATACTAATGTGAGCATATAGTCATTAATATTATATATATATATATGTTGTATTACCCACCATGTAGTGTAATAAAATTTTACATTATAATGTAGTCTGTCTACACATGTCACAATACAGTACATGTAAGTTCAAGAGGGGCTAAACCTTATGCCAAAGACAGACCAATTATCGTACATATTAATTAGGTATCCATTTTCAGTTCTCTTACAAAGTACAAATTATTTATTATAAGATTGTGTAAAAATGTTAAATTGTCTTTGGAACTTCAAGTATTCCACATACTCGTGCACTTCAAGCAGATTATGTTCCCCCATAATAGAAGCATCTCAGGGTGTTCAAATAAATAATGAGTACAGACAATATGAAAATAAATCTTTCCTCCCCTTAATGTCCTCCTAGAGATAGAAACCTATTTTATAGCTAAATGCAAGTGCTAAAATTATAATCTTAATGTGCATGTTTAATTGGCTTTATGTTTCCACAGTCCTTTGATCGGAGGTACTTTTATTGTACATTCTCTAGAGAGTGAAGCCTGTTCTTTTGTCTTTGTTTCAGAGAGAATGTAAAACCGAAAGTGCCATGTCTCTGTGTCGAAGACGCAGGGCTTTCCAAGAGCAGTAACGTGGTCTGGGTCCTCTGCCGCCCACTCTTTTCCTTTCTGACATTCATCCATGAGTAAAGTAGGAAAAAGCAGGAAAGCTAAGAGTTGAGGTAGAAAAATGATAACCAAAAAGATTTCTCAGGTTCTGTGAGAAATTTCGAGCTCATTGGGGGAAGCTTGGCTTTATTCCCCCACATCTTTTATCATATTCCTGAAGAGCATAAGTTCATCTGTAGGGTTGGATTTTGTGATAAAGACAACATTTAATAATTTGTGTAAGATGCAGTTATCAACCACCGTGAGAAGACTGGTGGAGAGACTTAAGAATTGGGGTACAGTACCCAGCCTCTCGTACCTATTCACCACATGGAACACTTGCAATTTAAGCACATAGCGAAGGAAATGTCCTGCTCCTGGCAACTTCGACCCGACTTTTACCTGGACATATGTAAGTTGAACTTACCATATTCGTGGTCTCAAAGGAGCCAGATATAAATAAAAATCGTTGTAGACATTTATTTTCATGATAGCAAATGTTTAGAAGGTTGACTGAATATTTTTAATTGATCTAAATATTTGATTTTATATTGATGCAGCTTCTTTTTTTTTTAATTGATCCAGCTTCTAAGGCAGCATAATAATAGAGTAAATCATAACAAAATAAATGTGTTCCCAAGGGGCACATGCGCTATTAGAAGGAACCCCCCCCCCCCCCCGGCATTCTTCATGCCTGTAGCAGCTGGTCATCTCTCTGTTAGTCCAGGTTCCATGGTTGGCAAGACTCCTGTTACAAATGAACTAAAGGAGGAAAGGCTTACTCTGGCTCAGGGTTTCACAGGTGCAGTTCATGGCTACCCAACTCCATGCTGCAGGCCTGGAGCAGCACAGAACACCAGGGGGTGGGGGCGGCGGTGGACAGGCACAGCCCCAGGGCCACACGCCCGCGATCTGCTTCCTTCATAAGGCCGTCTTCTCTTTCCATTCCCTCCCAATGATAGCATGAGATCGTGATTAAAACTCTCCTGATCCAGTAGCTTCTGGAGGCCCATGCTGAGTGTTATTGCATTGGCTATCAAATCCTCAATAGGTTAGTCTTCAGATTTAAACCATACCAATCTGAGTGACCTTCATATGTCAGCAAATTATATAAAACTTCATGAAGTGTCTCTACCCTTTCTGCCTTTGTTAATTAGAAAAATGACTTAAAACACACTGTTTTGCTTTTGGTAGGTATTTTTAAAACATTGGGCATCATATGTACCTTTTTCAGTCAGTGATGAAGCTTCCGTTTGTCTTAAGTAGGGGCAGCTACGTTGTAACTTAAAAAAAAATTTTTTTTAAAAAAAATATAATTGGTACAAGGTCTCACTATGCAGCTCGGACTCGTATTGATCCTCCCGTTTTCAGCCTCCCCAGCACTGGGATTACAGGCTGTGCCCCCACACCCAGACTCAGTGGCTGGTTCAGCATGTATAGGGACTGGGCAGCTGGGCATGCGGTGCTGGGGATCGAACCCTTGTCCCTGCACTAGTCAGGCAGGTGCTTAGTCCAGTGAGCTATCTTGTTGGCTGCATCTTAATTTTATTTATTTATTTATTTATTTATTTATTTATTTATTGTATTTTAGGGAAGGGTCCACAGGGTGTTCAAGGTCTCACTACTAGATCGGACTCCGCCTGTTCACAGTCTCCCAACAGCTGGGATTACAGGCGCTCGCCACCAAACCCAATCTCAATCGCTGTCTCCGCTCGCCCAGGGGGCGGGTCCGGCACGGCAGTAACAATTTTAAAGATAAGTGAAAACTTGAACTATGGAAAGGCCCCTGTAGTGTCTTACGCTTTCTTTGGTGTGGGGCTCCTTTGGGGTACGTAGGGACTTCTACGGCTCATGTCCTTGAGTCTTAATAAGCAGATGTGGAAAGAGCATCCACGTGGCATCCGTGAGTGGCGCCAGGCCACGGCATGCAGCGAGGTTGAACTCGAGCGTCGTTAAGGAACCCTGGATGGACGGTGGGCTTGGCCGGAAGGCCGCGAGGCCCAGCGGTTAGCACGCCCCGGAACCTCCGGTGGGGCGCCCTTCCGCTGGGATCCCGCGCGGAGCCCTGAGCGTCTCCTCCCGCGGGAAGGACTGCAGCCGGGCGTGCAAGGGAAGGTAGAGCCGGAGTCAGCGGGAAGCCCGGGCTGCGGGTGACGCTTTCGCTTTTCATTTCGTCACAACTAATCGCACATTCAGTGGGCCGGGAGTCCGGAGTGAAGGCTGTTGGCAGGACAGAGTTCCTTCCAAAAGCTCGAGAGAACGAACTAATGCTTCACCTTTTTCAGCGTCAAGAGTCAACAAGCATCTCAGCTCCTGACGGCGGCGTCGCTCTCAGCCCTGCGGCTGCCGGGCCAGCACGTGCTCCTTGCCTCTGCCTCTCTCGCCTGGCTCTCCTTGTGGTTAGGCTACCTCCATAATCCAGGATAATCTCTTCTCCTAGAGATCCCCGCCATAATCCTATGCACTGCAAGGCCTGGTAGTACACTCAGAGCCCTGGAATTAGCAAGTGGACATCTTTAGGGAGCAGCATTCCTGTCCACAGGCTGTGGACTCCGACTCCCTAAGAATAGGAAAGCAGTTGGTGTCTCTAGTTACAGACAGATCAAAGCAGAAACTGCGTCTATGCCTTGCACAGCTAAGAAGGAATTGCTATAATTTGAAAACGCTTTATGTTTATGAAAAATGAAAACAGTCAAACAAATGTTCCACCTAATTTTAACATTTCTGCAGGTATTTAGGCCATTCCAGTTAAATTTTCAGCTTTCCGAGTTACTGTCTGCATCTCATGGGAAGACGACTATGACATTTTTAAAAATACACTAAAGTGGAAAAATGCCAATAGTGGAGATTCCTTGTGAAGATGGTTTTCTAGTAATTTCTATGTATTTTCCCATGATGTTTCTATGAGAAAGAGGCCATTACTAATTACATGTGGAAAATGATGAAACAGACGCATGGGTTAAATAACTCGGCTTGGGTAACGTAACTAATAAGTAGATCACTTTCCATGTGGGTCCCTGGATCCACTCCGCAGTGTGGTGTGCCCGGCTGCGAGGAAGCTGAACTAGTCAGATTGTACCATCCGTGCCCCGGGGGCTGCGTTCCCATCTGTGGGACAAAAGGGTGCCTCTGGGAGGGCTAACGGAAGTGGAGTTTCTTTCCTCTCTGCTGTCACCCAGGCCTGGCCCTGCTTTGCTACCTAAGCTTTGCCTCCGTGCCCCACTCTGGCTGCGGGTGGATACCCTTCTAGGAGCCCACCGCTTTGTTGCTCCACATCGCTCGAGCAAGTCCTAGGCTCTGGCAGCTTTGCCCTTTCCTAGGACCTGGATTCTTCTGCTCACGGCTCCCGCATCCCTGCCTTTAATGCTGACATTAAATTCTTTTCAGCAGAACTACTCTGAAGGGGCCACCTCTTTCTCTCCCTTTGGAAATCAACTGCAGTTTGGTTACCAGCATATCTGGCTTTATTTCAGGCTGCTTTAGGTGAGGGAAATAATGGTTGAAGTGTACACAGTCACAGCAAAGCCTCCGCTGAACCAGAGGAGCCATGAAGCTCTAATGGCCCTCAGAGTTTCTCAGACATAGAGAAAGAGAAATTGGCCTTTGTAAATCTGAATTAACCACCCACTGGATATAAACAGTATTGTGCTTTATGTTAATTTGGAGAATCAGTTTCTGCCAAGTTCACCTTCCCTGGACTCCAAATCAGCCTGCATTGTGTACTGTGATACTTTGTAGGTAGCTGGAGCTTCCTCCACTGAGGACTGGGATCTCGCTATCCAGGCCTGGTCATAACTCAGAACCCCACTGTAACTGGGTCACCCTCAGATACCGTGCCTGGCACGGAGAATCATCTATTGAAAGCAGTGACATGTATTGTTCTTTTGGAAAATGTAGGATTTATTTGATTTAAAATGCAGGAAGATCCATCAGGAAGATTTGTGTTGTCAAATAAGACTGGAAGATGAAAATGTCTGCTACATTCTGCCTAAATAAATGTGCAGGATTTTAATTAAAAGGAGCAACATTTTATAGCAAAAATAAGTGAATCAATGTTAGGATAGGTTAGGGGCATTCTTCTTTTGTACGTCCTAACCTCCATTCAGGTTTTTAGGGGCAGAAAAGGGGTACTGGTGAATAGTCAACATTTCCTAATAGTCAACATTTTGCATTTAGTGGAGAATTAAGTTGTGTGTTTAGTGGAGAATTAAGTTGTGTGAATTTATAAAATCACTTTTGTTTGTATCCATAAGGAGAAAACTCATAGCCTAAATATTGTACAAATTCAGAGCCGGCCAGATAGCTCAGCAGAATAAAGTTCCTGCTTAGGCAGACGCAGGGACTATGCTTCAATCCCCGGAGCGCTGTACAGGCCCTGCCCCAGGGCACGCTGAGACAGCAATTGAGACTGGGCATGGTGTCATGCGCCTGTCATCTCAGCACTTGGGATTCTCGTAGGAGAATCACTACAAGTCTGATCTATGTAGTGAGACCCTGTAGATCCTGTACTAAATATAAAATAAATAAATACATATTGTGATTCAGAGAACAGAAAGGTAAAATATATCCAGAGCATATGTTCTTGAAGTGGATATAAGAGAAGAATAACAATAATTGAAACCTTACTATGGGAGTAGGAGAAAAAAGCCTGTTTTCTTTGGTGGACAAAACAGGGAAGAACTTGGCTTAGAAGTTGTTCTTGCATGTGGCAGCAAAGTGTCACGTGGGAAGGTAAACCCAACAGTGGCCAGTGCAGCCCTAGAGTTGCAGAGAAGACTGAAGTCCAGAGATTAACATTTAGTTGTGAGCTACAAAGAAATAGTAGGCAAGCTCATCTGAATGGAAATGAAACAGGCTTTTCCTTGAACCTGTCTGGACCTTGGGGTTGCGTGTCTGTAGTTGAGAGGGCTTTCCACCAGGTGGTGGTGTATTCTTAGCAGGTAGCGTGGCTTTTGTTTTCAAAGTAAATAACCAGAAGAATCCAAAGACAACTGTTGTGTGCTCCCTCTTGGGCATCCCTCCAAAGTCATTATTTGATGTTTCATATGAAAATGCTCTTTATTAATAAAATAAAAGGAAATAATTCATTATTCTCTGAGATATATAAAAAATAGCAAAGATACAGGGAATAACAGTTAACCTATCCATAAAAATCTGGATACATAAACATCTGCTTGCAAGTTTTCATGTAGAAATAAGATTATATTTTCTCAAATTTTTGTTATGGTTTGTCATAAAATTTCTTGTTTTCTTTTATGATGGGAACTTCTTTATTGTATTTTTCAGACCTGTCTATTTTTTCCACCAGTCACGTATTCTTAGCCATAAACAGTACTTGTTCTAGTTTTGAAAGCATTATTTCACCTACGCTCTGAAAATTCTCTTGACACCTGTGCCCCTCTCACATTTGCTTGAAGATCCAAGTAAAAACACGTGTTCTTCTCAGGTGAGTGAGTCACCCGTGAATCTCACACAACTGCAAGTCCACCCGCACCTCCCGTCATTTAGGCTCTCAGCCACGTCTTCTCCGTAACTACTTGGAAAACTTCCCCCACACTCGTTATCTAGATTGAAAACAGCGTAACGCACCAGGAAAAGCATCCAAGTTGCCTAGGCATCTGAATAAGACCATGTGGATTGCGCTTCAGTCTTCTGTTAGCTCTTCTCCTAGCAGGATTATTGTTTAAAAGTACAATGCACTGCCTGTTGTCTCCTTTACGTTCTTAAGTGGAGATGTGGAATTAAAACAAAATCTGTGGGAGAATAGGTTGTAAGAGTCATCCGCCTTCCATGGACCCGTGCATTCTGCCTCTGTAGAGTCACTCACAGCAGGTTGAAAGAATTCAGAAAAGACTTACCTCAGTACTGAACATCTTCAGACTTCCTTTTCATTGTTCCTTAACAATATGATAAGTATTTTCATGGTATTTATATTCTACAGGATATTATAAATAATCAGCAGATAGAAGATGTGCTTAATTATATGCAAGTATATTTTCCATATAATAAAATAATATTTCATTTAAGGGAATTGAGCACCCTTAGATTCTGGCATCTCAGCGTAGTTATGGAGCCAATCTCCAGGAATTCCGAAAAGTGACAGAATTAACATGAATGGAAAGGGTAGAGGTCATAAAAGACACAAGCTTGACAATGCACTTTTTTATCTTGTTTTGGCATTTTAGGGTAGGTCTATAGGGTGTTCAGGGTCTCACTACTAGACTGGACTCATAGTGATCCGCCTGTTTACAGCCTCCCAAGGGCTGGGATTACGGGTGCATGCCACCATGCCCAATCTCAATTGCCATCTCAGCATGCCCTGAGAGCGGGGCCTGCACAGCAGGTCCTGGGATTGAACCCCCGGCCCCTGTACCTGATTGCAGGCACTTTATTTAATCTGCTGAGCTATTTGCACTTTTCTTAATTTATCAAACCTGCAGCAATTTTATACCAGTAAAAAGAATAGAAGGAAGAAAATATAAAATGTGTGTACCAGAAAAATTTACCATGTTTAAATGATACAGAATAATGTTTTTTGAAAAACTAGAGAAATAGCTTGTATATCGAAAACCCGAGTCATTATAGATTGCTCCTGTGAACCATGTTAATACAACAGAAAGCATCAAACACCCTCACCAGTATGAAGACAAAGGTGCATGAGGAGAGGAGAGAGGTCACTTATTCAAAAACCAGGACACATGAGGCTGTTTGAAAACAACACAAGGCCACGCAGGCTGAAGTTCAGAGGTGAACAGCTGCCCATGGTGGTCTAAGGCTGCAGCGGTCCTCTGCACGGAATTGCAAAAAGTACAACAAATATGAATAGTATGCAAAGCAAACTTCCCAGATATCTTTGAATGTGGATGCCAGCATATAGACTTATTTTAGATAATACGAGATAAAAATGTAAAACTCCTGAAGCATCCAAAGATGTGCTACCATTGCTTGCAGTAGAAATCGGCGGGTACTGTTAAGATGAAACGTTCACTGGAGCGTCACTCGCCAAACTGCGTAGACGTGTGGGAGAGCCGCTGGGGAAGCCATGTTTGGTGGTGACGGGGGATCTTATCTTTGTGATTATTTAAATTAAGAAGGAGAGCCTTGCTAATGAGGTACCAGGTGTCCTTCTGTGGAGGCCGAACGGTGCGCTGTCGAGTACCTGGTTTTCTGTGCCTCTCTTATGATTTGTTACAAAGATTTCAGCGGTGCTGTTAGGTTGGTTCCTTCCCCTCTCAAGCAGCACATGCAGTAGCTGTGGTGCTGTTTCTGTGTTCAAGGAGTTGTGGGACAGTCTAGAAATCACAAAGCTACCTAAGTTTTATGAATTAGGCTTTGGCAAAAATGCATCGCCACATAAAAAGAAGTAAGTATAGGAAGCACATGCCCTGCAGTTTGTTGCCCTCCTCCAGAATCTAAAGAAGTGATTTTTGTGGAGTAAAAAAAGGTTCACATTGGTTAAGAATGCTGAACATGTGGAAATAAATATTGGAAACATTGAAGGACCACAAGCTTCATGTGACAGAGCATTTAACATTGTTTAACTTGATACACAATCCTGGACAAAAACAAGAACTCCATATATCCTGCACCTGACTATAAGTATCATGCAGACAAACTGGCTACTTTGCTGCAGCCTCCTGACACAGAGGGACACGTGGCGAGCCCAGGTCATCCTTGTGGGCACCCTGAGGTAATACTCTTGCTAGCAGTAGCTAGGGTGACAAGCGCATCCAGCCTTGCCCTGGGAATAGCACGCTCACCAAGAGCTTGTCCCCACGTGAATAGCCAGTGTTCTAGATGACTTTATCAGGCCAGTCACCGCACTGGTTGCTTTTGAGTCAATTTGATTTAGCCACAAAATATTTGGCCAAGAACTATCCTAGGTGCAACTGTGATGTTTTTACATAAGATTGACATCTGACCTGGTAGACTAAGGAGGGAAGTTTACTCTCCCTGGTGGGGGTGGGCCCCACCCAAGCAGTTGAAGACCTCACTTGACTGAAATGGCTTACGGTCCCTCCCTTTCAAGATCTCTCTGGCTTGGCAGCTTGCACTGGGACACTGGTCCTTTCCTGCCCTCAGACTTTCCCTGAAGCATCAGCTGTCTTGGGTCTTCCACTGGGCAGGACTGAGCTACGCACTGGCTTTCCTGGGTCTCTAGCTGACCAGCTGCGTGTTTTTGGACCTCTCAGCCGGTGTAATTACGTGAGCCAGCTCCTCACAAAACCTCCCCCTCTCTCATGTTCTTTCTTCCTGTCTCATGCCCTTTCCTTCTCCCTGGATACATGGACCCAAGCGCCTCATCATAGTGCCCAGCCAGGAGAGCTGACCAGGAGATGGTAAACACCAGTCTGTTCTGACAGAGCCTCCTTGGTGAGGGCTGTAGTTTGTCCTACTCATCTCCAACTTTAAGAGAAGGATCTAGGAAATCTTCCCAAGGTGAGTCCATATTTCAGAGCTCGTTCAGAGGAAGACAAATGAGTCAAAGAGAGTGGGGAGTGACTAGAAATAAACACCACTGACTAGCACCACCGAAGAGTGCGCTTTAAGGCCGAAGGCATGGTCAGGCGGCAAAGTCCTGGGAAGTCTGAGGAAGCTGCTTCCTACAGAGATGTGGAGAACTGGCTCTTTTCTTCACAAACAGTAGGCTGGGCAGCCATGCAGAGGTCTTCAGCAGGAGCACAGGCACAGCAATCCTGCGGCTGCTCTGGAATCTCCTCTCTGGAGCACACGCCAAGGCCATCCTCTCCCGGAATTCCTCAGAACCAATGGCTAAGTACAGCCACAGAACACGCGCCACACCATCTGGCCTCACGTGAGGCACCTTAGCTTGGGGACTCCCCATCAGCAGGGCCAAGAATTTTCCAGAAACTCAAAACCATCCAAAGTTTTTTTATAAAATCCTCCTTTCTTCCTCTTCTCTTTTCAAGTGCCACAAGTGTGTCTGTCTGAAGAGACTTCCCTCTTCCTTGTGTTCCTTCTTTCTTCATGCCACAGAAGGCTTTTCCACCAAAAATGCTCTCTTCCTGCCTGATCCCTTACTGGCACCTGTTTCTCAGAGCCTCAAACTGAGTCACAGATTTAAGGTAAGTGGGGAGAGCCCATCTTGTTTCTCTTGGCCTCAGCCAAGGCTAAAGACCAGGGAGTAGAATGACTCAGACACTGTTGCATTCACATTTTTGACACTGCAAATTTATTCTTGACAAAAACTGGCTGCAGGTGGCAACTTGAAGGACATCTATGGCTGCTACCAGTGGGTGGGGGTTTTCCCAGTAGAATTGCTGGTCTCCACGTCCTAAGACAGAGTCGGAGAGAAGCCACATCGCACCTTGCACTGGGCTTCACAAGTCA
Source organism: Octodon degus (assembly GCF_000260255.1). Lineage (NCBI taxonomy): Eukaryota > Metazoa > Chordata > Mammalia > Rodentia > Octodontidae > Octodon > Octodon degus. The sequence continues at coordinate 1,818,586 of NW_004524824.1, forward strand.
CACTCCATCCTATCCACTGCGCACCACGGTGCACGCTCGTGGGGAAGGTGGCCACATGCGAACACAGTCACCAGGAAGCATGCGCATCCGGGATCGTGGCAGCAGCTGGCTCTCTATCTTCGTGTAACATGGAAACATTGATTTTAAAAATTGGTTTAAAATAATACAAAGAGCCAAAGGGACTCTAGAGCAAGATATTTTTTATAAATTTAAAATATACTGGTACCTTCATGTATGAATTTAATTCTTTCCATAATTCTGGATTCTGGATTTGTAGAACAAATTCTGCTACCAGCATCATGGAAAGAATTAAGTTCGTGAACTGGAGTATGGAAAAAGAAGCAGAATGAAGGGCTGGGGAGATAGCTCAGTGGCATACGTGCCAGTCCAGCAAGCACAAGGTCCTCGTTTTGATCCCTGGTATCAAAAAAAAAAAAAAAAAAAGAATAAAAATGAGTAATGGAATTAAACATTCAAATTTATACATTTTATACTTACAAGTGAAATTTAAGTTCAATATGGTTACTATTTATGTAAACATTTTAAAATAATGTTAACATGTCATGATAATACGTAAGATGCTACAGAAAGAGGGTGGCAGATTGTAACCCGGGTACTTCTTTGGGAGCAAGAGTCTCAGGCTACATGAAACTCCATAAACGTTTTACTTTAGTTTCTGTCAAACAGCTAATGGCAATCTGGAATTTCGACAAACGTACTTCGGCTTATGTTGCTGTTTTTGTTTTTGTATTTTTTAGTAAGGGCCTACAGGGGCTCACTACTAGATCAGACTCGTAGTGATCCTCCTGTGTTCAGCCTCCCAAGAGGAGGGATTACAGGCGTGCGCCACCATGCCCAGTCTCAGTTGCCATCTCAGTGCTGGGGCCGGCAGGGCGCTCATGGGATTGAACCCCAGCCGCTGCGTCTGCCTAAGCAGGTGCTTTAATCCGCTGAGCCATTTGGCTGGCCCTGACAAATGTACTTTGATTGAAAACTCTTATTTCTTCAAGACTGGCCAGGGTTTAAACTCATAATCAACATTTGATCCTTAAGAATGGCTTCCTGTTGTTTCATTCTGAGTTGAATTTTTTGCATTATAAACATATAAAATTTGAAGAAAATAAATATGAATGACCCACCTCAAAGAGGAAAACCCCTGTTTAGCCTTTAAATTCATTTAGATTCTATTATACTTCGTTTATATTTATTTTGTAAATCTTTCTTTTTCTTTAATAAATACACATTTAAGAATACATTAAGAAGCGGGTGAGTAGCTCATGGTAGAGCACTCCCTGGCATGTAGAAGACCCACAGCTCAATCCCCAGCCCTGAAAAAGAGAAAAAAGTAGGTGAGTTTTGAGGATGTGAATCTCTAAACTTGAACAGTTTTTTTATTTTATTCTTTTTTATTGTTGGAGCTGGCTCTCCTACATATTTCATAAGCATGGGAAAAGGAAAATACCTTTTTCATCTTTAGAAGATTTAAATAATAACTTTGAATTTGCAGTGCACTTCTGTTTCATTTTAAAGTTACGGCTTCACAGAGAATTAGGGCAGGAGTTATGCTAATTATTTATACCCATATAGTGTTTTATTTCCTCTGCTGCTAAGCCTCTGCAAAAAGGCCCCTTTAAAAATTCTCTAGCTCGACTGTTGGCAGCTAGTCAATACTCCACCAACTTCCTCCAAAAGATCCTGATTTTGCATGTCCTTTGAGACTGGAAAATTAATGTGTAATGTTTTACTTAAGACCGTAATTAAGTTTAAATTAAAATTCTTTGGGTTTTTTAATAGAGGAGGAAGAATTTTGGTGCCTTTGTCACTTAAAGGAAGTATTTGCCAGCCTGTCTGGGCCAAGCTACCTCCATTTATAGATCCTTAATGTTGTTGTTTTAATGCCGGCATTTGGTCTGGAAACCGTAAGGAAGCTGTGCTATTTTCTTCCTACCATCCATCATGGCTGTTTTATGGTTCTTCACTTTGCGTTATGGATATTATAAAACAAATCACCTATTGTCATTCACCGTTTACCCCTTCCTAGAGCTGGAAAGGTACTGCTACGCCTCCTGGGGAAGCGTGCCTCACACACACTGCACAATGAGCATTGCCTACAAGAGTCTGCTGGTCTTCTCCGAGGAGCTGCAGCTAGCTGCGCTTGCAGAGCCCGCTTCTCAGCTAGCCTGGCCTGGTGCCTTGCCTCAGAGGGCAGGTGAGGTCCGAAGATCGGTGCCATGGCAACGAGCCTACCAAGAAGACTCACCCGTGAGCGCACCTTTTGGAGGACCAAAGGCCTTGCAGCCCTCTTGCTTCCAGCCCGGATATGCACCCCACTATTAACAGTGTACCCCCGCGACATCGCAGCTCAGTCTGAGGTCGCAGGCCCTCGCAGATTGTTCTCAGAGCCTAACTAATAACTGTTTCAGAAAATCCCCACAATTTCGCAAAAGCCTCAAATAGCCTGTGATGGGGGGTGGGGTTACCAGTAGCCAATCAGAGGGTGCTATTCAGCTCTCCCTGCTGCTCATTGGCTCCCGATCGACAACCCATCCCGACAGATGCCCCGCGTTCCCACCGCCCCGGGTCGAGCTACCTCGGGCGGCTGTCTCTAGTATTCCGGCTTTCTTCTTGAAGCTCTAAAATGCCGTCAAAATGCCCTGCACCTGCTCAGACTTCATTAATACAGTATTTTATGAAGCTAAAGTGTATAATTTCAGGAGATATAACATATTTAGAATTTAAATTGTAAAAATAGGCATTTATAAGCATTTTTTCTGGCCATATGAGAAATTCGCAGTTTGTCACAATTGAGCGTGCTCTAGGAACGCAACCCCAGCAAACTTCAGGGCTCTACTGTTTTTTCTTTTCTTTTTTTTCTTTGCAAAACAGGGGATTGAACTCAGGCCCTTGCGCTTGCCAGGGAAGCACTTATTCTGAGCTGTCTCCCAGCCCCTCTACTGTATTCTGAACTTGAAGGATTTTTAAGTTAATTTTCCCACTCAATAAGCTGCATTAATGTGATTCACTCTGTGATTTTTCTTCTTCTCTAACCTGTATTTCTCCAAACTGGAGGAGTTTTAAGGTACAATTCATCATTTTCTATTTTTTCTTTTCAATAATTGTTTAGATTTAAAACCTACCTGAAGCCCTTGGCAGTTTCTACTGTCTGAAGGGTACCTTCACTCCCAATTGCCTTCTGAGCATACCCCGGGGGCGGGGCCAGCACAAAGGCGCGCTGGAGAGCAAACCCTGGTCCCTGCTCCTCCCTAAGCAGGCGCTTTAGTCTGCTGAGCTATCTGGCCCACCCGGAGTATCTTTAGCTAAAAAATGAGAATTGAGACAAATATTTTGCAATAATTTCCTTATTTTCAAAAGTCAAAACCAAATATTTTAACGTAGATAATAATTATAAAGAAGCTGCTTAAAAGTCAAGGCAGATTGCCATTTTACACCAAATTTAAATTTCCTTGAATTATGTTTAATTAAAATAGTGGCACTAAATGAAAAAAAATTGTGACATGATTGTATTTTATTGCTAAAAGGATTTTTAGATTAATAGGATTTTATTGCTGAAAGGATTTTTAGATTAATATTGACTATGTTTATCGTAATTTATACCTTGTTTTGTGACAAAATAGAAAATTACACCTTTATGAAAATTCTCAGGAGTCTTACAATGTCAAGCCAGTGGCCTGGCACTCTCTTTTAATCAATATTCTTTACTACTTTACAATCACACTTCAAATTTTCAGATTCAATAGGATAAAGCTGACTCATCCCCATTCAGCATGCAGCAAAAAGAGGAGCGACCAAGCAGCTGGTATTCCATAACTCACAGGTCACAAGTGTGCGCTACCACACCAGATACCCAAATACCCTCACCTTGGGGCAGCTTTTTGAACAGAAGATACTTTAGAAGTTTAACATTGTATTCAGGTCTTTGCTTTAGGGGAGAGATGGAGTTCTGGTGACATGTGTCAGGATGTTAGATTTATACCTAGGTCTCTTTACCAGGTTTACCATGCCATTTTTAATATCTGGCAAGCTTTGGTTATAGCATCATGTAAATGACACTACTGTATGTATGTGGGAATGAGTTCAACCCCACAACTAGAATTACATGCTTTTTGCAGGGCTTCCCAAACTCTTAAGATTTGTAACCCCCAGTGAGAGTAAGCGTCTATAATTTTCTATGCTTTAAAAAAAAAAAGTCTTATGTAAAGACATGGGACATGTGATCACGTCACTTTTAGGAACCTGAAATTTTTACTGAAAATAATGAATTTAGAATATTCATTTTATTTTTTATAATTAGTTGCTTCTTTTTAACTTTCTTATTCGTTATTATGTGTTCATCAAAAGAATTCCGATTAAGGTTCCAGAGATGTTGGCATTTTGGCTTTCCCCAAATGGCCTGGCTTCCATAGCATTTGCGTTGTGTGATACTTAGAGTTTAATGCTGTTCATTTTGGTAACACTGTAATCAAATTCATAATATTCTTCTAGGAATTGGGCTTGAAATTCCATACTCTCAAGATATGAAACTGCTTGTGGTATGAAATAAAATCACTCTGGGTTAAAAGAATTTTATAGTGTTATAAGATTATATTTCATTTCATAATGCCAATGATCCATAGAAATGTTCATTAACATTTAAGAAGTCTGACCTTTAAATTCGTCACATCAAATTCTAGGCATAAACATTAAAATGAGCTAGTGACCAAACCTACTTCCCCCCAAAAAATACATGAGCCACATGCAGTCAAATTACAAAAGCAGCTAAATCAGGAAGAGCTTGAAAGAACAAGCTACATGTTTATATGGAACACAAAAGGCATGAACTCGAAGCTTTAAGTTAAAGTTGGAGCATATTTTTACTCTTAACTCTTTTTCTTTTTTTGGTACCAAGAATTGAACTCAGGACCTTGCACTTGCCAGGCAAGCACTGTGCCACTGAGCTATATGTCGCTGGCCCTTACTCTTAATTCTTAAATGCGGAGGTGACTATGACGCTCATTAAGCTGTTTATCTCGTGGTTATGAACTTGAACTTTCTGTCATTCTCTATCCTGTTTTCCTTGTTATCAGAAAGCATTCTAAACGTGATAGACTGGTATTAAAAGTTCAATAACTCATTAATATCCACTTCATAGCTGTATGAGTGAGTCAACCTTGGCAGAAATCAGGGACCCGAACACATCACTCACTGCCTTGCATAAGAACCGTGTCATGGACTGAAGGGCCAGGAAGGGGCTTGCTGGCCGCCCTGACCCCACCTCGGACTTCTTCTCTCCCTCTGCTCAGCACCTCGTTGCTAGAACGCGGACAATGCCCGCTTCCATGTCTCAATCCCGTCGCTTCCTGACCCTGCCTTACCCGCCCCTTCCTTCCCGCAGGGACAGAATGCCTCGCAGAGCCCTCCTCAGAAAGGACTCGAGGACGCGCGACTTCGGGGTGTGCACGTCCGAGCCAAGCGTGCAGGAGCACCTTACGTCTTGGCTCTACTGTGGGTGGCTGGAAAGTTATCGAACCTCTCTACGCTCCGGCTACGTTGTCTGTAAAGTGAATTAAAAGCAGTCCTCACCTTTAGAGGAAATGGTGGAGTGAAGCATTGGACGCGGTAAGGATTCCAGACACTGGCTTCATATGCGGAATGATCAAAGCATACAGTGAGTGTTTAAACAGAATTTTTTGCACAAAGGAAGGAGGCCTCAGGATGGAACTCATGGGAAAGAAGGGAGGGGAAGGGGCGAGAGAAGAGTCAGGCTGGGCTGTGGACACGAGACTGGTGTCGGTGAGGCGTGCAGCCACTGTGTGCGGCAGACGTGTGCTAAGAGAATAGAAGTTAGAAATGTATTACAATAAATTATTCTCCCTCTTTGGAAATTATAAAATCCTGAACTGTATTAATTTCCTATACAATATTACCTTATATAATGTCTTATTAGACTTTCAAAACTAACACAAGTTATCTTGCAAGTATTGTGAACCGCAATTTTGACCTTCTAAGACGTGTAAGCCTAGAAAGTGCATGAAGTATAATCACTGATGTGATTAATGTTTAAAGTTTAAAATTTTGTTCAGAGATCAGTTGTGAAGGTATATTGTTTCCACTGAGATCTCACTGACCTTTAGTTCTTCCTAAACTACTGGACGTTTGGCTGACCTCCCCTTCTCCCCACCAGACGTCTCTGATCCTATTCCTCTACCCTACAAGTCCTTGTACTCCGTGATGTGGTGCCTCATCTAATTTCCCGACATAATCTCATCTAATTTCCACGGCCACTAGCATTCCTCCCCTCACCCAGCTGTTCTGGGTTTACTGTTGTTTTCAGATCCACTGTTCTCATTCCTGGGGACCTCAGAACTTGAAAACAAAGAAAATAGGACCAGGGAGATAACCCGGTGGGCTAAGCTCCTGCCTGGCAAGCGCAAGGACCTGGGTTCCATCCCCAGAACCACATGCCATGCTGGCCCCATGCCAAGCCAGCCACCAAAACTGGGCGTGGAGGCTCACGCCTGTAGGCCCAATGCTGGAGAGGCTAAGACAGGAGGATCACCACGTCTGAACTGCATAGTGAGACCCTGTATCAAATCAATCAATCAATCAATCAATCAATGATTTAAAAAAATTTTAAAATGAAGAAAATAGTACTGGACACCATTTCTTACACTGCCTATATGACATCTCTCCCAGTTTTCTTTTTAGGTCTAATGCCTATATATGCGTACAACAACAGTCGTCTGGGATATATTCCTTTGGGTTTCGGGGGAGGAAAAAGAAAAAGCACTACTGTTCTACAGATTCAAGAGGAGAAAGTGACCCGCCCAAGCAGTGTTCTGGCCAGAGGTAACCCACCCCCGTGAGCGGGTAGGCTGGCCGGCTGGGCTGAGTCTGTTACCTTGGACTTCACCTGGGGGCACTTAAAGCCTTCTTAGTGTCCTTCCTATTCCGAGCATCTCATGCCACATTACATTTTAGCTTTTCATTATCCACACATGGCATTATCCCAGAAGCTTTCCCTAAAGGCTGAGTTAGGCTAAAAATGTTCTTCCTCTTCGTTTCTATACGCCTTCAATCTCTGCCTTTACCATGAATAACGAGCATTTTAATATTGTGGTCATTATTGTCATGTGTCAAATTCACTTGAGAATCACATAGTGGCGTAGTAAATTCTGGGCGTGTTTGTGGATGATTGACATAGAGGTCAGCCAGCTGAGAGTGGAAGAACCACGGCTGGCATGGGCAGTGCCAACCAGTAGGCTTGTCCCTTGGACAGAGCCGGGGGAAAGGAAGAGGGAGGTACCTGCCTTTCTTTCCCGAAGGCTCCAGGCTCCAACGCGGCCTTCGGGCCTTGGGCTTGAGTGCTTTCAGCCCCGAGCAGGATTGTCCCAGCAGCTGTACCGTGAGCCCTGGCTCTGGAGCCCGCGGATTGCCCATGACCTTGCAGAGGGCTACGGTGACCCCTCTGCCTCCTATAAGCCCACCTGGCACCTCTTTGTATAATTATGTGTGCATTTTATATTTTATCTGTATATTGGTATACAGATACCTTGTATTTGCATATCACATTAAGCATACACTTTGTATTTTCTGCTCCTCTAGAAAACACTATACACAAACACCCTCCTTTCTTGGCTTGCACTTCAGGCAGGGTCCCCAGGAGCGACACTGCCCAGCAGTCTTGGCTCGTCGTGCACAGGTGACAGGGGACGGCCCTTCCTTTCTGCCTGAGCTTTGTCCCTCTCAGGTACCACCCCGGACTTTTGCGTGGTTTCAACAAGCAGTGGCTCCTGGGACTCTCCAGGGTTCACTTAACCTAGTTTTTCCTAAAATTAATGCCAATAGGACCTACGCCCTGTAATAAGAATCTTTAAATAAATGCTTACTTCCTTGACAGCTCTGGGGTGCAATTCGCAGGGCGTTCAGGCAGCACCAGGTTATTCATTACCTAATCCTATGCCTCTGCCGCCTGGATTCATAGTGCCATATAAAAGGGTTTTGATTAAGGCTTCACCCAAGGCTGATTTTTAGAGGAAACTTGGCGAAGGCCCTGCACTACACTGAAATAATTTGATTTTGAAATGGAGTCCTACCCTTGCATTCTACACTGTGGTCTATCCTGGCACTTCGTGTGCCCGCCATCGATCTTTGTTGATCTAGTCTCATTCAGAACTTACTCTCTCAAAAAAACTGTTAAAGAAGCATTGTCTCTTCAAGGCTTATTTAAAGACAAGTTCAAAGTTTCATTTTATAGTCGATAAGAACCTATATATTGGATTTAAAATTACATATTGAATGGCAAATATGTCTTTAAAACGGCCAGAACTTTTTATGAATGAGAAAGTCTTAATGGTTGTCAGAATTCTATTAATACAGATTTACCTCGCCTGGCAAGATTTTATTTGCTACTGCGCTCAGAGAATATAATTATATACCTCGGGGAAGAACAAATGGATTTCTTGTCTGTGAAGAATTTTGAGTCTAGAGAGGGAAGAAAATCCTGCCTGTGTTAAATTTTTGAGGAGCAATAAAAATGAAGATTTCAGAATGTACAGAAACATAACATTTATTGAAAGCTGTGTGTAAGTTTTTCCAAAAGAAAACCAAATTAGTTCAGCTTCAGCCACTTTATATTACATATAATACATTGATTAATTGATCTATATGATTACTGACACTCAGGAAAATATTTATAAAGTGTACAAAGATTTCTCATATAATTCCCAAGCTAGAGATTATATTTTTCTAAAATGAAAACCTCTTTTCCTTAGAAACAAGTAATATCTTCTGGGTGGAAAATCAATACATTCAGAATGTGTCTGTGAAACTAGGCTCGTCTGTTGCACTAGGTAAGATGAATACTGGGCGAACTGATAAAGTTGGTGCTGAGCTCAGTGCAAATCACCCCGGCACCCCTACTGCACTGCTTGCTAGCCCGGCGGGGTGCTTGGCGCCAAAACAAAATAGCTCACTCCCGTCACGTAAATGTAACCTACCTGCTGAACACTTACGATGTACACCAGAAAATGTTCCCAAAGAATCTCATCTGAGAGGATGGATCTTAACTGCACACATCACGGTTCGTAAACTCGAGGTGAAGACTTCGCTGAGCAGCGGGGCACGTGGCATTGCTGAGCTCGTGTGCCTCTAAGAGCCGTGGACATGGGAAAGCCCTGCGCTACTGCGGAGAGGAAGCGCCGTTGTCGCAGAACAAAGGGCAACCCAGTAGTAATTTCAAATGAGTTGTATACTTGACAGCTTATGCCTTGCAAGGGTCTTCTGTTCTTTCAGTGTAAAAGCAAATAAGGGATTTTGTCTAATTCACTTTTCCAAGTAGTCTGTCTATTTAAAGTGGCCTCATGATTACAAATGCATACATTTTATGACATACAAAAAAATTCAAATGTGATATTTTGTGGCTGCTATGAAAGAATTAAGTTCTAAATAAAGCAATTAAAGAACAATAATACAGTTTTAGGTTCTATTTTGGCTGGTATGCAAATATGTTAACCCAGCCTGTACTTATGGGGTTTGGGATTCAAGTGAGCAATTTGTATGTGAGCACCAGGCCTTTGTGCCAAGACAATTCATTTTAGTCCTTGAAATGCATCTTTCACATTTTGTGTAGCACTTTAAAAATTCTCTGGAAAATATACAATGAAACCTTTCAATAAATCACCTCTGGAACGAGACATATTTTTTTATTAAAGATAAAAAAACAAAAATTAAACTGGTAACAGGAATAAATAATAAATTACGAGTGAGGAAAATATTATCTATTTAAAAATTGGTGTCGAGTGAAGACCTCTTTCTAGACGAACAACTGTTCTCTAAACTAACGGTTTTGAAATTTTCCTCCAGGGTACTTCCTCTGAATAGAGATATTTGAGAAAAGTAAGAAAGAAGAATATTTTCCCAAGTAATCCTAATTTATAGAACCATATTAATTACTTTTAATCTGTAATTGCTCCTTAGGGACAAGCCTCATTTGCAGTAGTTTATGAACATCTTACACTAGATATAACGGGAATGGCATGCCATGCCTCCAGGGATGATAGGTTCATCTTACATGATCCACCTAAATTACTACATGAGGAATCCCAAGCGACAGTGTCCCTCAGATTCTAACGCCTATCTTGCTGATGTCTAACATTATTTAAACATCGCTCTGCTAGAACCACAACTCTGGAAATAATAGCTGTATTCAGTTACTTCAGCTCTGAAGCTTGCCAAAAGCACGTGCAACAGCATGTTTATTTCATCATAGTTTGCTAATTAATAAAAGGAAATTTCACAGACAAGAACCACAGAATGCTTTATAACAGAATTATACATCTGAAAAAGATCAGATTTGAATTTCCACACATTTCTTTAGGCAAAAATTCAGTACTGTCTAGAAATGCCTATTTGTAACAAATCTAGTTTATTGCTATTATACAGCATGTCAAGATGCATGTGTATTTGCTTTTTCCCCTTATCTTCATTTAAAATTTTAAAGGCTGCAACCATAAAACCTTTAAGACAAATAGAAAAAAGCGTGTGCAGAGTCATGCTTTTAATGGGAAGAGATCACTGTATTCCTAGTACTTGTATAATACTGAATTTACTTTGGAGGCAGAGGACATGTTCAGAAGAACGGGCTCAGACACAGACTTCTAAGTATTACAAGTTCAATTTTTTCTTCTTTAAAATTTATGTATTTGGTACAAGGTCTCACTACACAGCTTGGACTTGTAGTGATCCTCCTGTCTCAGCCTCCCCAGCACTGGGATTAGAGGTGTACACCACCATGCCTGGTCTGGGTGGCCAGCTGGGCGGGCCCACGGTGGGACCAGCATGGCATGAGATACCAGGTATTGAAACCAGGTCTTTGTGCTCGCCAGGCAGGTGCTCAGACCACTGAGCTATCTCCCCAGCCCAGGTAATATAATTTTAATGGGAACATCTTTTGTGCAAAAATCAGCCACTAACATATGTATGAAATTCTGCGAATTACTCGATTCTGCTGGCCCTCAGCCTCCTAGCCTATAAAAAGAGAGATGCAGAACCTTGGGGGATTGAGCAGTCTTTGCCTGTGAAGCGTCTGGGGCTCCCTCAACACTGTCGTGCCTCTCTTAAGGTCCTGGCCATTTCCACGTCCCGTGCGTCACATCTCCTGGCTTAGAAGGCACAGGAGTCTTCACTGTTTCCGGGCTAAAGGCAGAATCAGCAGCGCAGGCTCACACTTAGTCCTGTTGCATTCTGCCATCAGTGCTTTTCCTACTACTGATCAGAGGCCCGGAGTCTTTGCTGCTGTGTCTGTAGGCCTTACTCAGAAAACCAAAATAAGTAAGTAAAGAGAACCTAAGGGTGGGTGCCAGGAGGCTTCCTCTCCTCGCAGTCACGAGTTCTGTGGAGAGGAGGAGCTGCCTCTTCATTTTCTTGAGGTTTGGAGATCATCAGGAGCGGGGGGACAGGACAAGTATGAAATATGAGCCACTAGCAAAGTATGTAACATACGGGAGAAGAGATCTACAATAATTACACTTTCTCTCCTAAAGAAGTCCCAGTGAGGAGAACCGCATGATACTGGTAATTAAGTTCAACTCCACCCTGGTAGGCGAGCAGGGCCTCAGTTCCTGCGTAGGGATCTGTTCACTGTAGGGCACAGAGGGAGATTTTATCATGTGTCCAAAGGATATTCTGCCTACAGTTATGGGAATTATAGTTCCATCTTCCTGTGGGAATAATTTGAAGACTGTCATTATTGATCAACTTACCACTTCCATGATTACTGCAGTGAAGAGAAAACCAATAGGATATATTGTCTTTGTCATTGCAGAGTTCCTCTCTACACCAACAACCGGAATCGTGATCATGTGATAAGCGGCGTGGAAAAATTCCACACGAAACACTGGAGTATGAAGATTACTCCATGCCTATAAGGATGACTGTTATCAAAAAGACTAAAAATAAGAGTTAGGAAAAACTCAAAATAAGGAAAATCTTGTACACTAATGCTGTAGCGACTATTAAAAGCAGGATGGGATTCCATCAAAAACGTAGAATTATCTGATGGTCCAGAGATCCTGTGCATTGTTTGGTACGTATATGAAGGAAATGAAATCAGTATGTTGAAGAGATACCCAGTGCTCGTGTTCACAGTAGCTGATGTTTGAGAACTGCCTAACTGTCTATCAAGAGATTAAATACGTGAAGGAAATGTGGTTCTCCTGGCTCTGTGGAATACCATTCAGTCATAAAAATGAAATCCTCCTCTTTGTGGCAGCATACATGAACAGGAGATCATTATATTAAGTGACATGTGCCAGGCACAGAAAGACGAGTACCGCGGTCCCTGTGGTTTGCTTAGCTTAGCTTGTTCTAAGTAGGTGCTTTAGACCACTGAGCCATCTCACCAGCCCCCACCATATGACCTTACTTACACTTAAAATTTCCTCTCGTGGAATTGAGAGGGAATGGTGTTTCAGCAGGGCCCTGGGAGACTGTGGGGAGGAGAGAAAGATTGCTCTGTGGGTATGAAGTGACAGCTAGAGAGGAGCAGAAAGTTCTGACGGTCTGTCACAGAGTAGGACAGTTATGCACACCAGTACTGTCCTATCCATTTCTCAGCTATAGGATGTGAACATTCATACTCATCTTGTAGTTTGGTTATGAAGAATAAATGGTCTCATAATGGTATAATATGCTCTTTTTTAAAATTTTTTTACCTTTTTTATTGACATCAGTTATTATTTTAAAGAAAGAAAAAAAAACAGTGGTACAAAATCTTAAAACAAGATTTTAGGAGAGTAACAATGGTTAGTACATTGTGTATT
>NW_004524824.1:1833078-1848712 GCF_000260255.1 Octodon degus
CTCCAGGTGGGTGTTGTTTGGATCTGGCTGCTGTGCTCCACTTCTTTCTGCTGCAGGTGTTAGAGTGGAACCCTTTGTGTCTCTCTGGCAAGGTGTTCTGCTCCTGAATCAGCTGGGCAGTTCTTGCCTCTAGCCTCTTTACAGGGAGTTCTGCTGAAGGGTTCCGTGCTGGGCCTGCATGCAGCCTGAGTCAAATGAGGATCCTCAGGCCTGGGTCGTCTCATTCACTCGCCCAGCCTGCTCTTTGGGTCTGTTCAGGATCCCGCGGCCCCAGGTCATCTCATTCACTCACCCAGCCTGCGTTCTGGGTCTGTTCAGGATTCCGTGGCATGGGTCGTCTCCGGTATAATATGTTCTTAAGAGACAGGAACATTACCTTTCCTTAATAAATATTAGCTGAAACATATAATCCAGGCTTCGTGTAATTGTGTGTGTGTGTGTGTGTGTGTGTGTGTGCACATGTGTGGTAGTGGCAGTGTGTACACACATGTGTGGTAGCGGCAGTTGAACACGGGGCCTCTGTACTAAGCTATATCCCTAGCTTTTATTTTATTTATTAACATATTAATTAATTAACTGATTTTGGGCCTGGGGAGATAGCTCAGTAGAAGAAGTGCTTGCTTGGCAAGCACAAGGTCCTGAGTTCAATCCCCAGTACCCCCCCCCAAAAAAAACCCAAAAAACCTGATTTAGAAACAATATCTTGTTAAATCCCTGAGTTTCCCAAGCCGGGATGGAATATGGGATCCTCTTCCCCCAACTTCCTCTATGCAGTGCTGGGATCCAGGCACGGCCGCCACACCCAGCTGCTTGATCTGATGTTTCCCCCAAACTTTTTTCATGGAAATCCTCAGTCCGGTGGAGATCCGGGTGTTGTGGAGATGACGGTGAACAATGGAAAAATCGCCGCTTTTAAAGACCTTGGAATCAAGTCTGGAAAGAGAAATAAGTACAGGAAAGAAAAAATACGTAGCCGTGATATGTTAATAGTAAAACAAGCACAGTGATTAGGAGAGAGAGGGCTTCCACCTGAGGTGGAAGAGTCAGGGAAAGGGTCCCGAAGGAATGAATTCAGTGTAGAAAGATGAGTCAGAAGGAGCACGTGTAGTGCGTGTATTAAGGGTTCGGGTCTGTAGAAGTCAGCAGGAAGAAGTGGGACTGGGCCAAGGGAAGCAAAGTTCCAAGCAGGCTTCACAGCTTCGGTGGACCCCACGGGGCTCCGGGCCCAGGATGACCCAACGGTTACCTGAACCTAGGCTGGGATTAGGGCTAGGGGTAGGGCTACCATCGTGCTTCGGCTTATCAGTCCGTAGGGACACCCCTTCGAAGGCTGGGGACTTGGCCCAGAAGCTCTTTGCGACTGAGCCGACTCCTCAGTGTCTCTGAAGGGCGAGCAGCGGGAGGCTGGCCTGCGTGGCTGGCGCAGGTTCTGTATTGACGAGAAGTCAGAGCGTGGGCTTCCTTGTGCATCGTAGACCCACAGGGCGAAAGCAGCTAGCTGAGCTAGCATCTGTAAAAAGCCTGCCTGGCCTGGTGTTTTGTATAATCTTCTGTCCAGAACCGTTTACAGAGTCGAAGACAGCACTGTGTGTGTGGACAGCGGGCGTGGGTGGTCAGCAATCGGCACGCGAAACATGAACAGAGAACGATTTGAAATCCAGAAACTGAGCTCCTTCACATCCCACGTATTGCTGCGCAGCAAAGGCCTTCGGCCGACCCGTGGATCTTCATGTGTATGTACGTGCCAAGCGAACTTTAGGGATGGTAAGTCGGAGGGACATTTTTTCTTACCAGCTTCGCCTCTGCTCTTGCAGGCCCCACGTAAGACAGCTTGTCACAGAGAACCATGGCGCCATCGCATCCTTCCCTACCAAGTACGGTTGTGGATAACGATTTCAAATAGCTTCTTAAGAGCCTTAACCTTTCCAAGGGTCCTTGTCACATTGATTTCTCAGTAGTTTGCATCTCCGTTTTCTCTGAGTTCTGGTATAATGCACAATGCAGCTTTACTCAGGCATAAAAAGGAATGATTTCATGTCCTTTGTGGAAGAAGGGATGGATCTTGAGACCGTAACACGAAGTGCTGCAAGTCCGATGGTGACATTTTCTGTCAGATAATTAGAGTATCAGTCTCCAGCTAAAAAAGTACTGTCAGTTCACTCATTTTAACATTTCTTCCAAAATGTATTTTCAAATGTTTAAGAAATAGAAGTCTCAACACTTCATATGTTGGGATTCTCATTCTGTCATCAAACGATGCAAAACGGCGGTGGCTAGCACCTGCAACTGTGTTCCACCAGCAAGTCTTTTTCAGTTCAACATATTCAGTACATATTTGTTTTTCCTCAGGCACTGTGCTTGGCATACTGGGGCACAAACTGGGGTACAACACAGAGCCCGGGCGTTTATGGACTTGGTTTGTGGAAGCAGTTTGGAGTTGTTAAGAGAAACAAGATAGGCCTCAAATAGGTATTAATTAAGTGAAAATGATATTCCTTTTGCCAAAGATTTCATAGAGCATATACTTTTCAGTTAGTATCAATGCAGCTAACTTGCACTACCGTATGGTGACAGCAGATGAATGGATAAAGAAAATTTGGTATAATGCACAATGCAGCTTTACTCAGGCATAAAAAGGAATGATTTCATGTCCTTTGTGGAAGAAGGGATGGATCTTGAGATCATAACACGAAGTGCTGCAAGTCCGACACAGAAGGTTAAATGGTATGTGGTTTATTTTAGATGAGAAATCCAAAATAGAGGGGAAGGAGTAAAACTAAGGAGAGGCAGGAGGAAACGGGGATTCAGGTCATTTTGGAGACAGGGAAGGGGAAGGATAGAAGAAAAAGGAGATAAAAATCATGAAGATATGATATATATATATATATATATATATATTCTGAGAATAAATGTAATTATTGTGTATCACAAACATATACAAATGAAATAAAAATAAAGATGAAAGATGGGTGGCGATGTATTTTTTAATTATTTAAATTTGACAGGCAAATAATGTTCAGTATTACAAATGATGAAGATATTATATACTTAGGTATCAGTTCCTCAAGATGAATGCAATTATTCTGCACTGCAAACATAAGCTAATAATAAAACATTAATACAATGTGTATAAAATAGTCATTATAACAAAGTAAAGAAATACAAGGAAGCAAAAATAGAAATAAATATTGTAAAAAAATGAAACAAACTTGAAAATTATTTGTCATCATAAAAATGAAATGAAAAACTAAAACATTTATTGCCAGGAAAAAACATAAACATCGTACACTTTCCCACTATCCATTCTTTGTCAAAACTTTATTTGATTTATATTTATCTATCCAAGCTATCAAAAAACTTTTCTAAAGTCAGGTCACCTTTATCATATTTATTCATGATTTGGTATTAAACAAAGGTGAGGAGCTACAGCCATCTCTTTCCTTATCATGACATAGCATGTTAGTTTCTTTGTTGTGGTCCACATGTGTTTAGGTTGGTTACATTTAATTTTTAGATGCAATAGATGTAAGTGGCAAGCTAGGAATGAGTATCTTACTTAATTTGTTAATCCCTCAGCCCACAAATTTGAGTATTTGACTTTCTAGGATATATAATTCTACAGGCTATCAAATAGTTGTTTCCTCCAATCTACTCTAAGATCTACCAGAAAAAAAGTGAGATGACCACAAAATGAAGGTTTTACGCTAGATTCTGAGTTGAAAGCTATACAGAAGGTATAATAAAAAGCATGGTGACCATTTAAATGAACAATGATTACAGTAAAAGGACGCTTGGCCATTAACCCTTCTCCAAACGCTCGATCTCTCACACACGCGTCTCCCGTCCTTCTTGCCGCTTCCTGCAGCAGTCCTGAAGTCCTCTTTCATGAGCGTCTTTGGTTGTTCTTCGATGGCTGCCTCAGTGTCCTGAACTGAGTCACACCGCATTTACCTTCCGGGGTCCTCTTGACTTTGGGGAAGAGCATAAATTCACGTGGTGCCAGAGCTGGTGGGTCGGGTGGACGAGAACACCCTGTCATGTTCTAATTTGGCTACTCACACAAACAAGAAGTTCCAGAACCATCTCAGAAAGCAGCAAGAATGATGGGAAACATGGTGGCAAAGTGAGAGAAAGCAGGTTGAGGAAACGGACGACACTCTCCATTGCTGTAACAATTTATAATTTTTAATGTAAGCACCATAATTATTGACTCTCTCTTTTAAAACATAAGTAATCTTCCTGGATGCAGCCATGGGATAAGAAATCAAACGAAAGAACATTAACCCCCAATGGCTTCTGCCAGCATTCTCAATTTATAGATTTTAAGCTTTTCAAACTTTAAATTAGAATACAGATATCTTGTAACTCGTAATTTCAGTCATCCCACATGCCATATCTCTTTATTTGCACAAGAGTAAGTAAAAGAAAAAAAAGAGGGCCTTCTATTAATTTTAGATGTGAGAAAATGGAGATGGTGAAAGGTCGTGTAGAAGCTCATTGTAAAGTAGCAAGCTACCTGTGAAGTGTGGACTAGGAACTGGGTCTCCAGCCTCCCATTTCCAATGTGCTTCAGTAGTTTTTAAATGTAAAATCAGCCAATTTTCTTCTCACTTTTGAATAATGATATCTGGTGAATCATCTCAGAAGAGGAACATTTTCATAGCTCTCACCTGAGTGAACTATTTTTTAAATGCTATTAGTTATTGGCAATGGGCCTGAACTGAAGTGCTGACATATGGGAATAGGAAACCTTTTTGCTCCTAGCAGAAAACATTTATTTTTCCTGGCAGCATATCTTCAAGGTAGGTACTGATGGTGTTAATGAGCTCAGAGGGAAGAGTCCAGAAGGCTGACAAATAGAGGTGTGAAATCCAGCTGCTTCTGGTGTAAAATAAGACCCATGGGTACCAAAGAGCCCTAAACCAAGAGAGCCCTGTGACTCACAGCACTGACTAAAATCCCAGTGATAAGTCACCTCTGAGGGCTAGGTGAGGCACGCCAGCTTAGCTCCTGCAGTTTTCAATGTCACTTTTTTTTTTCTCATTTCAAAGCAAAAGAGAAAAAAGTCGTCAAGGTCATAAAAGAATTCGAGAACCATGTTTTTGAAAATTCTAAATAATGAAATATTAGAGACAAATTCAGATAAACATCTCCATGAGAACTACATAAAGGAAATATATGACAAAAGAACAAGAACAGGGATTTAGTAAAAATAACATGTGTGTAAATTGCTCTGAACATGAAGTAACCCTACACACACACACACACACACACACACACACGCACGTATTTTAATTTATGTATTTGGTATAGGGTCTCACCTCCCATTTGAGACTCGCAGTGATCCTCTTGTTTCAGCCTCGCTGGTGCTGGGATTACAGTGTGTACCAGCACACCTTGACTCCTTGGCTGGCTCAGTGCGCCTGTGAGCGGGGCTGGCATGGCATGTGGGACCAGGGATCGAACCCTGATCCCTGTGCTTGCTTAAGCAGGTGCTTCAGTCTGCTGAGCTACCTCACCAGCGCCCCTCCCCCCAAGTATTTCTGAAAGGAACACTTGCAAGTTCAATTGTAAAGTGAAGTGGAAGAGAACAAAGGTGATTTAGATAGAAATCATTTATATAAAAGATAGGAGTATATGAATGATTTAATTAGAGGGATACAGGGTAAGGGCTGACAACTTTCAAACTTGTTGAATATTTTTCAAACAATAGTAATTCGTTTTCTGTTTTCCTGAATCAAGGACAAAGTATACAATTTTAATGACTGCGAATACTTTGGTAGGATGGGCTCTTCCTTGAGAACAAAATGTGATTAATTCAGAAGAGCTGATGAGGATGAGCCCTAGCCAAAAAATGGGCGTCCTTAAAAGAAAGGGAGAACGCAGGCGCACCCAGAGATCTGGACACCTTGTGACACGAACACAGATGCAGAGACCCCAAGCCCTTGTGCACTCAGGACCCTACAGTGATGTCACCCTGTCTGTGGGGATGGCGAAGCCAAGTGAAGGTGGAAGCCGAGATCAGAGTTAACCTCAACAAGCCTTTGCCACATGGAGCAGGCAAAAGAAAGGAAAGATCTTCCCCCAGAAGTTTCTTAAAAATTATGGTCCGGCCAAAACCTTGAGCTTGAACTCTTCATTTCCAGAATTGTGAGACATTGCATCTGCTGTTTAAAGCCACTCCTTTTTGTAGTACCCAGCGATAGTGCTAGAACTCTGTAGCACTGAGTCAGACAACTTTCTCATCTTTGAGAATCAGAAAGCCTAGTGGATGCCTCTGAAAGTGCGTGGCTGCCGCTCCATGTGCCCATCTCGCCTCATGGGCCCGCCACAGTTCGCCTCCATATGCAGAATCCTACCTTCCCTTCAGACCCACCCCGCCTGGGGTTTTCCCTATGTGTTATCTATGTCTATTCCTGTAGGTCAAGTAACTTAAAGACAGTTTTCTTAAAAGCGTCCCCTGAACAGTGAAGCTGGTTTTTAGGGCTCTTCCTTAAAGATTCTCAGACTCCTCACGCCCACTGCCCACGATAATGTTGGGCACAATCTCTTGAGTAACAAATAAATAAATGAGTGGTAAAAGGAATATTTAAACATGGGTCATATTCAACAAAATGGAATTCTCACTTTGTATGAAATATAGTTTATGATGGACCAACTACAGGGATAAATTCTATACAGTTGAGTTCAGATGATAACTGTAATTCACAGATGTATAAAATTCTTAGGAGCCTAGAGGTAGCAATAATTAACTTTGACTAGAGAAGCCAAGGAAGGGGGCTCACAATGTCTCTGAAGGTCCATCCTGAGAATTATTATAAAATACTGACCATACAAGTGAGATACGTCATCCCAACCCAGAATTTTCTTACTGGTTCAATGAAAGTATATTTTTGTTAATGTTTCAAGTGTGACATTCAAAGCTAAATAACAGAAAATACTGTATCCAAAAAAAAAAAACCCTCAATGTATTTAATCACATTTCAAAATTTTTAATTTGCATTTAAAGGAATAGGAACTTCATTGTACCATAGATGGGTAATATGCTGATTTAGAAGGTTATTACTGTCCACAACACTCACAGTGAACTTAACCACAAACCTTCACTTGACTCAGAAGACTAAGACAACGATGCCACATAAGCAACGTTAGACATTTGTTTTCAGTTTTTCTTTCTAAACAGTAGGGTATTTTTTTACTTGCCAAAAAATAGAATCCACTTTTCTTTTTTATTTTAATATGGTTTCCACCTTCAGCAAGTTAAAATTGAGAAACAAAAATATCTACTATCTATAGGAAGCAAGAGATTTGCAAGGAAAAATAATGGAAGCACAAATAACCCAACTAAAGTGGACAAGGATCTGAAGAGACATTTTTGCACAGAAGATGTGCACATGCCTTACAGGTGCATGAAAAAGAGCCGTATTCTAGCGGTCCAATATTTAAATCTAAAATTTTACTCCTTTCTATTTTCACTTTATAGGGAACTGTCTAGAACACCAGCTAGCTCCTGCAGTTGCTTTCTCTTGAGAGCAACAAGGTCATTAAAGCCACCATCAAGATAATCCGGGTGGCTCATTTTACTGGCTGTGCCTGAGCTTTACGTGGATGCAATGGGCATCTTTTTACTTCCCACTTCGCCCCCTGCCTGCGAGCTCTGCCTATGGCCTGGCGAACTTGCTGGCCACCAATACCGCTGGTGAGAAGCGAGCTCCCCAGTCCCCCATGCAGATTTCCCTGTGTCCGTCTACTTCTGTCCCAAGAAGCAGATACACGTCATAGACCAAGTCCTCTGGGCAAGAACAACCGTGGCATAGCTGACACCAAAGCCACTGGGGCAGCACAGATGATGGGGACAGCACAGCTTGCCAGCCCTTGAGATGCTAAGCAGGTTATAATCTTCTGAATCCTCCAAATGCTTCTAAATTTTTGAGCTTTATTTTTGAATAACATTTCACTACTGGAGTTTTGTTGTATTAATTGAAGTAGTAGCAGTTATGTTCCGATTTCTGCTTCTATGTTCTGCTGTACATACCTTTCACCTCATCTGTTTCTGAACTGTTAAAATGAATTTCAGCTTCACAGATTAGTAACTGACAGGAGTGGATGGAGGAACAGACATGGGGATGGGAAAGCTGGTCCAGATGCGTGACAGGTGGCGGGGAAAAGCCAGCCTGACACTGAAAAGAGGATATGGATAATCCATCGTGATAACGAAGTTTCAGAATGAGAGAAAATTTAGCCTTTGAAAACCTTTCCAGGAAAAATTATGAATAATATTTTCCTGATACAGAATTTAAAAAATGTTTTACATGATTACCTCACTGACATTCAGGTTCATACTGTAAGATACTCATTATTTTCACTTTAAAATCAAGAAATCAAAGACAGGAAAGACTATGTGGCTCACCAAAATTCACTAGACCAGAATGTGTCAAAAGATAATGATTCCAGTCACCTAATTTCAAGGACCTGCTTATGCTGCTAGGTCCCAGTGGTGACATGGGGATCATGGGATCACTTCTGTCACTGTGAAGCTGGAGGGGAAACACTCACTCTGGGCTTTCGAATAGCTTTCAGCAGGGACTGTAGTGTTGCTAAATTTCCCAGGAAGACTCCAACGTGGAATCCTCCCGCCTCTGCTACCTAGAATGGTGGGATGCCACCCCCACTTCGCCTCAACAAAATCTCTTACAGGATGCCACAGCAAAGGCGAAAGGCTGGCTCTTGGAGTCGTTGTGTTGTGCACTCCGTCAAGCAATTAAAATAGTGTGCTACTGATCACATAGTATTTTCACGCATGTTTTTATATACGCTGGTAGGTTGTGTATATGTGGAACTGAGGAATTGCTGTCCTTAAAAATGCATGTGTTTATCTATCCTGTTTTGTATATACATATGTATATTTTTTCACTACAAAATGGTCCTTTATTTATATCCCCCTTTTTTGTTTTGTTTTGTCAGATGGGTGTTCCGTTGCTGTTAGAGAAGCTGTATTTGGAGACGTCTTTAAAGGACCTTTTCATACTTGAAGCCAGTCTAAAGATTCTAGGTACTTGCATTCAGCAAAATAACATAATATTGTCCAATAGTCCACAGTAGTAGTGAGTTGTCAGCATAACTGGCAATTTTCAGTTGTCGACATGAGCCTTTTACAGCTCAGTATACTAATATAGCTTTACTAGAAGAAAGGTTTGTACTAATATTGTTTAGAGAAGATATCATGTACTCTGAATAACTACTACGAAGACAACAATATGCAATGTATTAATTATTGTAACTGTCCTAATAACCCACTTTGAAACTGTCTCATTGCTATTTTGTCTTTTTTCTTCATTAAAATGAATTAAATGTTTTTCGTGTCTCTTGTTTTCATTTATTACCCCCTTTTTAAAGAAACATTTACTTGAGAGACAGTATGGCAGTAATTGGTATGACATGACAAGCAGTACGTGTTTAGAAGACCAGAACGGCAGGCGTTCCAAGCATGGCCCTAGTATTACACGCTGCCGTCTTCAGTGCAGTTGCTTAGTTCACAGGTGTCAGCATATATAGTTAGTCGGGGAGAGAATCCTACCAGTTAACTGCTAGTTGCAAAAACCTGCCGAAGAGTCTCAGGATCATTGCCTTCACCATCTTGTGCATAAAAAATTTTTAAAAATCCATGATATTATAGAATCTCTGATTATGAATCCCACAATCTTTAGAAGAATACAATACTCCCGGCCCACTCCCAGGGCATGCTGAACTGACGATAAAGCCCAGGCGTGGTGGCACACCTACAATCCCAGTGCTGGGGAGACTGAAAGCAGGAAGATCACTACAAGTTCAAACTGCCTCGTGAGACCCTGGACCAAACACACAAATGAGAAATAAATAAATAAAATTAGTCTGCAATAAGCTTAGCAATACGGCTCCCACCAAAAGCACATTATTCTTCAACATTTTAATTATGGGAAAAGATTTTTCCATACTGAGTTTAAAACGTATCTTTGTATAATCCAGGTATCCTAACTTAACACTGTAAAATTATGCATTTTTCACATAAATCTACACATTCTTGGAAATTTTATCATTCATTTTCCTTCATAAGCTTTGACTTCTTTTTTTTTTTTTTAACATATTTAGTACGGAGTCTCACCACACAGCTTGGACTTGTAGCGATCCTCCTGTTTTAGCCTCCCCAGCGCTGGTATTACAGGCATGCGCCACCATGCCCAGTCTCAGTGGCCAGCTGAACACTCCCAGGGGTGGAGCCAGCGCAGCTTGTGGTGCCAGGGATCAAATCCTGGTCTCTGCACTTACCTAACCAGGAGCTTAGCTCGCTGAGCTATCTTGCTGGCCCTTGTCTTGTTTAAATAGTCTTAGTTTGGGGGGAGCTGTGTCATGGCATTGATGTTTATTTGATTTATTCTTAAGCTCTATAGCCTAGTAAATGAGCTGCTCAAATATGCTACTCTGATACAATAATTTTAAGCTTAAGTCACTTTTCATTTAATATTTATTAATTCCCATCTTTTTAATCTCAACTTATTATGCTAGTCTGTTCAGATTTTATGAAATTTTGATTCTCTCATCTTAGGAATTGGCTTTCCTGCTCACTTTCATGTCATCATCTAATTGATGAGAATGTATTCTCTGTTTTCGGTTGCTTTCTGTGGTACGTGGGGTAGAAGTCATGTGAAATCTTCCTTGGAATTATTTTAAGTAAGAAAGCCATCAACGTGCCAATCAAAACCTTCTCCGTAATGCTGTTTAGAAACCATCCAATCCCCAAATCATCCAGGCCGCATCAATTCCCCATCAGTTTTACAAGAATAACATGCCAGTGTCTCTATTTATGTAATACCAGTCTCTCTCCTTTTAAAATTCTTTTTTTAAATTTTTTTCAGAACCAGGGATTGAACTCAAGCCTTTGCACTTGCCAGGGAAGTGCTTATTCCACTGAGCCATCTCCCCGGCCCTAAAATTCTTGATAATGGAGTTGTCATTTTTATTAAAACATGGCAGTTTTGTCCAGGAATACATTTCCTTCTTCAGAAAGTACAGTTCCTGGTCTCAGCAGTTAATGTGGTCATGAGAGTCCATTCTAGCCAATCAAATAGTACAGAAAGTAGTCAGGATCTTTCCCTTCTCTCTCACTTCCTGGCCATCAGTATCAGATAAAAACTTGTCTTGGACCTCGGGGAGGACATTGGTGGACAACTGCAGAGTTCCAAAGCTGGTTCCTCACTATGCATATTTTTATAGGTCATTTTAGTACAGCAGATCTAGGAAAGGGAAGAAGCATAATAAAATATCTTACAATCATGCTATTCCTGCACCTTCCAATTTAGTCATCATATCACATGAATTAATTGGTACTAATATGTATTTTTTTGCACGTGAAAACTTCAGAAAGAGTCACCCAGGAACTATTTATAACTTAATGTCTGCTAATGTGAGCATGCTGTTGACACTAATGGGGTTCAGAGAATAATAAGCATTTAGAAGACAGATGTGTTGGATAATACCAGACCTTTAGTTTGAGCATGTAGAGAACTTGGTGAAGAGTGGCCACAGTCAGGCCTTCTGTGCCTTTGGGGTGGCAAAGCAAGGGTTTGGAAAAACCCAGAGCTACAAGACGAGGAGGTGTCTTTGATTCCATTCTAGTTTCACT
Source organism: Octodon degus (assembly GCF_000260255.1). Lineage (NCBI taxonomy): Eukaryota > Metazoa > Chordata > Mammalia > Rodentia > Octodontidae > Octodon > Octodon degus. Next base: position 1,844,738 of record NW_004524824.1, read on the forward strand.
GAGAGATGTGCTTGCATTTGTTGTGCTTTTAGAACTTACCCTGTTGGAAGGCTATATAGGTCACTGGGGCCGATTTTTGCTTTCTGTAGGACTTCGCAGTGTCTAAAGTTGTAAGGAAAATCTTGAAGGTTGGAAACTTTAGTCTATGCCGGGTCAGCCACAGCCCTTTGTCTAGATGACATATAGTTCTATATATTCCAGTCAGCATCTGCAGCTTGAAGATAAGCAACGGCAGAGAGACGAAACAGAAGGAACAACGAAAACAAAGAGGTGAAGGGGGAAACACTCCCAAGGAACCTGCGCTGGGGGAAATCTGTATTTTCTTCCTTGTGCTACTCCTCACCTTGATTTTACTTCTCTGTCTCCTCTGTTTTAATAAATATGAGCATTGCAACTTGCTCTTTTTAGGGAACCAAGAAACATATGCTGATGAATATTAAATAAAAATGTGTTGCTTAGTGTTTGAAGTTATGTTGGCGCACTTCAGTGAACTCTAGTTTTTTGTTTTTGTTTTTTTGTTTTTTTTTTTTTTCGGAACTGGGGATTGAACTCAGAACCTTGCACTTGCCAAGCAAATGCTTATTCTACTGAGCCATCTCCCCAGCCCCAAACTCTAGTTTTTCAGTGCAAGTAGGAAGCATAGTTATGCAACTAGAAAAAGCAAACAGGCAGTGTCATTCCAGCTTGATAGTGATGTGCTGTGTATTACCTTGACAAAAGTGTCCAGTGGGAACACAGCTTCATCACATGGAGAGGATGAAGTTGTAGGGTTGAACTGCATAGAAGCAAAATAAAAATACATTTTACCTGAGGTAGAGGCTGCCTGCACACTTCATTTCCTCTTGCTCTGCTTCCTGAAGGCATCTGCTGCTGGGGGAGCTTGCCAAGAAAGGTCACTGCCACAGGCTCTGATCACTTCTAAAAGACAGAAAATCAGCTGTAGGCTTTAGGCGTTAAGTAATCCTTAACCAAGGGCCCTGCATCCACAGGGTGGGGAAGACAGTGTTCTTAATCTGCTGATCTGAGCAGTCAAGCTGTGCACTGCTGCCTACCCCGAGGCTGCAGCAACAGCCACCAGGAGGACACAGCGATTAGACTTTGCCCTGAGGGACAATATGCTCCTTTCCCAATGGTGAGAAATGCCAGTATCCATGAAGGTGTTGTCCACGTCAGAACTGAGCAATAGATGTTACCTTTGCCACATAGATGGGAACCATGGGGAACTACTCAGATGTTAGCTTTATAAAGTAAAAGAAATGACAGTGACACAGGGAATTGGTACAAAAGTCACGGTTTTGTTTTTATTCTAATTGAACTCTACCCTTAGGATGCAGTCATGTATTCTCACTAGGTAAAAATATATCCCAAATTTCTCTCAACACATTGTTATTCAAACAGGTATTAAACTAACATTCAGAGACCAGAATATATTCAAAATTCTGATTTTAATAGCTACTGCTCTCAAAGTGCCTAAGTTCTTTGGTTGGAATTCACATATTTATCATGTAAAATAGAATGAATTAGCATTTTTGGTTTTCATTCTGGGGTGGAAGGAACTTAGATGTCACCACTGCATCCTGGTGAGTTAAAAACTGCAGCCAACAACCCTTCTCAGATCTATCAGAAAAATGACGACACAGGGCAAGCTACTCACCTCCCAAGTTAGAGATGCAGATAGGTAGACACAGAGAATCACAACTTATCCATGCAGAAACCCATGCAGAGAAACCTCCATGGACCTAATGGAATCAGACTTTTTAATATTTATCCAAGTGAGTTGCAAAGTTATGTCCATACAGGAACCTGAGTATGTTCATAGCCATTTTATTTGTAATGCCCAAAATTGTAAGCAAAGGGCCAGCTAAATAGCTCAGCGGATTAAAGCACCTGCCAGCAGGAACAGGGGCTGGGGGTTCAGTCCCCATGCCTGCTTTGCCAGCCCTGCCCTGCAATTGAGTCTGGGTGTGGTGGCAGCGCCTGTAATCCCAGCTCTTGGGAGGCTGTAAACAGGCGGATCACTACGAGTCCCATCTAGTAGTGAGACCCTGAACACCCTGTAGACCCTTCCCCCCCCCCCGAAAAAAAAAGATGTAAGCAAATAAGGTGCCCCTCAGTAGAAGAGTGGCCAAGTAAACTTTGGTACATGCAAATAATGGAATGTTATTCAGTGCTAAAAGGAAAATGAGATATCAAGCCATGAAAAGAAGTAGAGGGAACCTAAATTATTACGATTGGAAAAGCTCACTTGCAAAACTACACACGGAGAAATGCTATGAGAGATTCTGCAAAAGGTAAACTACAAGAAGGCCAGCAGTTGGTAGGGTTCAGCAAAGGGAAGGCTGCACGGGCGGATCTCAGGCGGTCGTTGGCATAATGACGTGGTTCTGCACCACACCCTCATGGTATACACGTTGCCATCATGAAGTTGTGAGACTACACACGGGACAATTTACTCTGAACTACCGACTCTGGGTGACAGTCCCAGCAATGATAACCAATATCCTGCTCCAACACAGAATGTCTGTGTGGAGATACTGTACATGGATGTGGCAAAACAGGTATGGAAGCCCTTCATATTTTCCCCTTCATTTTGCTGTGTATTTAAAACCGCTCTAAAAAGGTAAAGTTTATCAAATGAAAAAGAAGGGTGTAATAAATCATGTATTCTTTTTAGGTAGCTGAGATGCACAGGTAAACTGACAAAACACCTGCTATCAGTCTCCACCTGTCCTGATGCGACCTCCGCTGAGAAATCAGCCGGAAGTTCAAAAGGTGAAAGTGATGCTCCCAGGGAGTCAGAGAGGGGCTCAGTGCGCTGGCAAGAGGAGAACAGGGGAACCTCTCCTACGAGGGCCCATAATGAGTTCTTCTCATAGCTTCTCTGTATTCAAGAAGACAAGGTTCCTGGATCGTGGCCGGCCTGTGCTCAGGTCCTGGCAGAGAGACCAGCTCTAGGCAGAGGGCATAAGCTGGCACCAGGGCGGCCCCTGCAGCAGGTCTCCTGAGCACGCCATTCGGCAGCCGTGAGAGCCCTGCGGCTCGGCGGAGCGCCACGCGTGCTGACAGGCTTTCCTGCGCTGCCTTAACGTCAGACATTCTAACTGTGACTGTGGATTTTATTGGTGAGGGGAACGGAGCTTTTGCAGGAACAGAGATGTGTGTAATACGCAAGCCCATCGCTTCGCTTTTACTGCTTACTTTGCATATAACATCCACGAAGCCCCTGAGGACAGAACTCTGTGAATCTGGTTCAGCGAGGTAGGAAAAGGCTTAGTATTTCTGCTGTCTGGTATTTCCCAGAGTGTAGGTACAAATTCTGCAGTTTAGGAGATTCTCCCTCAGAGTGCAGGGTTTCATTTAAATTCAAAATTAGCAATGTACGAAGTAAAGACGAAGGACGCATTTCTTGCTAATAATGTACATTTTACATTTTCTTCACGCAGAATGACGCTAACAGAAACACTATGAAAGAAAAAGAATCTGTTTTAGGACTTTTAATGAATCTTTTCTCCACGTGTTGGACAAGGGCCTTCACCTTGTATTGAGCTTGGCAAATTAGGTAGCCAGCCCTGGCTGACTGCATCTGCCACTCGGAGCAAGTCACCAGCCCACGTCAGGTCTTAGATTCCTCTTGGGTAAGTGCAGATAGTGGTACTGCTCACCTCGTAAGCACTGCTGGGCAAAGAACCTAGGCTAGGGGTTCCTATGTACCCAAACACTCGAGAAATACGATTTTCTCATGTACAGGAATCTTCCCACAGGAAGAGCTGCTTTCCATTTTTGACAGACTGAAGAAAATGAAGTGGCTACTCCTCGGTGTTTCTCTATTTCACCTTTACAGACGTTCTCGGTTTCATTGATGATACCATGATACCAGGTAGGTAGGGGTGTGTGTGTGTGTGTGTGAGAGAGAGAGAGAGAGAGAGAGAGAGAGAGAGAGAGAGAGAGAGAGAGAGAGAGAGAGAGAGAGAGAGA
>NW_004524824.1:1848812-1894923 GCF_000260255.1 Octodon degus
GGTGTGTGTGTGTGTGTGTGAGAGAGAGAGAGAGAGAGAGAGAGAGAGAGAGAGAGAGAGAGAGAGAGAGAGAGAGAGAGAGAGAGAAAGAGAGAGAGAGAGAAAGAGAGAGAGAGAGAGAGACAGAGACAGAGAGACAGAGAGACAGAGAGACAGAAAGAGACGGAGAGAAGAGAAAGGGTTTGCCTGTTTCTCTGATAGGGTCATTCCAATCAAACAACAGAACAGGCTGTTGGTGTCGTTCAGAGGCAGGGAATGACTTTCTGGGTTCTATCCTCAGCAGTGCAATAAAGCAAAGGCTCCGGCTATTTAGGACGGCGCGGAAAGTATTCTGATAGGTACCAAAGAGAAGAGAAGACACAGTCTCAAGGAGCTCCCAATTTCCTTAAGGAACTGGAACAAGTAAAGAACAAAAAGTGAATCATTACCAAGAGGCCCAGGCATTTCAAGGGCCATTTCAATGTTATATGTTCAAGTGGAAGCTTGCAAACGGTACCATTGCCAAAGGTCAACGGAAGCAAGACTGACTGAAACCACACCAAACCAAACCAAATCCACACACCTCCTGTGTGCTCAAACAAGATTTACATTTCTAAGAGAAACAAAAGGAAACGAGCACAATTACAGTAGAGAGGGCATCAGTAACCTCGCTGAGAAGTGGTGATTTTGCACGGTAACTTCAGCTTGCATTAAAGATCAAGCCCCAAGTCACTTTGGGGCTTTGAATATGGGCTGGTCCTCAAGACTTTCTTAACTGCAAATACAACATGACAGGAACTTTTAAGACAAGATTATCATAAGCCTTGGACCTTCTGGCCAGGCCACTTGAACCTTCCTCTCAGGGGCTCGGCCTTTGAAGCCATGAGGAAAACTGCCAACTCACGGGCCCTGCTGGGCTCACAGCTGGGGGTCAACCCTGGACCACTTTCCAGCCACAAGGACTGGGTAGGCTAGATGTGGATGGCCTGGAGGTGCTCAGGTCATCTGAGCCGATGTTCACAAAGAAGAGAAGAGTCACTCTCGCAAGACTACCCTGATTCTAGACTCGCAAAGAAAGGAAATAGCTGTTGTTGAGCTACACCACAACGTTCTGAGATTCTTGGCTCTGCGGTCTGGACACCTGGAGCAGCTTTGTAACCTCCTACTTCATCAGCAAGCTGGCGGACTTCAGTGCCCATGCTTGCGGGCGGCTGCTTGCTGGGCAGGCTCAGAGCGCCTGCTCTGCGAGGATCGGTTCATAGGCAGAGTGCTCGCTTGAAAGACCTGCCCCCACTGAGGCCCAGCCACACGCTCCTTTGCTGTCTGGCTCCCCCTTTGCAGGCCTCGTTTTATGTCCTTTGAAAACCCTGACTATTCAGCTGACTCCCTCTGTCCCCTCCAGTTTGTCACACAGCACAGAGGGGACCAACAAACAGCGTCAGCAGGGCACTGGGCTTCTACATCTCATAACTATCTTTGTCACTCAACATGGTCCTGCTTCACTCACTAGTATTCTGATGTATCATTTCACATCAGTCTCAGATTAGTTGTTTCAAAGATAAATTTTACAAATTGCATAATATTCAGACTGTAAGATTGACACAAAAACATAAAGGATTTATAGAGCTTTCTGCCATTCAAGTAAACATATTGATTACATCAGTTACTCTTGCACAATCACCACTTCTTTTGTATTAACAAAGCAAAGGTTGGTGATGTGGAACCCCTCAGTCAGAGGTTGCCTTTTTGCCTGTCACTTCCACTTCTTCCAGGGGTTCAGACGGAATATTGGGAAATCTGAAGTGGTGATTGTCCGAGAGTGGAAAGTAGCATCTTAACTATACCACTTTACAAGGCAACGATAATGCAAAATACTAATATGCTACTTGTTATGAGCCAGACTTTCTTTAACATGCTTTAGACGAGCTACCTAACAGCTGTAAGACTAGATTCTGTTGACCCCCATTTTACTGATAACAGAACTGAGACACGGATATTAATGAAATCGCCCACTGTCATGTAGGTATTCATTTTAAGGGCTGGCATAGTAATTAAGGTGGTTTAATTTCACATCTCTTGACCTCTATTTTTAGGGTCCTTCTGGAACATTGTGTGTGTGTGTGTGTGTGTGTGTGTGTGTGTGTGTATGCTTGTGTGTGCATGTGTGTGTGTGAGACACAGAAAGGAACAAAGACAAGCACAAAGAGAGAGGCAGACACAAAACAACAGGAGATTTTTGTGTAATTATTGAAAAATAAAGGAAAGATAACAGTATTCTTGCTGGCTGTGAGATGCATATCTAAATTTATGACCCTCAATATTTTGCAGATATAGGTCCTGCTTTACCTTGGTCTTAACCATCCAGTAGAAAAGTATGAAGTCGAAATATAAAAAATAAAGCCATGCTGTTAAGTTGAGCTGTGGGGGACTCAGGTCAATAATTTCTGACATTGCCAGTTAAATATAAGACCCAATGCTATTATAGGCTACTGGACTCTTTTAGAATATTTTGCTGAGTTTACACACCTATAATATTCAATAATGTAACTTAGAAAAAATGGGGTATACCGATGAATGTCCATTTTGTATCTGTGTATTCAAAGAGGTTGGGATAGATATATAGTTGCATTCTCTTAATGAATAGAATGATCTGTTCTAATGGTGTTTGTGAATAGGATCACAAGTCCGCATCTTGTACAGCAATTAACCACTAAGAAGAATATATGCAGTGTATTATTTGTTGAAACTGTACTTCCGATTGGATTTGAAACTGTCTCATTGCTATCTGTTTATCAATAAAACTTTGAGAAAAAAAAAAAATATTTTGCAGATAGAATGGAACTTATAATTTAAACAACCTTATGCATGTCTTCCTGGGAAGAGATAGAAAAACATTATCATGATCAAACAGCATTTTTTGTAGGACTTCCTACATGGCAGATCCTGCAAGTGTAAGGAAATTCACGAGTCTGTATTCCAACATGGCCTAAAGCCATTAGGAGAAACCAAATCGCAACCTCAATTCTAAAGCCTCAAAAAACTCTGCTAGCGGAGGAGGTGAGACTTAAGTTGCTCTGAGGCGATGGCAATTGAGAAAAGCTTCAGAGGGAGGTGGCCAGCCTGGGCTGATGGAGCCAAGAGCCCATTTGGGGCGCTAATCCACACACAGCCAGCCCCTGTGCAGAGCGGCCCTTCCGCGGAGCTGCTGGCTGACAGAGCCTGGGAAGCAGCCAGCACCAAGGAGAGAGCCGGCCAGAGCTGTGGCCAGAGCAGAGCTCTGCCTCCCGGCGCCTTGGTGTTGACCCACCACCAACACCGCATGCTGCTGGGAAGAGGCTCAGGAAACCCCACGGCCGGAGCCCTGTGAAAGACAGGTGGCTTCTTGCCAAACCCAGGATGTAGCTCCTACTTCAATCTTTGCTAGGAAGCGTGGCTGCTCCGAGACAGTAACGGTCTCCCCAGAGCTTGTAATCTTTCACTAAAATGGATGATGAAAAAGCAGTTGTCATGAGCTTCCTATAAATGTAAAGGATGAAAACACTAGTTCTATGTAACATTTCTGTTGATTTTAGCATGCCCATTAGTGGAAAGTTTGGAGCTGGCCCAATCTTTATGTTTTATGATGTGGCCAGCTTTTCTTTAAAACATTTTATTCCCAGAAAACTACTGAAAAGTCCAAGATACAAGTGGAAAATAATAAGTATTTTAAAATTCATGTGGACATAAGGCATTTGAAAATGTGCCAGAGGACAGAAGAGACTGGTCTGAATTGACTGCGTGCACACACACACACACACACACACGCACACACACCAGCATCTTGATCATTATATATCCCGAAAAATCACATATATAAAAATGTTTTGCTGATTTGTGGCTTTGTCTCATTAGAATACAGTGGAAACATGACAGAAAGTCACGCGACAAGTTCCATGAACTTGCTAAGGATTCAGACATCATCTAGAAAGAATAATGAAAGGGCAGCACAAGTTTAGGCAGACGGGATGGCCATGGGCATCTGTCAGCCGGATGTTCTCTGTTCCGTTGCTCACACTTGCTCATCTCCCGGGGAAGCTCTGTCCAGCAGAGATTAGAAACCTTGCATGAAATCTTCATTTGATTTTCACCGGAAGACGAAGGTGGTATTTGTGGAAGTAGTGCGGGTTTTCTGCTCACTATTTAATGACTGGGATATTTTAATAAGTTCATGTACTGTTCAATTGCTTCCTTTTCAGAGAATGAGGCATAGTTCACAGGTATACACTGGTGCTATTGTCAGAAAAGCGGCAGTACGTTAACTACTGCTTGGGCCTTCCTCTACCCATTTTTCCAGTGCCTATGGGATGAAGTCTGTATACCACACTCAGCTCTGAAAACGGCAATGTGAGCCAAGAAAATAATAAATTTGAGTATAGAAAGCACTCTTCAATGTGTGTTTGAGCATGTTCTCTTCTGTTGAGCTATAGGTTTGGTGTTCAGCGGGCAGGGAGAACACAGCTATTAAGCACTTTTTGCTGCCATGTACCATACTTAGGTGAAATAACATTGCTCTTTCAGAAGGACAAGCTAATCTAAGTCCTGCAAAGGGTAGAAAACTTGGGCTGGGCGTAGGAAGCACTTTCTCTCTGTGTATAAATAATACAGAAAACCCATGAGTGCAAGTTCTAAAACATTTTGAATTAAACATTTTTTAAAAGGATTCATCGAATTTATATTTTTCCTAGCAGTTTTCATCCAATACAACAGAATGAAGAAATCGTATCTCAGTACTCTAATGAGTCTCTTCAGTCCAAGCCTTAGAATAGCCTCAATCTTTTGATCTTTTCAGTAGTTCTCCATTGACTCGATAAAATTTGGGTAAACATGCAAAGTTATGAGCTACAGAAAGAAAAGCTAGGTGGTGCCTCCCCTTATTCTTGATCACCCTAATTAATGAAAACTTTACACCAGAGAAGTTGGGTGGGACATCAGAGGCAGATCTGGGCATCCGGGTACCAAAGCATTCCACCAAGCATCTCAAGCTCTCTGAGGGTCAGGGCTCGCTTGCGTCAGTTTGATTCACCCAGGACCCTGGTGAACACACTTCTGGGCACGACTGATGGGTCACAAGGCCATGACCTGGGAGATCCTCTCTGGCCACTTGCCTCTCCCCCTCTGGCACGTGGCTCCTGATCTGCTTCCTGGCCACGGTGAAGGGAGTAGATTTGCTTCCAACAAGAGGCTTCTGCCTGGACCCAGCTGGCCATGGACCGGCTCTTCCTAAGAGGTGAGGCAAACTGAACTCTTTTCCTGTAAACTGTGGGCACTGGGCAGTGTACCCAGTAACAGGAACTGTGACCCATACGAGTGGTAAGCGGTACAGAACGGGCAGCTGTTCTCTGTTGGTCTCTAAAGCTGCTGCCATTTCCCCTTGCTCGGGGAGTGACACTCCAATGTTCACTCAGATCTCCCTTTTTTCAGTCTAGTTGGTTCGGGTAACATTGATTTTGTCCTTGAGGGTGGAGACTATGAGTCAGCTTCTACCTCACACAAGAGGGAAGGTGAACCAGGGTGGCATAGTCTTGGGATTTTGGTTGAAATCAGAGCCAAAGCGTTGATATTGGTTTTTTTTGTTGTTTGTTTGTGGGGTTTTTCTTTTTGGCAGAACCAGGGATTGAACTCAGGCCCTTGTGCTTGCCAGGGAAGCGCTTATTCTGCTGAGCCATCTCCCCAGCCCCCAATATTGTTAAAAGAACAAAATGCCATTTATATTGAAAAATTGAGAATAAAACCTACACAAAGGAAGCATCCTAAGAGATCAGGAGACTACAAATTTGGGTCCCTGAAAAAGCCGGAGTTCCGGGGCTTAGCACTATGCAACTGGCATGGTGCTAATTACTATGTGGAAATTAAAATAATTAAATTTTATTTTTATATACGGCCTGATTCCCCAACAGAGTCTCACCACCCTAAAATCCACACAGTTAACCAACAGAAATTTACCGTCTCACAGTTTTGGAGGCCAGAAGCACAAGGTCAGGTGGTGGCAGGGGTAGCTCCTCCTGAGACTTTCAAGGACAGGCCTTTTCCGTTTCTCTCGTAGCACCTGCTACTTCGCTGGCCGAGCGTGCATTGTGTGGATCTGGATGCGTCACACTGACCCTTGCCTTCCTGCTTATGCAGGGCTCGCTCCTTGTGCCCTAACTCATGCCCGTATTTCTTGTATCGTAAGGGCAGGATCGGATTCGATGGTGGCCGTCTTAATGACCTTATCTTAACGTCATCATCTGTAACGACCTGTTTCCAAATAAGATCGCGTTTACAGCTACTGGAGTCAGGTTGCAGTATCATTTTGGGGAAATTAATTCAACACATAATGGCGTCCAGTAACTTCCCAAGTTATAGAAAGTTGTAAATGAGTCCCTTCTGTTGATCCCAAATATATATTGTACAAATATAACTTTTAGCTTTCCTGTCTTTCATAAATTATTCCGTCACTCAACTTGCCTAGCATCCATTCCTAAAGCGAATCTTACTTTCCATATAATTGCTAGGGTAAATCTCACAGAAAATATTCAGGATAGGACACCTTGCGTAGAAGTCTTCCATGCACGAAAACATTTGGTTCCACAAGGCTAAGCGAAGAGTGCACACAATGTGAAGACCGCATCTTTTTTTGTAAGACCGGACATCCAAAATGCCATCCACTGAGCTATACTCCTCTCTGTGTCAAAGATTGAAGTGGATTATGTTGTTGCGTCTTTCCACAAAGAGCAAAATGGCCCCAGCTCAGGTGTCTCCATGAAGGGACATTGTTGATTTTCCTTGCAGCTACTACAGATAAAAGACACAGTACAACATGACACCTGGACATGCGCCATGACAATATGAGTGACAGGAATTCTGAGCTTATCAGCCTTCAGCAGCCAACACACCCACCACAGAGATACAGCTTTGCCAGGGTTATTACCTAGACAATCTAGGAAGCTCCAGGTGAGCCGTGGGGTTGGGCAGAGCGGCCCTCCGTAGCCTCCAGGCTGACATCATGGCGCACTGCTGTCTTGTCTGCACTAGCCCACCAAGCAAGTGTGGGTGACCTCCTTAGCAGATCCTCACATTTAACCTGAAATTGACTGATCCTGGGTGTTCTTCAAATACAAGATTTGAGAAAACTTCTTTTAATCCTTCGAAGTAAAATGGTTGGCTTTGCAGAGCATGCGTTCTTTGATGAAAGTGATTGGATGAACACTCCCTTGTCCTTTTCTATCCATGCCAGAGGGAAAATCACTAGTGAAGTAAGTGAACACGAATACTCAAGCTGCTGTTAGGTGATCTTCCCGAGGAATAGTATGGGGGAGAATAGAGAAATCATGAGTCTTAGTGCCAGAAGAGAGCTGGGTTTGAATCCTATTTTATCTATTTGCTGAGCTGTGGGATCTCAGAGAAAGATTCTATACAAAACTAAGGAAACTGCCTCCCACGCAGAAATTGTTGAAGATCAAATGGCATAAGACGTGGAAGAACACTTGAGCAAAGGCAACAGGATGAATTACGTGACATTGAACATCTTCTGTTAAGTTTGATATCACAATATTTTCAGAAAAATACATTTAACCACTTGCATTGAACCTTTGGTCTTCGGTGTATTTCCTCCCTGCTCTAGATACTACTTCTATCTAGACGTTGATTTCTTAGAAGAAAATGCCAAAAGTGGTTTTAGGAAATTTCATCTTAGTAAATTTTGTGTTTAAAATTATATTCTAGGCTGGATTCCCATGAACCTGACTCTAAGAAGAGAACTTGTGCACAAGGGGCTTACAAGGGCCTTCCAGAGAAATTGTCAAGGAAATATGAGATGTAGGACAGAAAAGGAGGAGCAAAGAGTATCGTGTCGGGCGCACCACAAGGAGAACGCACAGGGAGCTGCTGAATACATACTGTGTTTCAGAGTTGCTCTCGCCTAAGGCAAGGGAGCCTCACTGTCCTCGCCACGCACTGACCGGTCACTGGCTCACGCAGAAGGGGCAGTGGGAGAAGGAAGGTGGGATGGCTCCACACCACTGCTCACTGCATGTTATCCTGAAAAATTCAGCAGGAAGCTGGGTAGGCATGTTTACACTACACATACAGTTAAGGAACGGTAGTGCTTATATAAATACATACAGCGACATGGACTTCAATTCAATTTCCACAACTTCTGCCATTTCTTCAACTTCTCTATCAGTAGAAGCAATAAGATAAAAAGAATCATGTGTCCTTCTGTTGCGTCTGGGAAAACACGGCAGAGATTCTTACAAACAACTCCTCCAGCTGCTCTTAAGTGTTGGCTTTATCTTCAACAGAAATTATATCTCCTGTCACTAGTCATGCAAAAAATAACATTGACAACGTCTAGGAACGAGAAGCAAACTAAGCCAACTTACTGAGAGTATGCAGACCCAGTACTGACCTATTGTCATCATAGTATCATTTATTCCTTAACTGTTCAGAACTGGCTTGTTGAGTCATCTAGTGTTTATGTCTTGTAATTTATAGGCAATACACTATAAGTGGTTACAGATACAACAGTTAGAGTCAAGCAAAGGATTTACATTTGATAAATCCTTATAACCCTGTTATTTGGTTTGGGGCAAAAACTGAAATTTATAAAGGCTTTTGTTCAACTTCTTGTGAAAACTTGGCTTCTTTGTAACATTTTAGTTTTGAAAGTAAAATGATTCTTACTTGTCCTACTTATTTTGCTCCAAAAATACAAATTCCCAAAGGCCAGCAGGATAGCTCAGGGGACTAAGCTCCGGCTTAGGCACACGCAGGGACGGGATTTGATCCCCAGCACCACATGCCATGCCAGCCCCTCCACCGGGCACGCCGAGTGGCCATGGAATCCGGGTGTCCCTGCGCCAGCGCTGAGGAGGCTGAAAACAGGAGGGTCACTACCAGTCTGAGCTGTGTAGTGAGACCCTCTAGCAAATACATTAAAACAAAAAAAACAAATTTCCCAACTCTTACACTTGTCAAAATTAGTGTTTTACAGTTTAGTAAAATTTCAGCTGTCCCTGAATAAGCAAAGTAGAATAAAAAATAATAAAAATTGCACACACAAAGTTATCATGCTTTCAGGCAGCAAGTGTAAGACTTTATTATCTCTAAAGTTATGTGTTGGTTTTCCTTTTTCATTTATTTTCCCTTTAGCTCAGGATTTACATATGGGATTTCTCCCTAGATTAGTAGATCAAGCTGCCGAATATTTTGATCGCCTATCATCCTTGTCCACAACGTCCCTGATTTTGCCACTAGGCTAATCTTAGGCAAGGTTGCAGCACACTCTTCCCTTTGATTAAACCTTCACATCATTGCCCTCACTCTCACAGGAGTGGCCTTCTGTGGCACCCTTTTCTTCTAGTTCTACCTTCCACTCCCTTCAGTTCCAACTCATTTAAGTAGCTTACACGGGTGCAGTTCTTTTCACCTCTGTGTCTTTGTTTTCCCAAATTCTTTGATCACTGCCTATTGAAAATATATCTAGCTAGCAGTACCCCAAAACGTGATCGTTTCTGATTCTCATTGTCATGTGTATAACTTTCTGTGCTTTTTACAGAGTATGTATTTTACGTTCTGAGCAAACAATCTGTGTACGTCGTGTCAGTCTTCCAGAACCGACCCTGGCCACACTTTGCCGCAGTCTTCACCCCACTGTCCTGTGGGCCCTCTTGTCCCCCTCCCTTCTCACATCCCCTGCTAGACTCTCCTCCTCCTTCAGGTACTGCAGAGAATGTGCCTTTCATTCCATGGCTGGAGGATGACTAGCCTCAGAGCTTTTCTCTCACAGTGGGACTGGATTTATTCTAACTAAACAACACTGAGCTCTCAGGCTGATTTTTAGCTAAATGAGAAGAAAAGATTCTCAGAAGCCTCTTGATTTATATCATTTCCAGAAAGCAGCATTACAAATGTAAAAATTTTTTCCCCTAGTGAAAGCACAAATCAAAGCGATGAGCTAATGTCAGGCTCAAGTGCCAGACTACTTACCAGATTCTCCTGCTTACCAGTTCTGCAATATGGAATGAGTTACTTAAACTTTTGATACTTTATTCTTCATCTGTAAAATAGAGACGGTATTAGCATCTATTATTTCAGATTTATAGTAAAAACGAAATGAGTTGGTACCCTTAGAGTATGTAGGCAAGGACTTGTCAAGTGATACATTTCCATAAGTACTAGCCATCACTACTAAGAAATAAGCTCACCCGACATCATTTAGTATATGCGTATTGTATTTGTGTATATCATGAAGGAGACACATTAACATTGAACCTGGGAGTACCTAAGTTTACCGAATCAGGACATTATAAAATGTGTAAATTTATATAATTCTATAAAATAAGATAAAAATTCAGTGTTTTATGCAACTTGAATATTCAACTTCCTATCTCTCAACTTTAAAAGTTAATATAAATGTACATATTTTCCTCCAAAGCCAAAATCCTTTATTATCTCTGTTGGCTCTGAATATAAAAAAAATCGTTGTAAAATAATTTATCAATACAAATACCTATAACGTGGTACATAGAAATATGACATGCCAAGTATGTATTTATGACTGTATTAGCTAAACACACTCACAAAACTTAAAAAGAATTCTAAATATATTTTTGTAGGAATGTCTTATTTTGCTTTTTTTGTAACTAATTCTACATCAGGAACATACCTCTCAATACAATGAGTGCATCTCACTCTTTTTAATGATTGTATATTTATGGAATAAATGACTGATATTGTATTGATAAATGTCTAGGACATTATTCAGCTGTTTAGAGTTATAAATAATGAATAAACTTCTTTTCCCTTATGTTTCGGCAAATTTTCCAGTTATTTCCTTGAAACAGACTCTAGCACTGGACTTCAGTGAAATGGCATGGACAAGAAACATTGTCTTTGAGAAAGTTAGCCCAATTTGCGTTCTTACAACAGTGTATGGAAGTCTCTAATTTGCTATATTTGATCGTATCTGGTGCTATCATTATTTTCCATTTTCCCATTGTGACTACCAGGTTATTTCCTGTTTTAGTGGATCATCCGCATTTTTAATTGAGAAATACACAACAAAGTTTCTTAAAAACATTAACTTTAAAAAAAAAACCCCACAGATTGAGTCTGTCCATTTGTGCATGTGTGTTTATTTTGTCACTGTTTCCCCCTCCCACAGCCACGCAGGCATTTAGGGTATAGTTACATTTGTTTCCCTTTGTAATTCTACTAAAGCATCGTGATATCTTCTTCTCTCCTTTACTAGCATCCTCCAAGTCTGACTGTCTTACAAATATAATGGCAGTCTTGATAATGGAGAATAATCCAGAAAACAAGCTCTGCCCCTCGGGCAAAATCACTGATGGGACAATCTGGCTCTTCTCGTCAGCCCTCGTACACATTTTGTGAGGCTTGGACATTGCTAAGGAAATTCTCATTCAGTATAATATTTAGAGAATATTCCCGTTTCTATTTGTACTGAGTCACACAAACACAACTTTTGTTAGGACACAAGCTTAAAGGGTTAGCAGTGTTTTAGAAACAGCTGTCAGACTCATGAGAAACACCTGGTGAAATGTGAGGGTTTTTTTTTTTTTTTTTTTTTTTTTTGCTTGAGTGGTTCTACTATTAGAATTGCACAAATATTAGGAAGTACAGTTTTTGTCTAAAGATTAGCCTGCTATGGAAGACAAATAATTTTTAATATGTTATGCATTTAAGACATATATTTTAATCACTATATTTGCTTTTTAAATTTGTACATAATATATTCATTATGTATGGTAAAGTAGGAGAACAGATTTCTCTTTTTTATATACTTAGTACATGGTCTATAGAGTCTCACTACACAGATTGGACTCGTAGTGATCCTCCTGTTTTCAGCCTCCCAAGCGCTGGGATTACAGGCACACGCCACCACATCCAGTCTCAATGGCAGTCTCAGCACACCCCAGAGGTGGGGCTGGCACTGCACGACGGGGATCGAACCCTGGTCCTTGCATCGGCCTAAGCAGGCGCTTTAGTACCCTGAGTTATCTGGCCAGCCCTCAGATTTCTTTTTCTTAGTGGCTCTCTTAGTTACTGACTTTGGGCTTAGCCTAGTTACACACATTCATTGGGTCTCAGAAATTTTCAGATCTGTAGTAAGAAAATTAAGTTACATGTTTTCAAAGGCCTGTCTAGTTCTGCCATATTACCATATGATTCAGCCATAATAACATGGCTTTGGAGGGTGTGTAGTGTCCAGAGGTAAAATGAAATATGACCTACACTGAGGGAAGAAGCTTAGATCAAACAGACCCACCATAGCATTATACTTGGAATAAGTTTTTTTCCTACCATTAGAAATATTTGAAATTATATTTGAAAAACTCTGCGGGAGGAGATAGGCAGGTTTTTACATTTCTCTATTTCCCTGCAAAGGTGTACTTTTCATAACATATATTATTATTATTTTTTAAGTGCTAAGTTTATCTGGCTGGTTAAATTACACTTTCTTGCTTGTTTTGTCCTTTATGTCTTTCCATAGACAAAAAAAAATGAAGTACTACAGTGTCTTCACTCAGAGAGTTAGATGAGTGAAAGCAGCAGGAGCACTCGCTAGAACGCTTGTGCCGAGGCACCTGCAGGGAACACCGACCGCCAGGGCGCTTGCTATCCCCTCTGACTTCCGGAAGGTCCCCAAGGAGATTCTTTGATTCTCTAGCTCAGCAGTGTCGTTACTCGTACTTCTGCCAAGAACATGCTTCGCACTGGCGTTTTTGCAGAGACTCAGCAGCTCACGCTGACGTGACACACCTCCAGCACATGCTCCAGCCAGCGCTTTTCCTCTGTCAGCACATGCTCACGCGCATGATGCTGATATCGCTCGTGGGCTGCTGCAGCAGGAGCTGGACACATCCCCATTACTCTCTTCATGCTCCTCCCTTCCTCTCCCTCCTTTTACCTCTTCCTCCATCGCTTGGTCTTTGTACCATTTGAGAAAGATTTGTCCCCTTGTCTTCTGTTATCTATCTTTCATTTTGCGTCTCTCATGTAAGAGAATTCATGTGGCATGTAAGCTTGTGTTTCTGATTTATTTCACTTAACATTAGGATCTCAAAGAGGCAGAGGAGATGGCTCAGTAGAATAAGCACTTGCCTGGCAAGCGCAAGGGCCTGAGTTCAATCCTTGGTTCTGCAAAAAAAAAAAAAAAAAAAAAAAAAGGATCTCAAGAAGATCCGTTTTCCTAAATGGATCAACTTTGCTGCTGAGTCGCGCTCTGCTGTGCATGAGAGCCTCATGTTCTTTGTACAGGCTGCTCCCAAGAGGTAGCTGCTGTGATTTGTGCTGCTCTACACATGAATAGTGTGTGTCACTATAATGTGGTATCTCTAACGCTTTGGGGGAAGACACCTAGAAGAGGAATATTTAGGTCAAATGGAATTTCCACTAAAATCAGGATGGATCAAAGAACTAAATGTTGAAGCAGAAGCACCCAGCCTGCTAGCAGATAAGCTAGCCAATAACATTCAAGTCAGGCACAAGCAAGCACGATCCGCACACAGCATTGGCTGCACAGAAAACAACCCTGATGACAAGTGTCATTGGATCAGATTGAAAAGGCTCTGCTCAGCGAAACAAAGAACCAACAGAGTGAAAAGACAACCCACAGAACGGGAAGAGAACTTAGTCGCTATCGCTCGGTGAGATGGTTTGCGCGTATCTGTCTCCCCAACAGCCGCATGCAGTAACAGAGGCCCAGTTCTACAGTCTGTGATTAATTCATGATCCAAGGCTGGGGTTACGGGCCTGAGTGCTGCTGGGATTATGGGCGTGAGTGCTACACTCAGCCTGGGGTGGACAGCCTGAATGTAACGTAAGAGACACAGAGAGACAGACTGGCTCTCGGTTGCATTGTTGCTGCTACTCCTCCCTCTGCTCTTGCTGTTTGCTGCCTTCTGCAGCCATGAACTGCTGCCCTCTGCCATGTGCCACTCTGCCTTGGAGCCAGCTGAGTATGGACTGAAACCTCCACTAACTGTGAGCTAACTAAACCTTCCCTTCCTTCATTTTGGGTGTTGAGTATTTGTCCCAGCAGTGAGAGAAGGGTAACTGAGACACTCAGACAGAGAACTAACATATAGAATACATAAAGAACTCAAACAAGTAGACCCCCCCAAATAAAAGATCCAATTGAAAATGGGTAAGTGCACGCATGATACTTCTCAGAAGTACAAGTGGTCAATGAGTACAGGAAGAGAAGTTCCACACCGCCAGCCATTAGAGAGATGCAAATTAAAGCAGCACGATGATTCCAGCTTACCCCCGACATAAGGCTGTCCTCAAGGGCTCAAATGCTAACACATGCCGGGCAAGCTGTGCCGAAGAAGGGAACTGTGTACACTGTTGTGGGAACATAAGCTAGTAGGACCACTGTAGCAATCAGCACAGAGTGGCCCCAAAGCACACAATCTACCACTTGCTTTTGCACTAATCCTTCCCTCCTGATGATGACAGGTCACTTTTTAGTTCTTCATTCCGATAGAGGAAAAATATTTTATTCCTTGATCCCATATTTTATTCTTAATAATGGTATCTTGCAACACTTTTCTTATGCTTACTGTCCATCCATCCTTCTGGGTGTCATGATTCTTCTGGTCACGTACTTTGCTTCTGATCAAAGCACACAATGGTACAGAAGAGGGTGTCCTTGCCTGTCCCCATTTCTGAGGTCAGGGAGGGGTGGGTACAGTGACAATTCCCAAAAAGTGTGCACAGCTGTGTCCTCACATACCTTCCAGTAGGGAGGCCACCTGTCCACACTCGGCTTTGTCATCCTGGGAATGTGAAATCTGGAAGCTACATTTTCCCCTTGCCAGCTCGTTCCACCTTATGTTTTGCCCTTGAGGGAAGTGGAAGGAAGGGCCCAGAGGAGGAGGACAGCACAGGCACTCTCCTGCGCTTGCAGGTGCTCCGCGCAGCTTCCCAGGGTGCTCCCTCCCCGACAGCAGCCGCCCTTCTTTCCTCCAGCTCCGACAGCAGCCGCCCTTCTTTCCTCCAGCTGGGGGGCTGCTGTTTCCCCTTCCAGAAAGCAGTAGCGTCACTTGTCACCAATCCCAGCAGCAGCCCAGAGGGCTAAGCGCCCACTCTGCGACCTGGCCTCTCGTCCTCTCCTAGTCAGAAAGATAAGGGCAGCAGTCCCTCTCACAGGCCGGGTCCTGCAGACCTCTCCTGGAGGCTGCTAAGTTCTATGAACTCAGCTCAGCTCACACGGTTCTTCCCAGAGGCTACATACTTTGTCCAGGATCTCTGTTCCATCCCCCAAATCTATGTAACCCATTTCTACTCGGTCCTATGAAACAGCTAATGTGCTTTGGGTTTTCTTTCCTGGATCCTGGCTGAGGTAGGATTAGAGCGACTTCTGCGGAGAAAGGGCAGCTTGAGCATCACCTGCTAAGACGGAGGGGCTCTTATGGGTACTGACTGTGTTGGCCAGGGTTTCACTTGTAGGAACAGATACTAACACAAGATCTGCAATGTCTAAGGAATCACAAGTTGGCTGACAGCAGTCAGCAGCAGAGTCAGACGGGGGAGGGGAGCGTGCGGAGGGCGTCGGCACACCCCAGACTGGAGAATTCAGTCCCAAGACCTGAAGCTCCCTGCTGTGCTCCACACAAGTCTCTATGCGTCAGCTGACGGGTCTGCGATGGAAGATGGAAGAATGTGCGACGGAAGGCGAAGGATCCAAGCCGGAGGCCGAAGAGTCTGCGCTGCAAGCCCGGCGATGACGTCCAAGTCGAATGTGAAGACTGAAGCTCCGACGACGACGTGGAACATTGACTCCTTCCTCAGCCTCTTTATACGGTCTCTTTGTGCTGAGTCACTCTGGGGGGAACCGATTGTGCCCCAGGGCGGGACCCCACCAGCATGCGTCGCGGGAGTCATCCGGCCAGGTTGACACAACGTATCAACCACTACACTGACTTTCAAGGTGGAAGTCCTAGACTGGCGCTCCAAACAGGCGATCAAACTAAAGCTATCAGAATACTCTCTCCTCATTTAAGGAAACTTCAAACCATCACTTCCTGCTTAAAATTTAGTGAATGCACAACCGTAGCAGTACCGACCTAGTATGTATTCATAACACACACTTACAGAGTAGCAGTTTGGGATATCGGGCTTCTGGATATCTTCTGTTAGAGAGCAATTAAGAAAGTATAAAAACGCAGAGAAAAACCTATAAGCTTCATGTGTCAATTCAACCCGAGATTTTATGTAGTAAAACAAGTTTTCTGAGTGATGTCAGAAGTACACATGCACCTATTATTCCAAGGACTGGAGTAGGCTCGAGAGAAGACGTCCAGGGCTGCGCTCTCGCCAACACGAGCTCGAGTGGCCGAGGGCGGTCCATTATCACTCCTGAGAGGCTCTCTTCTCTCTCGCCAGTCGTCACAAAAGGAGATCTAAACGCAACTGGAGAGCTTCAGGCCTGGGCTAAAGCCTTTTGAGGTCCTCATAATAGAAGACCAAGAACAAGGTTGAAAAAACAAAGCACTCAACAAAGCATATCATACAGTTATTAAGTCATCCAAAACTTTCCGGCATGCGAGAGACCTCCAGTTTGTCACATTGTCACTCAGCTGAAGTGGTCTTGGCAGCTAATGAGCTGGTATGAAATGTTACTTTTACAAAAAGAAAAGAAGGACACTGCCTTTGGGAAAGATTGTTGGTGTCTTTGTTGGGTGACAGGTTCAAGGGAAACCTAACGGAGGCTCTCAGGATCTGCAGGTGGTTTCAAAGCAGTGAGAAATGCTTTAATAAGGGCTCTCCAGCCTGATATTTAGATGTTTAAAGCAGAAAAGCCTTTTACAACTGCAGCAAAGCATGAGGCAGAGTCAAGACAAGTGTGTAGAAAAGCAGGGTGAACATCATTTTGATGTTGATGAGGTGCTCAGCGATGAAGGGCCACACTATATGGCTACAGCAAATTCTTTCTCATTTCTTATTCTTTGGCCCTCAGCTGGTCCCTCTGTCGCTGCCAGGGCTCTGCAGGCACAGGCCGGGCAGGGAATGAGCCAGCATCTCATTTTGTTAGGAGACAGACCTGTTTTGGAGCCTCTGAATTCATATGCTATTTTTCATTGACTCTGATTCTTAAAATGTGTCCATTTCTATTAGATAAAAATATTTAAAAATTCGGCTAGAGACCGAATCTATAAGCTGCGTCTTATAATAATTTAAAGTTAAGTTCTGAGATGTTGTGAAATCCCTTTGTTTTATACTTCATGGACTTCTTAAAATCTGACCTTTATTTAATATTGTGAGCCTTTTCTGCCTCCATTTTTTTTTAAAGAAAGGTATAAACTAGAAATAAAAACATAAACTGCACACTAGAAATGTTTGGGACAGCACCAGTCACTATGGTCTGAATGGCTGCCACTTCAAAATTAGTGTCTTGAAACCTAACTCTTAAATCGGTAAAGACTGAGAGAAGATACCTTGGGAAGGCTCTCACAGATAGTAGCTTTGGGGAAATGCTGTTATAAAAGGCCTTGAATGCCAGCCTAATTTCAGCTGCTCAGCAGGCTGGGGAAGTTGGATTACGAACTCCAGGCCGGTGATACCCTGTCTCAAAAAATGAAAAAAGGTAGTGTTCAGTCTCAGTGGTAGAGTGCTCCTAGGTTCAGTGTCTAGTGACACACACACACACACACACACACACACACACACACAGACAGAGACAGAGAGACAGAGAGAGACAGAGAGAGGGAGGGAGGGAGGGAGGGAGGGAGAGAGAGAGAGAGAGAGAGAGAGAGAGAGAGAGAGAGAGAGAGAGAGCGCTTGAGACGCCTGTTTGTCTCTTCCACCACAGCAGGCCCTGGCTATGAGAAGTCTGTCTCCAGGCATTTAACCTACCATCACCTGTTACAGTGGTCTTAGTCTTCCCAACTTTCAGGACCAGGAGGTAAGCTTCTGATATTTACGTTACCCAGCTTAAGGCATTTTGTTATAGCGACATAAATGTGTAGGATAGGAATTGATACAGAAATGTGGGGTGCTGTTTTAACAGCTACAAATGTAGAAACAGCTTTGGAACTGAGTAAAGGGCAGAGGCTGAGAGGAAGAGAAAAGCTCCGTAAAGCCTAGGATAAGATCAAAAGAGCAACAATGTTGCGGCTTAAATCTAAAGCATCCCCTGCCGCAAGTTTCACATGTGATTAGCGTGTGGGGGCGCTGTGCCAGCCAGTCCACTGTGAAGCTCAACACCTCACAAGCGTTTAGAAAGGGGGGCTGGTCGGAGGTAGGCTCTAGGGGTGCGACCGGGAAGGGCGTGTGCTGGTCTCTGCCTTTCTTATACCGGGTGCCAGAGGGTGCGCGGGGTTCCGGGCGCCAGAGGGGCGGGGGGTCCCGGGTGCCAGAGGGACGGGGGGTCCCGGGTGCCAGGGGGTGCACGGTTTTTCTCCGCCACCTCTTTCCACCAGACCACTGTGGGGTGAACCACACTGCAAATTTCAGTCCCGTAAACCTTCCTCTCCTTAAAGCGTGGGTGACGGTTATTTTGTTTCAGAGACGGGAAAGTGACTAACAGTTAATTACAACTGGGGCAAACTCCTCCAACTGGAAGCATTTCAAGGAGAAAGCCAGAAGACCTTCGGGTGCTGGCAAGCGTGAGGCGGAGATGCGGGCCGCGGACCCCGGTCTATTCCAGGCCACCGTTGTGTTCCCCCTCTCTTGGCTCACAGCTGTTTTGTTAGGGGACTGCTTGACAAATTTCAAATATATGAGGCACGTTTTCTTTGACAATCCACGTTTTGCTATTGGACTAGCTGACTGCCTAATGAATAATTTGGCAGAAAGAGACAGTCCCAAAGTCGCAGGAACAGGAAAAAGTAGTTGGATTAGTGGTTCAGGTCCCTACGTCTGAGAGGGAGGCGGAGGAGAACGGGATGCTGCGTGAGGGTTTCGGCTCGCGCTGGAAACGCGGGCCTGCGCGCCTGTTCTGTGTGATGAGGAAGGCCTCTCCGCACAGGCACGAGCTGTAGCCCGGTGGGCGGACGCTCAGGCTACTGAGTAAGGGGCAGTTTTCAATCGGATTCTGAAGTTTCATAAAGCTTCTCACACTAACGAAACAATACGATGTTTGCACAAGTTGGTCTGATTTATTCCACTTACCAGGACAGCCTCTAGTTGGATCCATTAATCTAGGAAAGTCTCAAATTTAACGTTTTTATTTTGTTTTTCTTTTATTTTTTCCATAATTTTATTGAGAAACAAATAGCAATGAGACAGTTTCAAACCAAACTGGTAGAACAGCCTCAGTAATTAACACATTGCATACATTCTTCCTAGTGGTTATTTGCTGTACAAGGTGCGGACATGATATTCTATTTACAAAAACCATTAGAACAAATCACTCTATTCATTAAGAGAATGTAACTATATATCTATCCCAACCATTTTGAATACACAGATACAAAATGGACATTCATCCCTATCCCCTTTTTTGTTTAGTTCCATTATTGAAATATTATAGGTGTGCTAACACAGCAAAAATATGCTAAAAGAGTCCATTAATCCATAATAGTATTGGGTCTTTCGCTTCACTGGCAGTGTCAGAAATTTTGACCTGAGTCCCCCACAGCTCAACATAACACCATGGCCTTACGTCTTACACTTTGTTTTTATACTTTTCTGCTGGATGGTTAAGACCAAGATAAAGCAAGACCTATGCAACAGGAGTTGTAGCTTTTGGGTCTGATAAGGTCAGTGAAATCCCCTCAGGATTTATCCTGAGATCCTGTACCTCAGATTGTAGAACCTTTGTCAGTGTCAGCCATGTGGATGAGTCACGGCCATTGCTTGGCCAATGTGCTCCCTGTGAAAGC
The DNA here is from genome assembly GCF_000260255.1 of Octodon degus. NCBI lineage: Eukaryota > Metazoa > Chordata > Mammalia > Rodentia > Octodontidae > Octodon > Octodon degus. Next base: position 1,868,666 of record NW_004524824.1, read on the forward strand.
CTGAGAGAATGTTTTCTCCCATGTGACTCTCCTCAGGCACACTCTACATCATCGATCACTTTCCTCTTTGGTCCCATAATCTCCTTGATCAGAAAATTTGGGACGCTACCAAGTTACATGATGTTACAGTACAAGAACTCATATGTCCTAAGTCTTAATTGACCTTGGAAGGCTAGGACCAAAATGTTGGCTTTCCTTGCAGCCCTCCTTTTTCTCTAATTTTGGTCTGCAAACTTAGGTTATTAACCCTCCAGAAGACAAGCTGATTGTTATTACCATACAACCTGGGGCTTTAAATTTTGGAGCCATAGTGTTTTTTAGTTATTTATAAATTCAAGAGAGCTGTTAAGCTTAACCTCACTATCTGTCTGAATATCAAACATCTTAGGCATAACATGGAACAGGTATTTTTCATCACGTATTGATATGTTGACCTTTAAGTCCCTACAGAATATGATGAAAAAACATTTAAAAATTAGAATATATTTTAAAAATAGGCATAAAGAATTATATAATTCTTATGTTTACACATAAGTCCAGAAATCTAACCATATACAACCTTGAAGCAGGACAGACCCACAACATTCCTCTTTCTGTCTCCTGCCTTCATTCACCACCCCCTTCTTTTTGAACAATCATCTACCGGAGAGACAGCACAGCAGTAACTGGCATGTGATGATAAGCAGCCCATATTCAGAAGACCAGAATGACAGGCACTCCAAGCATGAACCTACTATTACAGATTACCATCTTCAGTGCAGTTGTTTCATTCACAGGTTTCGGTATATATAGTTAGTCAGGGTGAGAATCTTTCCAATTAACTGTTAGATTCAAAAATCTTCTGGAGATTCTCAGGATCATTGCCTTGCCCATCTTCTACATATAACTGTATGGCTTGTCACTGTCATGTTTCCTAGCTCTTCTTCTTTCCCTCTCTTAATTAGTTAGTCCTCAAATTCTTGCTTTCCTTTTACTTGTATTTTACCTTTCTATTTGCATTTCTTCTTTTGAGTTCTTATACTAGGGAAACTATGTGATATTTGCACATGTGTGTCTGGTTTAATTTCACTTATGAGTATATCTTCAAGTGGCATCCACTTCAACATAAAAGCTTCGAGTTTATCATTCTTTATAGCTGAGTAATACTCCATTGTATAAAAATACCACATCTATTTCATCCATTCCTCAGGTGATGGGCATCTTGATTGTTTCCAAGATTTGGCTATCACAAATTGTGCTGCTATAAACATAGGCACACATATATCACTATGATATGATGTTTTCAGATCCTCTGGGAAAATTCCTAGTAGAGGAATAGCTGGTTTAAAGGGAATTTCCAATCCAAGTTTTCTCAGGAGTTTCCACATTGATTTCCATAACAGTTGCACCAGTCTACATTCCCACCAGCAGTGGAGAAGGGTTCCTTTTTCCCCACAGCCTCTCCAATATTTGTTATTGTTGATTTCTTTATGATAGTTACTCTTTCTAGGGTGATATGATATCTTAATGTTGTTTTAATTTGCATTTCATGGATGGTTAGTGATGTGGAGCATTTTTTCATATATTTATTTGCTTCTTTAATTTTATCCTCTGAGAAGTGTGTCTTCATCTCAGATGCCCATTTCTGGATTGGGTCTTTAAATTTTGGGGCCCTAGTGTTTTTTAGTTCTTTATAAATTCTAGAGAGCAGACCTTTATCTGGCTACTTATTTGTCATGATATTTTCCAAATTTGTGGGTTGTTTTTTCACATCGTTGGTAATTTCTTTTGATGTGCAAAAAATTGTCAGTAAGAGTAGGTCCCAGTTGTTAATTCTTTCACCTTTTTCCCATGAGATTTGATTTCTGTACATGAACTCTTTGCCTACCCCTATTTCTTCAAGAGTTCCTCCTACTTTCTCTTCCAGGAGATTTAGTGTCTTTGTTTTAGTGTTTAGATCTTTAATCCATTTTGACTTTAGCTTAGTGCATGGTGATAGACCTGGGTCAAGTTTTAGTTTTCGGCACGTAGAGAGGCAGTTTTTCCAGCACCATTTGTTAAAGAGGCTATCTTTCTTCAGGTGAGTATGTCTGGCCCCTTTGTCAAAGATAAGGTGGCTGCTTGTGTTCATAAGAGCTTCAGCATCTTCTAATCTATTCCATTGATCCTTAGGTTTATTTCATTGCCTGTACCATGCTGATTTTATCACAGTAGCCTTGTAGTATAATTTCACATCAGGAATTGTAATGCCTCCTGCCTTGTCTTTATTGCCCAGGATTGTCTTTGCTCTGCTAGGTCTTTTCTGGTTCCAAATAAATTTTAGGAATGATTTCTCTAACTCTGTGAGGTATGTTGGTGGTAGTTTGATAGGGATTGCATTAAATCTCTACAGCAATTTTTGGAGTATGGCCATCTTCACAATGTTGGTTCTTCTTATCCAGGAGCGTGGAAACTTTCCATTTTCTGAAATCCTCTATGATCTCTTTTTTCAGAGTACTGTAATTTTCCTTGAAAAGATCTTTGACTTCTTTAGTTAGATTGATTACAAGGTACTTCATTTTCCTCGGTGTTATTGTAAAAGTTATGGTTTCTATAATTTCCCTCTCAGTGTGTTTGCTATCTGTGTAGAGGAATGCTATTGACTTTTGGGTATTGACTTTGTAATCTGCTATGCTACTGAATTTCTGTATTAATTCTAGTAGCTTCTAGGTGGAGTTTTTTGGGTCTTCCAAGTAAAGTTTCATGTAATTTGCAAATAATGATAAATTAACTTCTTCATTGCCTATTCTTATTCCTTTTATTTCTTTCTCTTGTCTAATGGCTGTAGGTAATGATTGAAGAACTATATTGAATAGAAGTGGTGACAGAAGACATCCTTGTCTTGTACCAGATCTAAGAGTAAAAGATTTCAGTTTTTCCTCATGTAGAATTTTGTTAGCCATTAGGTTTTCCTAAAGGGCTTTTACCAGATTGAAGTAGAGGCCATCTATTCCAATTTTCTGTAGGACCTTGTATATGAATTAGTGTTGGACTTTGTCAAAAACCTTTTCTGCATCAATTGAGACTATCATGTGGTTTTTAGTTTTCACTCTATTGATATAGTGATTTACATTTATAGATTTTTGAATATTGTAAAATCCTTGTATCCCTGGGATGAATCCTACCTGGTCATGGTGTATGATCTTCTTGATGAATTGCTATATCCTATTTGCTAGGATTTTATTGAGGATTTTGGCATCTATGTTCATGAGGGAGATTGGCCTGTAGTTCTCTTTCTTTGTTGCATCTTTTCCTGGTTTTGGTATCAGTATTATACTTGCCTCCAGGAATGATTTTGGGAGGATTGCTTCTTTTTCAATTTCATTGAGGAGTTTGAGGAGTATAAGGACTATATCTTCTGTAAAGTTCTTGTAGAATTCAGCTGTGAATCCTTCCAGGCCTGGACTTTTCTTTGTTGGTAGGGTTTTTTTATTGCATCTCATATTTCATTGGCTGTTATTGGGCTATTGAGAGTGGTTGTATTTTGTCGATTCAGTTGTGGTAATTTATACCTTTCTAGGAATCTGTCCATTTCTTTCATGTCTTCTATTCTGTGAGAGTAAAGATTCTCAAAGTAGCTATTGATAATCTTCTGAATTTCCACTGAGTCTGTGGTAATTACACCTTTTTAATTCCTTATTGTTTATATTTGAATTTTTTCTTTCCTCTTTTTGATGAGGTTAGCTAGGGGCTTATCGATTTTATTTAATCTTTCAAAGAACCAGCTTTTTGTTTCATTAATTATTTGAACTGTTATCTTCATCTCAATTGAATTAATTTCTGCTCTAATCTTTATGATTTCATCCCATCTTTGGGCTCTGGGTTTGATTTGCTCTTCCTTTTCTAGTTGTTGAAGGTGCAGCATCAAGGTATTTATTTGTTCCCATTCTGTTTTCCTAATGTGTGAGTTCACAGCTATGAATTTCTCTCTGAGAACTGCTTTCATTGTATCCTGTAAATTCTGATAAATTGTGCTTGAATTTTCATTGAATTGTAGATATTGCTGAATGTCTTGTTTAATTTCATCTATGACCCATTGGTTGCTGAGTAGGGTGTTGTTTAATGTCCATGTATTTAGCAAGTTTTTCTGACTTATTTGGTCATTTATTTCCAGTTTCATTGCACTCTGGTCAGATAATATACATGGGATAATTTCTGTTTTCTTGCATATACTTAGGCATGACCTATGGACCAGTATGTGGTCGATGTTAGAAAATGACCCATGTGTAGCTGAAAAAATGTGTATTCAGCTGTGTTTGGGTGGAACACTCTGTATATATCCACCAAGTGCATTTGTTTCAAGCTCTGGTTGAGTTCTAGTATTTCTTTGCTAATTTTTTGTCTGGTTGACCTGTCTTTTGGGGATGCGTGGGTGTTAAGGTCTCCTGTTAAGATTGTGGTATTGGATATTAGATTTTTCATGTCCATTAAGATTTGCTTTATATAGTTGGGTGCTCCCACATTTGGTGCATACATATTTATGAGTGTTACCTCTTCCTCTTGAATTTTTCCCCTAACCAGTATATGGTGGCCTTCTTTATTTCGCTTGATCATTGTTGGTTTGAAGTTGAGACTGTCTGAGAATAGAATTGCTACCCCTGCTTTTTTCTGAAGTGCTCGGGCATATAATACTGTGTTCCATCCTTTGACTTTCAGCCTATGAATGTCTTTATGAGTTAAATGTGTTTCTTGTATATAGCATATTGTTGGATTTTGTTTCCTAATCCACTGTGCCAGTCTATTTCTCTTAATTGGTGAATTGAGTCCATTTACATTGATGGTTAGAATTGAGATGTATTGACTTACGGTTGCCATGTTATTTACCTGTTTTCATTTGCTCTTTTTTCTCCTGTGTTTAATTGCTTGCCCTATTTAGTTGGTTGCTTCTGATCTCATTCATGGAGTTCTGATTATTTTGTTCCCTCGCTAGAGCATCCTTCAGGAGACTGTGTAGGGCTGGTTTTGTCATCATGAAATTCTTTAGTTGTTCTTTGTCATAGAACTATTTCACTTCTCCACCAAATTTGAAAGAGAGTTTTTCAGGGTATAGTAGTCTGGGCTGAAATTTGTCTTCACAGAGGACTTGTAGTGCTCTGCTCCGTGCTGTTCTTGCCTTCTTGGTTTGTGAAGAGAAGTCAGCCATCATTATGATGGGTTTCCTTTGAATGTGATCTACTTCTTTTTTTAGTGACTTTCAGTATATTATTCTTGTGCTGAATTTCTGGGATCTTGACTATTATACGTCTTGGTGTGTTTTTCATTGGGTTGAGTTTACTTGGCATTCTGTATGCTTTGGTTACCTGAATGGCAGATTTTTTCCTCATATTTGGGAACTTTTCTGCTATTACTTCTGCCCATTTTTTTTAATGTCCTTTGTATTGACTCCTTCTTTCTCATTGATGCCTATTAGTCTCACATTGTTCATCTTTGCATCATCTTGCAATCAATGAATCATTTTTTCTGCACCCTAGTTATTTTTAAGAGATCTTTTCTTACCTTTTCACTAGCTGCACCAGCATCTTTAATATCTGAAACTCTATCTTCACTTTCACTCAAACTGTTTTTGGAAGTTTGTGATTGAGATTTTAAGTTCCTCTATATCTCTTTGACTCTGCTTCTTGCGATCTATTTCTTTCCTGTGTTGTTCATTCAAGGAATCCATCATTTTTCTAATCTCCTCTATTTTTTTCAATATCTTTTTAAGAAGCAGTTATTAATTCTTTTACTGCAGTTTTTTTCAGATTGGATTTCCTCCCTACGTTTCTGTAGTTGATTCTTTACTTCAGATGCTATGAGTTCAGAGAATTCTCTTTTTATTTCAGAAAAGAATTCCACTCTGAGTTCCTCTATACCTTTCTGCTGTTGCTTATTTACTGTTGACGTTATAAATTCATACATTTGAGCTGAGCTGGTGTCTTCTGCACTTGTTCTGGGTGGGCAATGGGTTTCCTCCATATGTTTCTGCATTTGATTCTTTACTGCAAATGCTATTAATTCAGGGATTTCTTTTTTCATTTCCAATCTGAGTTCCTCTATACCTTTCTGCAGCTGTTTCTTTATTTCAGAAGCCATTGATTCATTGCTTTCAGCTGTGTGATTTCCAATTTGTTCTGTGTTAGTGTCCTCTGCACTTGTTATGGGTAGGATTGGGGTCTGAGATTGCATTTTGCTCCTCGTTGTCAATTTGTGTAGCACTGTCTTCTGACCTTTGTTGTAGAGCTTTGGTGCAGTTATAACCTTAGAGCCTACTGATGTTCAGGTGCAGATCTACAAAGTTTGTATTTATTCTGCTGTGCCTTGCTTGGGTCTGGCTGCTGTGTTCAGCTCCTTTCTGCTGTCGCCCTTGGAAGTGATCCTGTTGTGCCCCTGTGGCAAGATGTTCTGCTCCTGGACTAGCTGGGTGGTTTTGTCCTCTACTCTCTCTGCAGGGATTGCAGCTGCAAGGTTTCACCCCAGGCCTGTATGCCAGGCCTGAGCTGAGTCTGTAGGGGACAAGGTGGAGTAGAGCGGAGAGGAAGCTCTCCCACACACTCACTAGGCCTGGGCTAGGTGTGGTTCTGGGAATCCCCAGAATGTGGCAAAAATTCTCACTGGGCAGGCGTTGTGGGTTGGTGTGCTGCGGAGTGGTGGTGGGGGTTCCAAGGGGGTGGAAGAGGGTCTCATTTACCTTGCGCCTGGGCTTGGACCAGCAGGTCCCACTGGTGCAGGATCACTGGAAGCTCTCCTACCCACTCATTGGGCCTAGGCTAGGACTGAAATTTAATGTTTTTATAGCTGAATGGTATTCCATTGAGTAAAAAACCACATCTTTCTTTCTTTCTTTCTTTCTTTCTTTCTTTCTTTCTTTATTGAAAGGAAAACAAGTGTATTTTTTCAAAATATTCTTTTTTTCAAGCCAAATTCCATCCCAACTGCTGCTTATGCAGGTGATCTCTCCCAGCACCACACTGGAGGGCTTGCATCTCACTAGAAGGGCTTGGGGCCGGTCCCTTGCAATCAAAGTAGGAAGCCAGAGGAGGGACCACAATTGCCCCTTAGGAATTGAACTCTTTGAAGTTTGAATATGTAAGCAACACAGACCAGGTCTACTTCCCTGGTTTTCCATTTATTTTTTTTCTTGTCCCACACTGTGGTTGGAACGCAGGGATCCTGTGTCACAGTGGCTATTTCATCTATGTTGAGACAGTCTTGGTAGGTAGTCAGGCCAGCCTCAAATTCACAGGCCGCTTCCTCAGTCTCCCAAGTGCTGGGATTATAGGTTGCACCACCATGTCCAGCCCTCCCAGTGCTCTTCTGATTTTTTTATTTTGAGATGAGGTCTCACAAAGATGCCAAGGCTGCCTTGAACTTTTGACCCTCTTTCCTCAGCCCTCAGAATAGCTAGAGTTACAGGTACATACCAACATGCCCAGCTGATTTTCTACTTCTGAAAGCCACACTTTAAGTTAAAATTTTCTGTTCTGTAAATTTCCATTTGTCAAAAGATACCAGAGAATTTAATTATGTCTTCTCAAGAGAAAAGAAAACAGCTCTTCATACAAGTTCTTTCTTTCTTTCTTTCTTTCTTTCTTTCTTTCTTTCTTTCTTTCTTCTTTCTTTCTTTCTTTCTTTCTTTCTTTCTTTCTTTCTTTCTTTCTTTCTCTTTCTGCCTTAAATGTCAGTGATCACAAAAACTTCTGGTTTCTCCATTATAGGCCTGCACTGCTGAGTATGTTACTGCTTTGACTTCTGTTCCCTGAGGATGCTTGGAAAGTGAAAATCCTTCTCCCCACCCCATGGAGCGTAATTTGAAATTTCTTTGATCAATACTAAGTACTTTTATTTCCCGGGGTATGAAGAATTCATCAGCCCTGAACTTATAAAGCCCTTCATCCAAAAAGTGAAACAGAAGAGACAGCAAATCATCTCCCCGGGCTTCACCTTCCACTGTCTGGAGGGCTCCACAGTCCCAGTTGGTCATGTTAGCAAACACGGCCATGCGCACTGCTCTGACGCGTCCCCCGGAGTCCCCCCATGCATGCAGCTGGATATCTGCTGTGTGACCCAAGTATTCATACTTCTGGATAACCGGAGGATAGCTGGCCTTGATTGCTTTTTGCTCCTCAGTTAAACTATAATCTCTCACATCTTCTTCCTGTGCCATAATTGTTGAACTGAACCACTGCATCTTTTTCATCCATTCTTCAGCTGGTGGGTATTTGTGTTGTTTTATATCTGTTAACCTAAGCAATTAATTTGAAGATAACATGCAGTACAGTGACCAGTGGTGGATTCCTATTACTTTGTTTAATGAAATTTTGCATCATTTTCTAATGTTTTTTTTTTTTTTTGGTTTTTTTTACTATTGTATTATTTTTAAAAATTAAAAAAAAATTTAAAAAGTTTAAAAAATCCCACTCTGGTGGTTACTAGTGAGTGCGAACTTGCTTGGCGTGAGAGCCACATAGGTGCTTAGGAATGCGTGCAGCGGCTGCAGCCACAAAGCCTCTCCAGCCTGTGGCCCTGTCCTGGGCTGTAATTACAGAGATTTTTAATTCCTCAGAAGTTATTTTTATTATCATTACATATGCATAATGTGAGATTTCGTGTATACTGTCTTGTCTTGAATTTTTTCTGTTATTATGTCTCCTTGGTGGAAGACAAGCGCATTTCATTTTTGTCTTAGTTACTCAAATCTACAGTACCAGCAGTTGTTCACATTATAACACGGATTGAGCAATGGCATTTTAGGTCCACAGAATACTTTTAACTTTTCCAAATTTTACAAATACAATCTTCACAAAAATATAGAAATATAGCGAATTTTACCTTTATTTAAATACATATATATGTACATTTTTTGGCGGGACTGGGGATTGAACTCAAGACCCTGCACTTGCCAGGCAAGTGCTTATTCTTCTGAGCTATCTCCCTGGCCCCCCTTTAATTAATTTTAAAGAGAATAAAAAATAAAAATCATTAAAAATGATACAGAATTTTAAAACAAGATGATAGGAAATCAGCACTGGTTGTTATATTGTCTATGGTTATCTTCAGAGTGCTTGTTCAGACTCACAAATATAGGGATGGAAAAGTAATTAAAAAATTGAGCAATTTTAAGGAAAATCAATTGATTTCCTCGAGGGACTTTCCTCTGGACAGGCAGCTAAGAGCCAGCTGACAATTAAAGACGAATTATATCAACTCTCCCAACTCCCAACCCAGTTTATTGTCACTAATCATCTCTGAAATGTTTTATTGGTGAGTCAATTGGTCAGCACTACTGTTGCAGGGACAAAATATTTGTTACCTACAGTTAAAGAAGGCTGGGGAGATGGCTCAGTGGAATAAGCACTTCCCTGGCAAGTGCAAGGGCCTGAGTTCAATCTTCGGTTCTGCCTAAATAAATAAATATACAGTTAAAGAAGGAGCGATCTCCGGTCCTGTGTGTGTGTGTGTGTGTGTGTGTGTGTGTGTGTGTGTGTGGCTCCGATGCAGAAACCTGGGGGCGGGCAGGCATGGCGACCCAAGGCTGCTCCCTCCCTGGTCCATGGGAAACAGAACACAGTGGAAGAGCAAGAGCCGGGGCAATTACAGACTTGTAATCACCCATCCACCAGAAGGTGGTCGCGAGTTGACAGCTGGAGGACGGGAGGTGGGGATTGACAGGTCATCCTCCTGCGTGAGAATTGCGTTCGTGAGCCCACGTGGCAAGGCTCTCAGTTACAGAGGGAAGATGGAGGAATGTATAGGGCGTCCTCCTTCCCTGGATGACGTGGGAGCCCTGAGCCTGAGTCTCGCGAAGGTCCTGGCTCCGATGTCCCATGCTGCGGAGCTGCTTCTTTGGGGGTCCTAACCCTACCCCGTCCACCACACGTGGCTGTCACTGGATAATTATGGGTGTGGAAACATGAGGACACAGTAACTTTTCACAGTTTTCTGAACTCCTAGCTGTTATCATCTTTCTACGTACCAGTCTGTGTGTTTATTCGTCCACCTGCCTTTGTGCGCCATCTGTGTACGTGGCTGAAACACACAGCCGTAACCTCTTTGCCTAAATGCAAAAAGACACATCTAGAATGTTTTCCTGCAGACATTAATATACTACTTCTTGGTGGTGGGTCTTTGGCGATATTTTGCATTTTTCTTTGCACTTTGATGAATTGATTTTTTCTGTAATTTGCATTTTCATTAGCACATTTGCAATACATCATGGGTACACTCATTGTGAAGAGTTGGTCCCTATAAAATTCAATTTGTATTTTTTTCTTTCCCTCATTACCCCGCCCTTTGTCTCTTGGATCCCTGTTCCCTGTTATCTATATTTTATTTTGCTCTGTCAATTATTTATGGGTTTTTCAGGTAAGAGGAAAAAATTATATTTAAGCTTATGTGTCTGATTTGTTTCACTTAAGTCTCAAGGTGCGTCCATTTTCCAGTTTATCTCTAGAGCCTGTCACGGATCCGTGCACGCCAGCACCGAAGTTTCCTGGCCCGTGCATCTGTTGGCGGACACAGCGGCATCTCCCAAGATTCGCCTATCGTGCGGCGCTCTGCCGTGGATGGGGTGGGCACGTGTCACCGCAGTGCGGCGTCTCGAGACCTGCCCGCAAGACCCACAGAAGGGGTAGCTTTGGCGGGGCGGAATGTACATTTGAAGGCCCTTGAGGACGCTCCGTGAGGTGGGCACAGCTTCTCTCCTGCAACATCAGCTTCTCACTGTCATCCTAGGAGGGCTCCTTGTCACCTGCAGCCCGACCAGCCTTTCATTTCTGCTTTCAGGACGGTTGCCATTTTTTCTGGCATAAGACAGAATCTCAGTGTTACTTTAATTTGCATTTTGCTAATTCCAGAGACCTTGAAGCCTTTTATGCACTAGTTTCCCACTTGTGCTGGGTTGTGTTCTGTATTAGGATTTTCAGTTCCACTAACTTTTTTAGAGTCTCATGAAAGTGCACTCAGACTTTATTAAATCCACCATTTACTTATATCGTCTCTGAGCTCAGCCAGCACCTCACTCCCCTGCTCCTGCCTTTCTCTTTACTACTTTCTAGCGGTGCATTATGGTGCAGCTACTTTGCTTCTGCGGTCCTCCCTGTTGCTTCCCCCAAGGACCAGCTGAGGCAGAGTTGGGCATTTTGAAGGCAGTTTGCCTTTTGCAGCCATATTTTTGTCTCCTATTTGTGTGTGTGTGTGAGTGTGTGTGTGTGAGTGTGTGTTGGGGTGTGTGTGTGAGTGGGTGTGTGTTGGTGTGTGTGTGAGTGTGTGTGTTGGTGTGTGGGTGGGTGAGTGTGTGGGTGTGTTGGTATGTGTGTGAGAGTGAGTGTGTGTGTTGGGGTGTGTGTGTGTGTGTATGCACATGTGCTCTGAGTGTTGATGGTCAGTTAGAGCGGAAAGATGTTGTCCATAATCTGGAGAATAAGGTTGCTCTTCAGTTCATGAGTTAATTCTTGTCACAAAGCAAATTGGATGAGGACTGAATCAAATTTCCCCAGGAGAGCAACCTCAAGCCTAATCACTGATTTGGTTTTCATTCAGTTTGGTTTGCATCTGGAATCTTGGAAAGAATTAAGCTCATGAACCACGATGCCACTGTACTTTTCATACAGTCAAATTTTCAGAGATGCACTGTGGGCGTGGCTAAATACGAGTCTGACTCGGTCATGAGATCTCACCGCCCCCCTCAGTTGACAAGGGGCGGTCTCAGTGTAATTGCACTGGTACCTGGTGCTGCAGAAAGAGACTGCAACATTGTTGAGGAATCAGAATAATGCAAATACTGGCATACAATAAAAACCAATTAGTAGCAACAACTATGTTATCCCAGTGATAGCAACAAATTCACTACAGTCAGAATTAAAGGCAAACTAGACGTGAGCATGCCGTAAGACCAATAGATGCTATTCGCGCTTCCAAGGGCGAGAGCTTGTGTCTAGCTCTGCTCTCTCCATGACTACCTGCTGCAGCCGTTTTCCACCCAGCCATGGTGGTCTGGGACCCCAGACACACTAAAGGATAGCTGTATTGAATTAGTGCCATAGCTCAGTCTTAAACAACCCTTTCCCCAACTGGTTCCTGATTATTCGCAAGTGTGATGGGCATTGTGTTTGATTGCTTCTCCAATTATATCTTATTTCAGAGGAAAAGGCCACATTATTTTTCAGCTCATAAATTTTCTTATAGATAGCACTGCTGGCTTGGGCTGCTGTTTCCCCTTTGGACTGTGGATCCTCTCAGGCTTTCCTTGTGTTAGGACAGCCAGGTCCCTCTCTCTCTCTGGACACTGGGGTGAGCTTTCCAGCCAGCTTAGTCCTTTTCTCTGTGTTGTGCTCAGTTTCTTGAGTTTCTCTGTTGCTCCTAGTGCTTTCCTCAGTTCCTTTCTCATTCTGGAGACCTCTGACTTCTTTCTTCACTTAGGTGTAGTGTCTCAGTTGCTCTTCTCTCGTTGCTTGGACAAATACCTGACACCAAAATGAAGGAAGGAAAGGTTTATTTAGCTCACAGTGACTGGAGGTCTCAGTCCATACTCAGCTGGCGCCAAGGCAGGGTGGCACATGGCAGAGGGCAGCCCTTCATGGTTGTGCTACTAGTGGCAAAGAGCAGAGAGCGAAAGGGAGGAGTAACAGCAGCAACGGCTACGGAGAGGAAGCCTGTCTCCCTTAGGTTGCATTCAGGCTACATGCCCCAGGCTGGGGGAAGTACTCACACCCATAATCCCAGCAGCATGAAGACCCAGAATCCCAGTGGATCATGAGTTAATCTCAAACTCTAAAAGTCCCCACTCCATGACTGCATGAGGCTTTGGGGGGACAAGCAGACACCGACCATTACAGGGTGCCTTGATTCCAGGCCCCAGAGAGGCTGTGCTCTGCTCAGATGGCTCGCTGCCGCACTCCATGTTTTCCTAATACTACTGAATAGCTTTGTTACAGGGCTGTTTTGAGGGTGGACACTTCACAAATCCTGATGTCCTTTCTGGGACGAAAGGCAAGTACCATCTTTCATAAAACAAGTCTTACTTACATGTGAAAAGTTATTGTATAAAACACATCAGAAGTAACAATAGCAACCAAAACCAGCTGTTTAGTGGAGGATAAGCCAATGTTTACTCAGAGTAAGTATAATTACACATTTGGGAAGTATTCAAAGAATATTAAAGTCTTATCATAAAAAGAATAAAACTAATATAAGCACAAAGATTTTTTTCCTAGTCATCTATAGTAGCAAGTAATCCATTATTGAATTCACTTTATCATGTGTATATTTTGGTAAAATTGAAAAAGAGAAAATCAATGTAGATTTACTAGTAAACCAGAAGAAACAAGACCATGAGTACCCAGGACAGAGGGCAGCAGGGTGATGGGATTCCGCTGGAGAAATCGGACAACAGCAAAGTAAACAGCATGAGCTCTCTGGCTTCCTAGAGTTGCAGAAATTTCTAAGGAGAGCTCTCAGAAGTATTTGTATGCTGGTTCTTCATCCATAAGCTCTGACTCAGAGAACTCAAGACACAATTTTAATATTCTCATTTTTATTTGCTTTTTCTGATGGCTTTACTTTTCTTCAAGTACTCAGTTGTTTTCCGTGTATTTTCACAACAGATAACTTCTTCATCTTAGATGAAGTGATCTCCTTTAAATTCACCTGGCCTTGCAGATTCCTTTATTAGACCATTGGTTACACTGAACAACTCCAACGTGAATTCTTTGAGTAGAGGATTGCGAAGCCAAGTCAAGCACTGAAGATGCTTCTACTCAAAGGAAGGTTCCGTGGGCCTCCTTCACCTGCCTTTGGTCAAAAACATGGGAAAAGGAGAGCCAAGGTCCCCAGATCCACTGGCAATGGTCTTAGGAAAGGCAAGATGGTGAAGCTCCATCTGCTGATTGAACCAGCCCAAGGTAGAAAACATTTGGAGCAACATTTGAACCTACGCTGAATATGTACAGACTTCGTCTTTGTTTTTTATCATTATTCCCTAAAAGTAGTGTGACAGGTGCTTAAGTAGCATTTACATTATATCAAGTGTTTCGAGTCATGTAGAGATAATGAGAACGCATAGGTAGGTGTGTAGGGCACATGCACGGAACACGCCGCTTCATGCGCGGGACTCGAGCACCCGCAGACTCTGATGTCTGTCTCTTCAGACTGGCCTGCCCTGGGAGTCAGCTGTAATTGCTTCTCACAATACATTGCAGTTCTTGAACTAGACTTTTAAAAAGTAGTTTGCTGTGATTATTTTAAGATATTTTACAATATTTTTCCTTATTTTTTTAGATATTTGGTAAAGGATCTCACTAGGCAGCTTGAACTTCTGGTGATCCTCCTATCTCATCCTCCACAGCACCGGGATTGCAGGTGTGCACCACCAGGCATGGTCTTGGTGGCCAGCTCAGTGCCCCTGGGGGAAGGGACAGCCTGGTATGTGATGCCAGGGATCGAACCCCGATCCCTGAGCTTGCCTAGGCAGGCGCTTAGTGGAAACCTAGACCCCAGCTACATGATGGAATGGTTCAGCGACAGCACCTTGTAGAGTGCCTGATACCTGGAGGTATCAAGAGTTGTCAATTTTCCTACCCTTTTTCTAGAATGAAAAAGAAAATGCACATTGTTCACTTTGTTAATGCAAATCTAATTAATTGTCTGGGTCATGGCATTAAAAGGAACCAAGTGCATACTCAGTCACTCAGGAAAAAGGATGTGCTCTAGTTCCTAAGCCATGAATTTCCCATTAACGTTTTAATTCTTTAATCCAGAGGAAGCCACGGCTGGCTAATGATGTAGGAGAACATTTACTTATAAACCTTTTGAAAAACATACTGCATATATAACAATGACATAGTCATATTTTAAAAGTAAAATGAGAACTTGTTTTGTGAGTAACATCCTGTAATGACACAAGACTTTAAAAATGAGCAATTGCTTTTGTTACATCCTTACTAATTTTAAGGTGCACCTCTGGGTGAAAATGGTCAGAGATAACAATGAAGAACACCACAAGAGAAACAAATGGTACAGCTTATATTTCCATCATTATTATTTCAGGGGCCATGAGGATTTCAAAGACTTCTTTACATCTTCATTTGCTTCCATAAAGTAGCAGAGCTAGACATGAAAGCAAGTATTTCCCTTTTGGGCATCGTGGCCTGGATACAAACAGCCGTTCCTTCTTTTATTATTCCTTAGACACGAGCTTGTGCTTTTAGATCTGAGCAGGCATTGATACGAGAATGAAGGGAATGTTTTTGGAAAACTGCATTTGCAGACGAAGTCTAGTGAAATAACAAAATAGAGGAAAGAAAGATTCTGTTAGGAAAAGCAGAATTAGCTGCCTTTAGGTAACTTTGCTACTAAGAAATCTTATTCACATCTCTCAGCCCACACATATACAGTGAAACAACAAAGAACTCAAGATGAAAAAAATGTTAAAAATATATCTTGATTAAGCATTCCCTTTCCCCTGTAAAACTTGGGAACTAGCAATAGAAACCTCCCACTAGTGGCCAACTTTCCTTCTGGGAAGGTGAGTTTCCATGTAGACCTCCCACAGGGTTTTGCATATTGTTGAGGTCCACTTTGCCAAGAGCTTCCCTTTGGTCACTCCAGATTTGCTTGTAGGCTCAGCGTTCAGGGAATAGCAACGTGAAGAACTTGTAACGGAAGTGAACAAAACAGAAAAAGCTGGGGTGAGGATTTCGCAGCATAGAAGCAGGTTCGACTGCAATTTTAAGTGAGCGGCATTGTGTCTCCCTGTCAGTCACATCTTGACTTTGAGCCCCTGGCTGCTCCAAGTGTGGCTTCTAGGCTGTAAACTCACACCGCCTGCGAATGTGTGGGAAAGTGGATGCCCCTCAAAGCTGTAATGCCTAATGCACCAAACCAGACACACATCTTAAAAACTGTATGCTTTCTCTGACCTGAGAAGCCCAAAGTATAAATGAGTCAGACGGCAAAATAAAATGTAGATTCTAGAGAGCAGGGAGATCACGCTCTTGTAAACTGGGAGAAGACAGAGATGGGGGTACAAAAACAGAACTGAGATGTGCCAAGTCCCCATGCCAGCTAACCACAAAGAATGTAGCAGTGAGGCACAAATATGATCTAATGAAAAAAGTGCGCAGACGCAGGCTCCATCTGATCTACTTAGTACAACCTGAAGTTAAACAAAGTTTCCAGGTGTTTCATATGAACATCGAAGTTTCAAATTTTATTTATTTACTTTTTTTGTATTTTAGGGAAGAGTCTACAGGGTGTTCAGGGTCTCACTACTAGATCAGACTCGTAGTGATTCTCCTCTTTACAGCTTCCCAAGTGCTGGGATTACACGCATATGCCAACATACCCAGTCTCAATTGCTGTCCCAGTGTGCCCCAGAGGTGGGGCTGGCACACCAGGCCTGGGGATTAAACGCCCAGCCCCTGTGCCTGCTTGCAGGTACCTTAATCCACTGAGCTATTTGGCTGGCCCTTCAAATTTTAATTTAAAAAGATTTCCTTGCCCATTCAGAAATGATATAAAAACATCTAAATTTTACCTGTCCTAAGCATAGGGCTGAAATACAGACAAGCTTTTAGAAAAAAATCACTTATGTTCTTAGAACACGTTAATGTTCAAATTCAATAAAACTATCCTTTCATGTTTCTGATATTAGATATTGTAGCCAATGGGACTGAGTAGCTCATATTTAATGATTTTCGATTTTTCCACTTCAACACCCTGTGCCATTTCCTATGATCCTTATCAGCCCCTGAAATCTGAGAAAATTCGTACCACTAGACTATTCTGTGTGTCACCCATACCGCTGTACCACTATAAAGAAGCCAGGAAATTCAGACTGAAAAAATCCCAAAAGCCCTCCCTTAGTGCCTTCACTTCCAATACCCTTTTCAAACGCTCCCTGGTTCTCTTCCTCATACTTCTCTGGCCGCCAGCCTGCTTTCCTGTGCCAGAGCTCTTGCTGTTCATCCCGTTTCTACATTTACCCACCTTCTGAACACAGCACTTCCCAGCCTCTGTACCAGCCCACCAGTTTCACACTGTGTAATAAGAACAAGCCCTTCAACATGAACCGCAGGCGCAAGCGTTCGCAAATTCCAGGCTTGATCAGTCTCTATACCGGGAGCCCCACTCTGTGACCAGCACTTCCTAAGGGTCGTAAGGAAAGGGGAAACATTTGGAAATAAATATAAAAACTGAACTGATGTTTTACCAAAACTGTTACAGGCTCAAAGTCACTTCATAAACACCAGCAGGCAGATGAAAGATAAAGTATCCTTGTATATTTGACTGTAGAATTCTCCGCCCTCCCCACCCCTACCCCCCCCCCAAAAAAAAAGAAAGAAAAAGAAAAATGTTCAGTGTTCTGAAACTGTTAGGAGAAACGGAGTCTGAAAATGTGCTCCTCGTGCTTTTCTCTTGCTGGAGAGCTCGAATGGCTCACACTCTACCACCTCAAGTTCCTTTTTCTGCTTTCTTCCTCGGGCCTTAGTGAATGCATTTCTGCCTGCTGCCCTGTGCGTCCCAGTCTACGCCCGGCTCTTGGTCGGGACGCCTCTCTCTCCCCCACACGCACCAGCAAGAAGCCTGACTGCTGCCCGCCTCTTCTCATTACCTTCGCCTTTGGGCACGACACACTCAGCACTCCTTTCTACTTTCAACAGCCCAGTTTCTTTTCAACCGACTTTATCATAGTTCGGATCCTTCCAAATAGACGCAAGAAGCAGGATTTTTGTGAAAATGATTTGTTAGGAAGTTCCAGGAAAATCTAGATAGGGAAGAGAAAAACAGATCCGGTGGGAAGGAAGCCCAGCAAGTCTGGGACATTCAGCGCAGCGCCCTGAGGTCGCTGCCTGGGCGTAGGGACGCTCTGGAGATGGTGCTGGCTGCCGGGGCACTGAGGATGGGGAAGCCAGCGCCTGACCGCACCACGCCGCTGTAACGGGAAGCTGGTTTATGTCCCTTCCCGGCCTGCTTATGACAAAGGCGACCAGGTGCGAGGCACGGGAGAAGCACATTGCAGTTGTCAGCGGTGCTGGGATAGCGGCCCTGCAGAAGGCTGGGGCGCCAGGCCACCAGGCTGGGCAGCAGTCATCCCGCTCCGCACCTTCTCCAGCTGCGCGCCTCCTCCCAAGGATGATCTAGAGAGAAACTGTAGGGCAATTGTAGAGGGAAACTTTGATAGACTTGTCACTCGCGTTCTGTTTCCCTTTGCATTCGCTTCCCCTGGGTTTCCATGCCTATTTTGGTTTTCTAAATTCAACAAGATGGTTGACTTTTCCTGAGAAATGTTCTCATGTGGTGATTTTCTTGAAAATAAAGCAGCCCTAAAGAAATTCCTTGATTAATTTAGGAAACATATTCCACCCTAGAACTCATTTCTCATATTAAGGATTTGATTATGGGAGTGACATGATTCAGCCGCTGGCCATTTGATGAGAGAGCCAAGTCGTCGCTGACATTCCAGCTGAACCAAGAGCACCTCCTCCACCCTGGCTTCCCATTGTGATCAGAATGAAAATTTTCCAGGTTATTAACAATAATGTAATTTAGAATCCCAAGATCTACGAAGTGTAGGCCAGCACCTCCCCTTCAACAATGCTTGATCCCTCATGGATTTCAAACCTTGCTAAAGTCCAGTAAATCACTCACTGAAAAGCAAAAGAACTCTTGACAAACTTTCATTTCTTTACAATTTTAGCAACTATGAAGCACTTAGCATCTTACAGCTGAGTCAGACAGCTGCTTACAACTCAGTGTTGGTAAACTAGCAGTTGTTTCAGGCTATATAATTCAAATTCTATAGCCTTTCCATACCGTTCTTTTATCATTCAGGTAGCTTTTAGCATAAGAGGCTCAAAATTGCCATTTAATTAAAACGCTGTCCAGTTCCCCTCAGCCGTGCGTGTAACCCGCAGTGAGCTCTGCAGCTGGGTGAGCAGAACTGTAGAATATCAATCTCTGCTCCTGACCGCTGGTCAGCGCTGTGTGCTCACGTGGGCAGCACGAGGAGCCAGTTGGAAAGGACAAGCTCAGCCTGGCTGTACTATTGTAGCAGCTAACCTTTTCAGGAACTCTTTGTAGTGAGCTTTTGGAGTAAGCAGTTTATATTTTGACTTTTCGTTCTGTGGTACAATGGTTCTTTTCCTCTTGAACAGCAGCATCATTTGCTCATAGTCTGGGCTTTCTCACTCACTGCTGATGAGAGGCAACAGAGGGAAAGCCACAAAGCTGCAGGGCAGCCTACGGTGGCCTTGCACAAGCCTGTCGGCACTGTCCTAGGGAGACCTTTCCAGGGCAGTCTCTGTGCTTTTCCTTCTCAACAAGAAGCCAGTATTCTTGGGTTTTGTTTGTAGAATATGGTTTCCTGACCTTGAAAAGGGCCCTTCCCTCAGCTTGCTGCTTCTTGAATGTTCTGGTCAATTTTGGCCAGAGAACCTGGTTGTGATCATTGTGTTTCCATGAGCCCTTACATCACGTCAGAGACAGGGCAGCTACGTGAGTTTCCTCATTTAATCTCAATCTTTATTCTAGAAGTAGGCACTATTTTAATCCCATGCATAGTTTTGGAAAACTAAATTTAGGGATTATAAGACTTTCCCACCTTCAGCCAGGTTCTGGTGGAACAGGACCAGAGATGTGGATTCTGGTACCAAATTGTACCAGAAATTCTAGAAGAAACCAGTAAGAAAGTGAGAGAAGTGAGGCAGATGGGGAAGGGGCAAAGGAAGGGAGAAACTCTGGAGTCTTCGCCAAGCGCTAGCCTGTCAGGCTGTCAGGAAGTCCTAGGGAACCAGAGCGCCCGATCCCTCCCTCATTCTGGTTTACTCAGAGAGCAAATTCGTTCTTAGGAAATTGCAACTTCTGCTCAGGCAGGCAAAGCAGCCCTCTGAAATTCGAGTGCACTCAGGGGGAAGAAAGGATGTAGAGCCTGAGATCCGAAGAGGAGAAGGAACGCTGAGGCCCTGAAGCGATCCGATCTCCAGACCCAGAAAATGCAACTGTGAAAGGCGTCGACTTCAAAATGCAGTCACGTTCCAAACCCCGACAAATGGAGCCAGGGAAGGTCAGGGTGGGAAGACGGTAGGGCACCGTTCACCGGTAACAGGAGCCATCAAAAGACATTTTCCCAAACCACAGCTTATTAAAGAGACAAAGAGAGTTAACAGCTCAAGGGCAGCTAGCCACTTATGTGAGAGTACTTGCCCGACACACAGTCCCGAAGCTGTGCTGGTGCCTGACATCAGGAACACAATGGGCTATTATGACTTGAAGATTACATATTTCACCTAGCAACTGTTGCCACTGCGGAAACAAAAGATATTCCCAGCATCAATGAATTGTCTTTCAAAACAGCTTAATGCAACTTTTCTTTTTTCCTTGACTTTCTCCTTTTGTGCTTTGGACACAGCAGAGGCCACCCTCATTGGGGACAATGCCAACTTTATATTATTCCCAAATAAAATTCATCTAGTTGGAGATTCATTTGTATGAATGTCCTCAGTACCAAGCCTGGCAAGCTAGGGTTTCAGCCCCCCTCTGTGCGCCTTGACTCCGCAGCACAGGGATGTTGGCCAGCGGTGACTAGAGTGTTCCGTGGAGTTGTCTCCTTCACAGGCTGTCAGGGTAGCGGAGGTACAGTTTACTGTGCCACATAAGGAGGTGACGGAAGTTAACCGTAAGGAGCCCCGGGGACAGAAGATTGCACAGTGCAGAGAGGTTGCTCTAAGTTATTTGTCAAGGGCTTGCAAGCAGGAGTTGTTTTGAAGTGAGTTTTTTCCAAGGATGATCTGGAGAGAAACTGTAGGGCAATGAGACTTTCCTAATAGTGGAATCGGTTTATTAGAAAAGGGGAGGGCATATACTTCACATTTTAAAAAGTCTCAAGTAGGGCTAGTGTGATAGCTCAGCAGCCTAGGTTCTGGCTTAGGCAAGCACAGGGACCAGGGTTTGACTCCCAGCACCTCATATTGTGTGGGCTCCACACTCAGGGTGTGCTGAGCTGGCCACCAAGACTGGGTATGGTGGCCCGGGCCTGTAATCCCACTGCTGGGGAGGCTGAGACAGGAGGATCAGTATGAGTCCGAGCTGTGTAGTGTACCAAATACATTAAAAAAAAAAAGTCTAAAGTATCTTCTCAGGCTGGCCAGGAAGCCCAGTGGATTAAAGTGCCTGCTTAGATAGACACAGGAACCAGGGTTCACGCCCCAGCATGCCCCAGTGACTGAGACTGGGAGTGGTGGCACATGCCTCTAATCCCAGAGCTTGGGAGGCTGAAAGCAGGAGAATCACTGTGAGTCCC
Organism: Octodon degus; assembly: GCF_000260255.1. Lineage (NCBI taxonomy): Eukaryota > Metazoa > Chordata > Mammalia > Rodentia > Octodontidae > Octodon > Octodon degus. The sequence goes on from NW_004524824.1 coordinate 1,889,958, forward strand.
ATCTGTGTAGTGAGACTCTGCAGACCCTGTACTAAATACATAAAAAATCAAATCAAATCAAATAAAGTATCTTCTGCCAAAGGAGTCCTATTATGTGGGAATTATACTATGAGAATGACAAAAAAAAGTCCTTTGATTTCTGCAATGAGCACTCGGTTTAAAAGAGCCATTTGACTTGTTATCTTGTTAGTCACAAGCAGAAGTGTTATTGTGCATCACAAATATATTCCATGTTTTAATGCAAAAAGTGGAATGTGCTGGTTTTCATTTGAACAGCAAATATGAAAAGGTGTCCCTACTTCTCCACCCAGTCCCAGCTTTCGAGGCACATCTCTGACGTGAGAGCAAGCTTACCAACCAGGAGGTGAGGTGGTGCCAAGTTGGAAGACCTAGTATAAGCAAACGTCCTGTAAGCTACTTAGGATAAATCTGAACTTCAGGAAATCAAAGTAAAATGCTTTAAAAATAGACTTTAAAGGAAATTGACCACCATAACATGGAACATAGCTACAAAACTGAGTGAAAGTGACTCAAACTAAATGATGTGGGACATAGGCAGGAGAGATAGTTCAGTGGTCTAAGCACCTGCTCGGCAAGTGCACGGACCCCTGTGCCACGTGCTGTGCTGGTCCTGGAAGCCCGGGCATGCCATGCCTGGTGGTGCACACCTGCAATCCCAGCTCAGAGGAGGCTGAGTCAGGAGGATCACTATGAGTCCAAGCTGTGCAGCAAGACCCTGTACTGAATAAAGAAATAAATAAAAAATTTAAAAACTTTAAAAATATAATCTGGGACAGGCAAGTCCAATGGTGAATAATCTCACTTCGGAGCATATTCTTTGCAAGTTATCTACAAGAATTTTTAGTCATGTTTTAAAGATTTCCATAGACAGACATAGACGGTCTTACATGATTCAAATTTTATGTATTTGTTTTAAAAATACCAAGCATCTTGAAAAAGACTTCTTTGGTCCAAAACAGAGTCCAGTCACTTAATGGGAGACACGGAGGGCAGGAAGGCAAACCATCTAGAATCGGTTCTCATGTCTTAGAGGCACGTTAGAGGAGTCAGAGGTAAGCACAGTGAGGAGTTTTAGTTAGCAGGATCTGCGGGACAAAGTGTCTGCATTCTGCTTAATGAAAAGTAATTATTAGTGTTTTCTCGGTAACAGACTTGATTCTGCTCACAGAGATTTCTTAACCTCTCTCTTTTCCATTCTCTGCTTCACGGTCATTTTTTGCTTCTTTCTGCTCTTACCTTGATGTCTGCATTACTTAAGGACGAGGGATGCTCCAATAAACGGACACCTGGCTTTCTATTCCCTGGCCCGCGCAAGCTGTGCACAGGCCACAGAAGGAATTCCTAAGAAAGCAATTCCTAAGAAAATGTGCTTTCCGCCTCGCAGAAAGCCGGCGGTCTCAGCTCCCAGGCTGTCTTAGCGAAGCAGTCTCAGAAAGGGACCTCGTGATGTTTGCACGTGCTCGCTTTCCAGGGATACGCCCACTGCAGCTTTCCTCTGAGGGCCCTACTGCGGCCCAGAGGCTCCCGTTGTGTCATCTTTGCCGCAGAAGCCACTGGCGCTGGGCTGGCCTGACTGCCCATCCTCGGTTGGTCCTCTTTGTACTTCCTCAGACTACGGTCAGGTCCCATCTGCTTCTCATGTGCCCCCTCTCCACCTTGTCCACCATGTCTGGTCTCCTCCTTCACTACCTCTCCTCTTGCCAATCTTATTTCAATGCTGATAACTTTTGGCTCATCTTTTGCAAATATTTTTTTTTTTCTGTTAGGCTCTCAGTTGTTGTTTTTTTTAATCTCTTATTTATCTATTTATTTAGTACTGGGTCCCACTATACAGCTTGAAGTCATAGTGATTCTCCTGCCTCAGCCTTCCAAGTGCTGGGATTATAGGCATGTGCCACCATGTTCAGTTTCCTTGACCCACATGGTGTGCCTGGTGTTCCGAGGTCAGCACAGCATGTGGTGCCAGGGACCAAACCTGGGTCCTTGTGCTTGCTAGGCAGGTGCTTTGACTGCCAAGCTATCTCCCCAGCCCTTTTAGTTGCTTTTTTAGACTACTTTATTATTTCAGTAAATTAAATATACACCAAGTGTGGAAAGTGACGTAACACTCTGCATAAGTACCTTAATGTTATGCAGTATTTTTACTTTAATGTTTTTTAATAAATTAAACATCACAGATATATTTATTCCTCAATTTTATTCACTTCCTTTCTTCAAGGGAGTAAAAGCATTGCTAAATCAAGACTTATTCTCCTTTTACCCATTAGAAATACATTTATACATATATTTTTGTAGACTTTTACAAAGAATTGTACATAAACTATGCTTTAACTTTTTTCACTCAACATATTTTTGATTTATCAATGTTGATAGTAGTTATATTAGCTTGTTTAACTACTATCAAGTATTTTGTACGAACATATCCCAAAATACTTATCCATTTTCAAGTTAATAAAATTTGTGATTACTTTTAAGCTTCTTCCTTTCTTGTAAAGCCTTTCATGTGAGGCAGGAGGCCCTAAGACTTAGAACTCGACAACTCCGTTGATGCGTGCATCATGTTGTCAGTGCAGTTGCACGGATTTCCCATCTACATTTAATGTGTAGCAGAATCAGAGGCAAGCGTGTGAGTACATTGTCCTTCGTGACTTACCCCTACCGTGTACGTAACGCAAGGAGATAAAGAAGGACGGACTTCAAATCACAAGAAAGATGGTCAAAGCCCTGCAGTGGGCAAGTGTGTGCGCTGTGTAGCCCCGTGTCCAGCCTAGTTGTGAAGACCAGCTTGATCACACACTGGAGAGGACACCAACAACTGAGGGTGGCTCCACAAGGTGAGCTGGCATCTTCATAGATTTGTCTTTCAGAAGTTGTATCGTTCTTTTTCAAAAAGTGCTCCGAGCTTTTGCCTACAAGTCTGAGGCTCACTTGCTCCCATACCTTTCCCCATCTTTCTATACCAGTATGGCTCTTGCCTAAGTTCTTCCCATAAGGGCTTATCTCATAAACTCCATCAAGATTTTAGGATTGCAGGCCCTCATATGCATAGTCAGAATCGATAGCACTTTTCGATTCGCTAGGCACGTACACACGAGTTGCGGGGTAAGGGAGTGCTGCTTCTCTCCCCCCAGGTGATTTGGCAGCGTGCGGTACAGCACCAGTCGGGAGGAACATGTAAGAGAAAACACGGCGATCTCAGGTAGTGTAAAGGCATGAAGCAAGTGAAGCGGTGATCTCAGAGTGTCTGGCTTGGCTGGTATCATTCACACTGAGACACCTACTATGTGCCAGTGACGTGACACTTTGCGTAGTGTGCCTGGTGCTAGAAGAGCCAGACTTTTGGGCTTGCTTTGACATAGCAATCATGTTGCATAAATGAGGGATTCTGAAGTCTGCAAATGATCACATACTACAATTATCACTACAGTAATTGAATGTTTATTACGTGCAAACAATTTGGAGGCCTCACAATGGAACTGTGCAACCGAATGAAATCACATGATGTCTGAAATGGCCGAGTCACAGAAGAGGCCCGCGGGCTGCCCCTGTCCGGCTGGCGGTCATCGCTAGGAACTAAGGGAGTGCAGAAGAATTAATGGCATTTGCGTTTGCCAAGGAAGAATGTCCAGAAGAGGTGTGGTGTCAACATAAAGAATGACTATTTAATGTTGAGATTTAAACTTAGACGCAAAAGGCCTTAGAATTCTTTATCAAATTAATTCGCGTCCTCCGTGGCTCTTCTTGCTCCAGGCTGCATGCCAAGCTCACTGGCGTCCACTTGCTTCCCGTCCTTAGGCCTGATGCTGGTGTGGAGCCTTCTCCGGTTGCTCTTTCCTGTCTCTCCCAGCATCCTGGTGTCTGCTGCTGTCCCGGTGAGAGGGTCCGGGCTCCCCTGTGTCCTGGTCACTTTCACAGGACCAGGCTTGTCCCCACACAGCTCCTGCCTCCCCTGCTGTCCACCCACGTGGAGAGGAGAGGTCACGTGAAGGAGAACAAAGTTGGTGACTTGCTCTGACTGAAAAAGAAGCGTGTTGGCAGCAGCCTGCTTCCAGCGTCCCTTTTGCCATCCTGACAAGTTCCCTTTCCTGCTCTTTCCTTTCTTATTAAAGAGTAATGTGAGTACAAAAGAAAGGGACCTACACATTGTCCTACGCTGACAATTAAGCAGCACATCTTCAGAGAGAAAAGGTATGGAAGCCAACCTAAGGAAGAAAGGAAAAGAAAAAGAAGCGATCTGTTGAGAACCCCATAAAAAAGAAAGCATGAGTGGTGAGAAGGCAGAATGTGTAAGCTTGCAAATAGCACCGACTTAAAATACGGAATCTACTCGGGCAGCATCCTTGATCTTTCTAAAAGAATACCAAATGCATTTCAGCTCTAGGTTATATTCACCAACTTGTTTTTAAAAAAGAAAGATTTCTACTCTTTTTGCTTTAAAACGCTATAGGATTATAAAGTCTGAGCAATGAAACAGTCACTGTTACATAATTACTTTTAAAAAGAATGGGGTTTCCACCATTGGGTGGTTTGTGGTCTAGCAAGCAGACAGGCAGCCAGATCATCGCTGAAATCTGATCATTTGGCGAGTTGGCTCCGCACAGGCGAGAGGATGGTTGAAATCCTGCATATTCCCCCCGTAAATGGCACCCTATTGCAGAGCTGCCTCTAGAAGTATTGGGCATCTTTTCCGTCTCACACTATAATTACATTGATAAAGTTAGGTTCTTCAAACAGCAGACCTGCCCCCTTTCCTTATGTACAAAACGGAAGCTACTCTCTTCCTCTTTGCCCTGACTGTGTCATCTCTATTCTTCCAGCGGCCTTCTGCTTACTCTCAGAATGCATTCCTCTTTCTGGCTTGCGGTTCTAGGCTTGGAGACTGCAGGTGGGCCACGCCCTCCGTGTCACGCCCCTCCACCTGCCTAAGACCACGCCCTCCGTGTCA
>NW_004524824.1:1895023-1907732 GCF_000260255.1 Octodon degus
GCCCCTCCACCTGCCTAAGACCACGCCCTCCGTGTCATGCCCCTCCACCTGCCTAAGACCACGCCCTCCGTGTCACGCCCCTCCACCTGCCTAAGACCCAGCGCAGGCCTCTGCACAGAGAAGGATGGAGGCAGAATGTCCGAAGTTTCAAAAGCTGCCTCAGAGGCAGGGTGTTATTGCTCAGCTATCTTCATATGGATTTCAGAAAGAAATCAAGGGAGCTGATTAAGCAGCCCCCGCATTTTTGCTGCGGAATCGCCTCCCTGAGAATCAGTGGGAAGTAAATTACAGGAAGGAAGCCTGCAGGGAGAGTTATTCTTGATTAGACATCACTTTCACTGACCGCTGGAAGGCAAGCTTGGCGCTCAGCAGCGCGCAGTTTGACACGGAGCGCAGGAACCCTGTGAGCTGAGGATAAAGGAAGGAAGAGTGGCTATGAGAACTGGATTGACCGAATTGGGATTCCATCTAGCAAGGACAGGGAGCTTAAGCGTGCACTCACGTTGATAATTCGGAAGGAAATGCAAATTCATCGCTGTACAGAATATTACTTTCCACAGAAGGAAGAAAGACCTGTCAGTTTACTGACGGTGTTTGTCACAAACGTTAGCACCTGCTTTCCAATTATTTTAAGTATAAAATTGCAACATAAATGAACATGCTGTAAGATATGAGCAACGCAGAAATGTACAAAGGTTTCATTCTCCTCTATTCTTCCCCTCAAAGGTAACTTCCATTAACCGATATGAACTGTTGTAATCTTTATCTAGATAAGCTATATGCTATGGTGTGCATGTGCGTGTGTGTGTGTGCGTACATGTGCGTGTGCGTGTGTATGTGTGTGTGTTGCTGCTGTTGAGGATCACAACCTGGTAAAGCAGCTACCCCGGCTGCTTAGTATTTGAAATAAATTATGGGCAGGGAATGGTTGCCATGGAGCTTGGCATGGAGTAGATACTTATGACATATTTGTTCATTTATACTCAATTAATTTGATTTATTCTGCTATTACATGTGTTTGTTTGTTTGTTTGGTACCAGGGATCGAACTCAGGACCTTGTGCTTGCCAGGAAGGCACTCATGCCACTGACCTATCTCCCTGGCTCCATGTGAATAACACAGTTCTCCCAGGTAATTTGTCCATATTTTATAAGATATATACCAAAGAACTAAGTCTTAGCTTGTCAATCCATTTGCTTACCAAGGCCATCCAACGAAGCGCACCTGCTGTGCTGAGCCGGCTCTATATTGGGTGGGGGAGGCTGTTAGGCATTCTGAAATCAATGAGAAGTTCAATAGTAATAATCAATCCCTTCTACCTTTATAGAGGTTGTTTTGCTGCTTATAAACTCTGGGAGACAAGTATTCCACTTTCACGAGGAACAAAAATGAGATCCGCATGGTAACTCGTTACCCCGAGCCACCGAGGACAGAAAACTGAAAAAGTTGCGACACAAATTTCCTAACTTCAAATTCAGGCTTCCTTGCTATGTTCTGTCTTCTACAAATTTTGCTATCCTGTAGGACAGTTCATTTTTTGAAAGTGATTCATACTTTAAGAGCTACTTGCATGAAGATGGCAGTAAGGTCAGCTCTCTGTTAGAAAATAAAAATTTAGTACCTTCTGAAGCTATATGTATGCTAAGTTATTAGTATATTCTGCCCCCAAAGTTCTCAGTGTTTAGCCCTTGGCTGCCAGCAACAGCACCCTCTGAAAACATGTGAGAAAGCAAATTCAAAGCTTTATCCTGCGTCAGGATCTCGGGGATGAGACTCAGCAATCTGGGTTTAATAAATGTTCTTTGCCGTCTGAGGCACATTAAAATCTGAGAGCCACAGTTCCGTCCAGTAGACTGGCAGAAGATAAATAACACGCTATTCAAATCTAAGCAACTACCTGCCTGAAGCTCTGTGCTCAAATATCTTCCTATTAAGGTCAAAAGATACACCCCCTACAGAGATCAAAAGACGGTCTTCTCCCTGGAAACACTAGCGGCTGGTCTTTTGCTAGTCCAGCTTCAGGCTTATTGCTTCTAGGTACAGTAGTAGAATTTATTTTCTCTTGACATGTTTGCTATTCTCTTGCTAGTGCAAAGGCTTAAAAAAAGCTTCTTCAATACATTTCCCTGTTATTTCCCTTGCAGCAAGATTTTATACTCTTTACTGATTAATGAAATTCAACCCTGGAAACAAACAAAAAGCAAACTAATGAATATGAATAAGAATACAATTTTCAGACTTCTAAATACAAAGAGAAATGTCAAATAAGATGGTTAACTTCTGGCAACTAGCTGATAAAAGTCTACTTAAGATGAATTAAAAAAAAAAAAAAAGGAATCAAAACACAGAGTAGTGTCCAAAACGACTTTCACAGGATGCTGTGATTTGAAATGGCCTTGACCATGGCTGCCACTGCATGGGACCTGGTGGCATCCTTCTTCTCTGGTTCAGCATCTACTGCAGAGATCTCTGTGGGCTGGGGACCCTCCTGGATACACTGTCACCAGCCTGATATGCAAAAGCATGAGGGAAATAGTGTACTGGTGGTTGTTTGTATTGGGCTAGAGAAGCTTCAACTTGTATAAAAGATGGTCATGCAAAGAAAATACTAGTAGTCTGGTGAATGAATGAACAAGCCCATAAGAAACACCTCTATTGAGGACCATGTGATTTTTCTTCTATGGAAATAAATCAAAGATGTGTGGTCTATAGAGACTTTGATGTACTTTCCTTTCAGGTGAATGAAATACAAGCTAGCATTGAATTGTTTGCTTTTCCTGCACTCTGAGCAGTATTTCACTGTAGAAGCTGGTGACAGAGCTATATATCTGAGGGAAATCATAACAATGGAAAATCTGCACCAAGTAGCACAGCCAAATACAAGCATGCATCTGCTTGGGGAGAGATTAATACCTAATCACAGTACAATTTTAATTAAAAAGAAGGTGGAAATAGATAAAAAAAATTAAGGATGCTCAGTAAGCTAGTGATCAAAGCCAACATTAAATTAAAATGTTTTCTATGAAAATAGGAATCTGCTTATGCAGATGATCCTGCTGAATTACTCCACCATCTGCAAAATCCATGCCTTTTTGTCTGCCACATTTGTTACAAGTAGCTTAGTTGTACGGTGGACACAAGAGCAAACACTGTTAACAAAAAGAGGAGATTCTTGCAATATGAAAGGATGACAGAAGGAGAGAGTTGGGAAGTTATATCCCATTGTGGCGTTAAGGAAACCAGAGCTCTGTCTTGGTACCATATATTGTTACATCAGTAGGACTGTGTGCTTCATGACACTCAGCAATGCGAGAGGCTGCAGGGAAAGACGAGCTCTTCCACATTATTGAGAGGAACAGGAACTAATACAGCCACTAGGGAAATTAATGTTCTCAACAGAAACAACAAAATCTAGTTCTCAACAGAGCTAGAACTAGAAAGTCCATTTGACCCATGTTGGTAGCAGCATAATTTATAATAGCTAAATCTTTAAAGCAGTCTAAGCCCACAAATTTCGAAAAAATCTTGACTAATAAGCACTCAGACAAAGTTCTGCTCTCTAGAATTTATAAAGAACTAAAAAACACCAGGGCCCCAAAATTTAAAGACACAATCCAGAAATGGGCATCCGAGATGAACACACACTTCTCAGAGGACGAAATTAAAGAAGCGAATAAATATATGAAAAAAATGCTCCACATCACTAGCCATCCACGAAATGCAAATTAAAACAACACTGAGATACCATCTGACCCCACAAAGAATGGCTATCATAAAGAAATCAGCTGACAACAAATGTTGGAGAGGCTGTGGGGAAAAAGGAAACATTTTCAACCACTGGTGGGGGGAATGTAGACTGGTGCAACCTTTATGGAAGTCAGTGTGGAGACTCCTTAAAATATTAAGCCTGGAAATCCCATTCAAGCCAGCTATCCCCTTACTGGGAATTTTCCCAACAGAACTGAAAACATCATATCATAGTGATATATGTCTACCTATGTTTATAGCAGCACAATTTGTGATAGCCAAATCTTGGAAACAACCAAGATGCCTGTCACCTGAGGAATAGATGAAAAAGATGTGGTATTTTTATACAATGGAGTACCATTCAGCTATAAAGAATGATAAACTCAAAGGCCTTTATATTTAAGTAGATGCCACTTGAAGATATACTCATAAGTGAAATAAACCAGACCTACATGTGTAAATATCATATAGTCTCCCTAATATAAGTACTCAAAAGAAGAAATACAAATAGAAAAGTATAATACAAGTTAAAGGAAAGCAAGAACTTGAGGACTAACTAATTAAGAGAGGGAAAGGAGAAGAGCTAGGAAACATGACAGTGACAAGCCCTAGCTTTTCAAGGTCAGTGATGACTCAGGACACAGGAGAACCTGTACTGTAACATCATGTAACTCAGTTATGTCCCAAATTTTCTGATCATGCAGATTATGGGGCCACAGAGAAGGAAGTGATTCATGATGTAGAGTGTGCCTAAGGAGAGTCACATGGAGAGAAAATATTCTCTCAGTCTTTCACAGAGAGCAAATTGGTCAAGCAATGGCCATGACTCATCCACACGGCTGATACTGACAAAGGATCTACAAACTGTGGTACAGGGTTTCAGGTTAAATCCTGAGGGGATTTGACTGACCTTATCAGATACAAAAGTTGCATTTCTTGTTATATAGGTCTTGTTTTATCTTGGTCTTAATCATCCAGCAAAAAATTATGAAAATGAAGTATAAAAAGTAAAGCCACATTAATATGTTGAACTGTAAAAAGCTCAAGTCAACAACTTTGGGCATTGCCAGTCTTATGGAAAACCTACTAATATGGACTACTGGACTCTATTGGGAGATTCTGCTGAATTCAAGCACCTACAATATTTAAATGACAATGGAATACCCTTCTCTGACAAAATTAACCAAAAAAGTGGGATAGAAATGAATGACCCTTTTGTATCTGTATACTCAAAATAGTTAGGATAGATAAAGAGCTCCATTCTCTTAATTCAATGAATAGAGAGGTTTGTTATAATAGTGTTTGAGACAGGATATCATGTCTGCATCTTGTACAATGAATAACCACTAAGACAACAATATGCAATGTATTAATTATTGAAAATGTGTCAGTAATCAGTTATGAAACTGTCTCATTGATATTTGTTTCTCAATAAAATTATTAAAAAATATAAAGCAGTCTATATGTCTGCTGGCAGATGAGTGGATAAAAAAGTTCATATTTATATACAATGGGGTACTACTATGGCACAAAGAAGGATGGACTTAGGTCATTTTTAGGAAAATGGATGCATTTGAGACCATAGTGTTAAGGGAAATAAGTCAGATACACAAACTTAAATTATTACATAGTTTCTCTCCTATGAGAAACCTAAATTATACATAAAGACAAAAAATGAAAAGTAGATCATACGAAATAGGGAGGTGGATCTTTTGGAAAAAAGTAAAGAACCAAAAGATGGAGGAAGAGAGGATGAAAGGGGCAAGCAGGACATGAAGACAGAATTGATACGTGTCCCATGTGTGCAACAATGCCACGCAACGGGTGTGGCTGCCATGGACTGCAAACGTGTACCAATAAGACAAAAAGTGAGGTTGTCCATGTGCCTTGTTCTCTCCCAAATGTTAGTTACATTATAGAAACATCAACACAAAACTCTTTGCGGATGGAGTGATTTCAGTTCAGAGTATTCATATAGACAGAAGCCTCAGATACAGGGAATCTGGATTTCCTCATGGTACTCAGTATGCTGACAGAAAAACTTAAAATCACATTTTTACTTAAAACATCTTGTTGCCTGGCAAGCAGAAGGTCCTAAGTTCAATCCCCGGTACTGAAAAAAAAATAAATAAAATAAAATGTCTTGTGTTTGGCCTGCTGGATCCTCACTCCAGCCAGCACCCAGGCCAGGCCTGTGTGTGGATCTTCCTCCATCTGACAGGCCCGGTGTGGAACCCTGCAGCAGAACTCCCTGCAGAGAGGCTAGAGGCAAGACCCACCCAGCTGATCCAGGAGCAGAACGTCTTGTCAGAGCGTCATAGAGCATTCACCTCCAAGGGCTGCAGCAGGAAGGAGTGGAGCACAGCAGCCAGACCCAGGCCACACCCACCTGGATGAGTTTGAACTTGGTAGATCCAGATCTGGTGCTAAGGTAATAACTCTACCAAAGCTCTTCATTGAAGGTCAGAAGACAGTGCTATACAAAATGACAAAGAGAAAGAGGAAAATGCATTCTCAAGCCTCAAGCCCACCCAGGACACAATAGCATAGAAGAATTTGGAAATCACACACCTGAAATCTCTGAAATAATAGTGTCTGAAGTAAAGAAACAACTGTAGAAAGGTATAGAGGAAATCAGATCAGAAATAATCTCTAAAGTAAAAAAAAAAGGAATGATAACTATAATGAAAGAATTATGAAGTGCTTCTAAAGAAGACACTGAATAAAAAAATAGAGAATTGAAAAATGATGGAATCCTTAAATGAACAATATAGGAAAGAAATAGAATGCATAAAGCAGATACAAAGTTATATACAGGAGGGCCAAGGAGATAGCATGGTAGAATAAACACCTGCCTGGCAAGTGCAGGTTCTGAGTTCAATTCCTGCTACTGCAAAACAAACAAACAAAAATGTTATGTACAGGAAATTAAAACCTCATTCATAAGCTGGCAAAACCATTTGAAAGTGAAGATAGACTTTTAGATCTTGAAGACACTGCTGCAGCTACTGAAAAGGTAAAAAAAGATCTCTTAAAAACAACTACGATGCAGAAAAAGATAATTCAACATCTGCAAGATGATGCAAAGAAGAACAACATAAAACTAATAGGCATCAATGAGAAAGAAGGAGTCAATACAAATGATATCAAAAGAATATGGGCAGAAGTAATAGCAGAAAATTTCCCAAATATGGGGCAACCATCTGACATTCAAGTAACCGAAGCATACAGAACTCCAAATAGCATCAGTCCAATTAAAAACACACCCAGACATGTAATAATGAAGATCCCAGAAATTCAGCACAGGAACAGTATACTAAAAGCCACTAGAGAAAAGAAACATCACATTTAAAGGAAAACCTATCAGAATAACAGCAGATTTCTCTTCACAAACCATCAAGTCAAGAAGAGCATGGAGCAAAGTACTACAAGTCTTGCAAGAAAACAAATTCCAACCCAGACTGATATACCCTGCAAAACTCTCTTTCAGGTATAATGGAAAAGTGAAATACTTCCATGACAAAGAACAACTAAAGAATTTCATGACAACAAAGCCAAGCCTACACAGACTGCTAAAAGATATTCTAGAGAGGGATCAAAATGACCACAACTCCATAAATGAGAATGGAGAGAGCCCACCAAATAGGACAAACAATTAAACACAGGAGAAAAAGAGGTATACAGCAGCAGTCTTTCAATTATTCTTTTGCATACAGCAGCAAAATATTTCCATCAGCACACTCTACAAATGGACTTCTCCTGCACCCTATAGATCATGATTCTGTCCAGGTCTACAGGGTGGGTATCAAGGAAATAGCAGTAGCTCAGTCCCACAAGTGACACCTGGCCACCAGCAAGCATCATGGACACTGTCCACATCCACCACATACTAGAACTTTGTCTGATATCCTATCCCTAAACTGTTAGAAGTGCTGGTCATATATTTGCCATTCAGTATTTTTGTTATCTTTTATACTTAGTAATTCTTTACTATCGTGAAAACTTTTTCTTAGTTGATATTTTTGTATCTATTAACCAAATTATATACTGTGTGAATACTCTGAATTGATCACAGATTCATACATATGATACACAACATTCTGGCCTCTTAGTTGGACTCACAATTTAATTTTAATTTTTGAATATGATTTTGAAATATTTAATTTAATTTTGAATTAAGTAATATTTAATTCATTTCTACATATTGTTTAATTTTAATTTTTGTTTTACAATTTATACTGTTTCTTCGACATACAATTTACTTATAAGACATGGTATGATATTTTCTCCTAGTATTGGAAACTTTAAAAAGTGTATTTACATTTTCCATTGACTTTATATTAGTTTTTCCTTATCTTTTACACACACGTACACACATATATGAAAAAATATGTATGTAACCCAACATAAAATTGATACTGTGTTATGGAAATCTTTAATGACCTTTTAATTGGATTCATCTAATATAATTATATTTTTGTAGTTCTGCATAACTACCATTTTGAGAACTCTTTTTTCTTCATCCAGGACCATCCAGCAACTTCTCTTGCCTTCCGGATTACGGTCTTTGTTATTTTCTCTATGTTACCTCTGCAGGCATTAGACTATTTCAAGTTTGTGTAACTGAAAAATATTTTACTTTTAGTTTTCAAAGGTATGTTTGCTAAATATAAAATTCAATGAGGACCAATTTTTTTCAGTCCTTTGAATAAATAAGTCTAGTTTCTCACCCACATGCTCTTTTTTTTGTTTCTAATGTGGAATAAGATGCTATTTAATTTTGTTCCTCCATAGCTAATATTTTTTTCTTGTATATGCTTTAATGATTTTTTTCTTTACAATTAGTTTTGAGCAACTTCTTTTTTGTGTATCTTGAATGATTTTTTTCATATTTCTTGTGCAATTTTTTCTTGGAAATAATTTTAACTAAATTCAGAAATTTTAAATCTTTAAATATGTATTGCCTACCCTCTTCTACTTTGAGAATTCTAATTATATAAATATAAGTTTCTTGATTTTTGCACAGAGTAAACTATTTTTTTCAAGTGAAAAAGATATATTTAATTGGCTTTAAGTTGCCATTATACATATTCTTGAAAATTTAATGCAGAATTAATATTTGCCTAAGATTAATTTTTATCGATTTTCATTTAATCTCAAGGACAATGAACATGTAATGATTTTTCTTTAGTAAATATGAGTATTTAAGATTTTCTTGCCATCCTTCAAAAGGATTGTAGACATATGTATAGCTAATCAGTATAACTTTTTCAATATCCCAAACACAATATGAGAATATGTGACTAAGAATTTTACTGCCAATTTTTCAAACAGTTCATCAAATTTCACAACACATGAATATTTTTAAAACTGAGTCCAGTACTCCAGGTGTTTAATAACACTTTTCTGACAGATCTAGAGAAACATAATGATATACCAGTTTATCTGCCTGCCAAATATTTGTTGCAGAGTGTAAACATATTATTATTCTCTGAAGTTTGTTTTATATTGAGGTCACAATTATTACCAACTACTTGATTGTAGCACAATTTATGAATATATTTTACATAGGTCTCCATGGATACCATCAACTGAATTTAATTTAAGTACTATGAGAAGAGCAATTCAGAGTAAGAATGATAAAATCTCAGAATAGTAAAGAACCTTAGGTAGCCATCTATTGATTTAGTAAGAAGTAGAATTTCCCAGTAATAGTTTTTACAGAAATCTTGACCTAAGTGGAGATTACTTCAAGCTAATTATGAAAATGAAAAATCTTTTTTTTCTTTTTGCCATAATTTTATTGATAAATAGCAATGAGACAGTTTCAAATCAAATCGGTAGGATAGTTTCAATAATTAACATATTGCATACATTCTTCCTAGTGGTTAATTGCTGTACAAGATGCGGACATGATATCCTATTTATAAACACTATTAGAACAAATTCCTCTATTCATTAAGAGAATGTAACTATGTATCTATCCTAACCACTTTGAATACACAGATACAAAATGGACATTCATCTGTATCCCCTTTTTTTGTTAAGTTCCATTATTTGAATATTATAGGTGTGTAAACTCAGCAAAATATTCTAAAAGAGTCCAGTAGCCCATAATAGTATTGGGTCTTCCTCTTAATGGCAGTGTCAGAAATTGTTGACCTGAGTCCACTACAGCTCAACATAACAGCATGGCTTTATTTCTTATATTTTGTTTTTATACTTTTCTTCTGGATGGTTAAGACCAAGATAAAGCAGGACCTATGCAACAAGAGTTGTAGCTTTTTGGTCTGAGAAGGTCAGTGAAATGCCCTCAGGATTTGTCCTGAGATCCTGTACCTCAGATTGTAGAACCTTTGTCAGTGTCAGCCATGTGGATGAGTCACAGCCATTGCTTGGCCAATGTGCTCTCTGTGAAAGCCTGAGAGAGTGTTTTCTCTCCATGTGACTCTCCTTAGGCACACTCTACATCATCGATCACTTTCCTCTCTGGCCGCATAATCTTGATCAGAAAATTTGGGACACTACCAAGTTACATAACGTTACAGTACAAGTTCTCATATATCCTGAGTCTTAATTGGCCTTAGAATGCTAGGGCCAAAATGTTGGCTTTCCTTGCAGCCCTCCTTTTTCTCTAATTTTGGTCTGCAAACTTAGGTTGTTAACCATCCAGAAGAAAAGCTTGTTGTTATTATCGAACAACTTAGGCTGTTAAGCTTAACCTCACTATCTGTCTACATATCAAACATCTTAGGCATAACATGGAACAGGTATTTTTCATCAAGTATTGATATGTTGAACTTTAAGTCCCGACAGATATGATAAAAAACATTTAAAAATTAGAATATATTTTAAAAATGGGCATAAAGAATTATATACTTCTCATGTTTGCACATAAATCAAAAAATCTCACCATATACAACCTTGAAGCAGGACAGTCCCACAATATTCCTTTTCCTGTCTCTTGCTTTCCTTCACTACCCCCTTCTTTTTGAACAACCATCTACCTTAGAGACAGCACAGCAGCAACTGGCATGTCATGACAAGCAGCCCATATTCAGAAGACCAGAATGACAGGCACAGAGTAATCTATTATATGACTGATCTGTAAACTCTTTCTTCTTCATGTTTATTTTAGAGAACTTTTATTGTTATATTCATTTAAGTTTGTAAATAATTTTTTACAATGTGCAATCTATTATTAATCTCATGTTATATATTCACTTCAGAAATACTTTTCTAAAATTCACTCTGTCTAATCTTATATCTTTCACATTTCATTATTTGTGTACAATTTTTAATTTGCTATAAAATTATTATTGATTTTCAATAAAGTTAATAATGAGTTAAAAAATAAAATAAAACATCTTGCCCAACATATCTTTGAAGATTTAATATTCATAATATGACTGTATGGTGCATACTCTTTTTTTGCCTTTATGTATTTATATGATAATAAATTGTTCAGACAAGATATGGGCTGATTTTCACAAACAGATTGTACAATGTTTGTCCTTGTGGTCTATGTCTTTTTAGCTTGAAGAAATAATACGAATATACAAATACATTAAGAAGACTTTTGTGTGCTGCTAACTATTCAAATATTCCACTTTCCAGCTCTCTAATATTTTAACATACTCATTTGAGAAATTAGAAAGCAAAATTTCTCATTAAGATTTCAAATTCCTCGATGAAAGAACTGTCATCCTAATGGAAATTAGTACTGGTGAAGTCAAGACCAGGGTCCATGTCATACTCTCCGGATGGCAAAATTCTCAGCAAAACTTTAAAAAACTAGACAGTGGGAGAAAAGCCCACTACACATACAGATAATGCACAAGGTTTTGGAGTGAGTTTATCATAAAGATGCTGTAATTTTGCATTCTTTGACAGAAGTGACACTCTGGAAGCTCAGAAATCCCTCACCCGTGCTGCCTTGGGCACCACCCAGAGTGAGACAGCTGCTGCCTTGCACTGCAGTGGCTGAAAAGAACTTTATATTTTTTAAGTGGACAAATGTTGCAGAAATGGCTATCAGGGAACCCACTTTATTTGCTTCTGGAGAAGTAGAGATGCCTGTTACCTTTGAGAGAAGCCCAGGCCTCAGGCTATCTCAGAGAAGTGAAGACAGTGTTCTTTTCCAAGCTCCTCGGGATCCTCAGCTGCAGTTCGTGAAGTCCGTGACCTCTGGGGAACATTTGGCTCTGCAGTAGTTCTCATAGGCTCTCACAGTTAGAACTGGGGAGAAACTGGAAGCTTGGGTCCGCGTCCACCCACTGTTACTGGCATTTTCTGTCAAAGATGCTTCATTACTAGCAACAGGTAAAGACTTCCTTTAATGAAGATATAACACCCTGTGTACAGCAGTTCACCAAAGGACATTATAGAAAAGAATGCCAAGCAACAAAAACTGAACAGGACTGCAGCCACAAGGCTGAAAAGCACATTAGCAATATTGGGAGTTAATGAACACCTCAGAGATCAAATCAAGCAGGAATAAAATATATTTATTTTTGAACATTGTTTAGAATGATATAGCTATATTTTATTTTCAAAATCCATATATTGGGTCATGAGTTTCAACATGGTGTCTTGTGGTTTCCTGAGCTCTCCAGATGACTTGAGCTGAGCATATTTGTCAACCAGCAGCTTGACAATGTGGCTCATTGGCGAAGTCTGGACCACAGTTCATCTGGGGTCACTCCACGCTGAGTGCCACCCACATAAAGGAGCTCGTAAGTGAGTCAGCAGTCCTATTCTTGGATACAAACGATTGTATGCCTAGCACAAAGTAAACATTCACAGTTTGCTTACACTTACAGGAGGCTGGACAAAGGCTAAAGAGCTAAACCAACTCTCTTGCTCAAGACAACAGGGTTCTTTATGTTGGAGGATAGGGCAATTTTAGAATTCTAGACTTGAATTTTTCTTTTTCTTTTTTTTCTTTCTTTCTTTTTTTTTT
>NW_004524824.1:1908836-1911647 GCF_000260255.1 Octodon degus
GTAGAAAAAAATAAAAAAAATAATAAAAAAAATAAAAAATAAAAATAAAAAACTGTAGTATTGGCCTGATTATTTTAACCAAAGAAGCAAGTTCTATAGCTGTGTAATGGAATCCGGCATACACAAGAAATCTGTATGTAATGAATTTCCCTTTGCCAGAGTGATGTTACCCTTATGTGAGGGGGTAGTAAGGGGGATGAGGGCAAGATAGAGACATTCCTGAGGTCCCACATGGTAGCAGCAAGGCTGGAGGGCATAGGATGATCACCCAAGGTCTGAGAAACTAGAGAACAGAAGAGGGAAAGATGGAAGAGGAAGCAAAGTAGAATTGATGTGAGCCAGGCAGCAAAGAGACAATGTTTAGTCACATGTAAGCATCAAAACATCAAGCAAAATCATTTGCAAAAGAAAAGTAGAAGACAAGTATATGAAAACATAAAGGTAGTTAATAGATCTAAGTCTTTAATGAAAGTGAAAAGAAAAAATACAGAAAAAAAAACCCTAAAAACAGAGAAGAGAAATAACCCTGAAAAATAAAACAAGACAAAATTAAACTTAATTTTAAAAACAGACCTCACCCAGACAGAAAAAGGAAAACCAGTCAAATGAACATAGAGAAATAAATGGAGTAAAATTCCTTTGCTGTTTGTAGTTCTGTGTTAAGTCTGAATCTGATTTCAGAAATATGTTGTTCCTCAGTCAATTTTGCATGGGATTTGTGCGAGGTATAGGGTTAGTCTTGTCCCCCTGGATGTGGGGGCCAAGGCTGATATTCTGTTGCTGGGGCTTGCCCCAGCCTTTCAATACCAATATCAATATTAATATCAATATCAATATGGAGAGACTGGCTGCCTCACCGGCTCCTCTGCCTGCCCGTGTATCTAAGCGCAGTCCTGGGTAGTCAGACTTACCAACCACCAGTGCCCAGGTCTTGGGATTTCCTAGCTGGGGGAGCTCCAGCCACATGGTCCTGTCACCACTGCTGCGACCACGTGTGCCTTGCTGGGTGACTGGGGGCCCCTGCTTGTGGTGGTCCAGGCCACGTGTGTCCTACCACTGCTGCTGCCACCCAAAGTTTCTTATAATGTACTTTTTTTAAATTAAAAAAATAAACAAACTCTTCCAGGTCATGAATTGCACCATGAAATGCTGAAAGAACATATAAGAATAAAATTTATGCAGAAAAGCAAGGGAATCCTAAGCAGGTTCCTGGAAGTCCCTCAGTAAATCGGACCAATACCTGACTGTTAAAGCATTTTGTGATTTCACAGGTGGGGATGGAACTCTGTGTTCCTAATTAAACTTCCAAAATGAAAAAAGATTAAGTTTTATTGCAGCAGCTTGCTGAGAGCATTTTGCTTCCTTTCCCACACTGAACCCCATTCTTCCTTCCATCCCACAGCATTGGTGCAGTTTTTCTATGGGTGTGGAACTTAATTTTAGAAGATCATTTGGGGAAGAAATGACTGAAGCTTGAATTTCAGCACCGTTTTTTACTTCATCTTCATATAAAAATGCTTAGTGATAGGAAACTAACATCTCAAAAATGCTTCATTCCTTCAAAAATATTGTTCATGTGTCTATAAACGAACTCAGGATGTTACAGGTACTCTCGGAGCACCAGAGAAGAAAACCAGCACAAATGCCTGCCTCTCTCAAATTACATGTTTATATATTGTTGCTATTGCTTTTAATATTTTTTAAAATTTTTTTATGTATTTTAGTACAGGGTCTACAGGGTCTCACTATGTAGATCAGACTTGAAGTGATTCTCCTGTTTTCAGCCTCCCAAGTGCTGGGATTACAGGTGCGCACCACCACGCCCAGTCTCAGCCACTGTCTCAGCGTGCCCTGGGGATGAGGCCAGCATAGCACACCAGGGATCAAGCCCAAGTCCTTGTGCCTGCCTGAGCAGGTGCTGTAACCCCCTGACCTATCTGGCCAGCCCTTCTTAAAATCTTTAGAATGAACATTTGCTCAATAAATGACAAAGGGACAGAGTTTTGGGGAAAAAGCATTTTGAAATTCTGTAACTATGATTATGCGCCATTATCATTGGAAGGAAATTATGAAGTGTAATAGAATACAATTTACTTTGGTTGAACAATATTTTGAAAAAAGTGTAGCTGCATAATCAGTACTTTTAGATTAGAAGCTCTATTTTAAAAAACAAAATCAGAAAGGAAGAAGTGATATCATCTTCACAGATAACTTTATGTGTGAAGAATGTTGACGATGCCACAAAATATCCGCCAACATTGATAAACAAATTCAGTCAAGTTACAGGTTCAAAAGTCAGCATAGAAAAATCAATTGTATTCATGCCTCAAAAAATGAACACCGCACAAAGAAAATTAAGGGGAAACCCTATCAAATATTTAGGAACAAATTTAACCAAGCAGATGAAACACTTGTGTATTAAAGTATACAAATCACTGATGAAGTAACACAAAGACACAAATAAACATGAAAACCTTGTTCCCAAGGTGCAGAAGGATGATCATTGTTCAACTTCCCATCCTGTCCAAAGCAACCTGAATTTCCCTGTACTCCTTACCAAGGTCCCAGTAATCCTTTTGTACTATTTACAACTGGTGGTAGACTTGTGACACCCAAATGAACTGGACAAGTGTGCTGCTGGTTATGGAAGGCCCAGCCAAGGGTTGTTGCCAACAAATAAAAAGGAGAACTGGGGAAGAGGAAAGGGACCTAGGGAGCTATTGTTTCCCCTGGAGCTGTTGCTTCTCCTGGAGCTGCTGGTTCCCCTGGAGCTGTTGGTTCCCCTGGAGCTGTTGGTTCTCCTGGAGCTGC
>NW_004524824.1:1911747-1920824 GCF_000260255.1 Octodon degus
TTTTTCTTTTTTGGCTTAACTGGGGACTGAACCCAGTCCCTTGCGCTTGCCAGGGAAGCGCTTATTCCACTGAGCCATCTCCCTGGCCCCTAGACTTGAATTTTTCCAGGAAGCAAGAACCGTAGCACATCTGAGCACATACTCCTTGTGTACGCATCTGTGGACACTAACATAAGCATCCTTGCATGACCTACACACAGAAAATAAAATGCACCTTTGATTTTAAAGTGGTCTCTTCAAATGTGTAATGACACCCAATTTTTATGAATGGAGCACAGAAAAATCTTTTTTTCCCTCTTATTTAGATGGTAAGAAATTACTTTAATATTTAAATAGTGACTATTTTCCATGGTATCCATGAAATAGTACCGTTTTGCCATCTGCTAATTTTCTGGACATATCAAGTGGCAGTTTTATTGCTTAAATTTTTAACATCCTGATTTTCTTAAGAACTAACCGGAAGACCATTACTTAAATCTGGGTGAGGAAGTCTCCAATTTTCATATTTCAGTGACCTCGAAAGGTTGTGGAAGTGTTATTTTATTAGTTTAACACTTCAAACATATGCTTCACTGAGAAAAGGATCTGAGAGTCTTAAATTTAGTAGCGAATTTCACCGTATGAGAAGTTTCTCATTACCATGTACAGGAAACTTCAAATGTGGCAAAATTCTGCGCACAGCAGATGCTGCTGCCTCCCTCAAGATCTCCGTATTGTAAGACCAATTTGCCCTTTTAGACAACTGAAGCATTGAAGTAAGTTAACCACAAAGAGTTAATCGTCTTCCTGGTGAGCTGAAAACAAACCACTCGAAGCTGTTTATCTTCTTTATACATTGATTTTTTTTTAAAAAAAAAATGTATTTAGGAGAGGGTCTACAGGGCCTCACTACATAGATTGGACTCACAGTGATCCTTCTGTTCTCAACCCCCCAAGCACTGGGATCACAGGTGCGCGCCACCACACCCTGCCTCAGTTGCCCTCTCAGCGGCACACTGGGGATCAAACCCCGGCCACTGCCCTCTGCCTAAGCAGGAGCTTTAGTTTGCTGAGCTATCAGACCGGCCCTTTATACATTGATCTTAAAGCGTGCTAGTTGTCTAGAAATTAAAATTTCTTTTTTACTTATTTTATTTGAAAGAAAGGAAAAAAAGGAAGACAGACAGAAAGAGAGAACAGAGTTTCAAAACAGGCTAGCAGGAAAGCAATAAAAACATTGTTTTCTACATAGTGTTCAGATTGCAATATATAGGCAAGATATATTGTCGAAGCATTATTAGTTCAAATCTTTCTTTTCAGTAAACTAAGAGCAACTAGCCTTATAAGTATCTTAACTATTGTGTGTGTTTTTGTGTGTTTGTGTGTGTTTCTCTTCCATTGTTTCTTTTTCCCTATACCCCACCCCAGTTTTTTTCTTTTGAACAGTCTATTCCAATTCACAATATCTGTTGCATGTTTTGAATCCTATTTACTTGTTCAATGTCTCACCCTGGTGAGACAATGCGTTGTTTGCACACTTGAGTCTAATTTGTTTCACGTATGCATATGCTTCCGAGTCGCAAGGTCTGAAGTTTGTGCTCTTTATGGCTGAGTGTTACTCTATTGTATAAAAAGATCACGTCATTCTTGTCAGCTGATGGACATTAGGATTGCTTCCCAGATCTAGCTACAATGAACTAAGATGCCACAAACACCAAGGCACATCTGCTTCTGTGACGTGATGTTTTCAGTTCTTCTAGGCAGATATCCAAAAGGGGAATCAGTGAATGGGATGGGGCCTTTAGCCCTAGCTTGTTGAGGAATCTCCATATTGCTATAAGCCCTTGGTCTGAGGGACAACTGGCTGTAATTATTTTCCCATTCTGTGGGTTGCCTTTTCATTCTGGTTGTAGCTTTTCTGTTGTGCAAAAACTTTTTTTTTTTTTTTGGCCGAACCAGGGATTGAACTCAGGCCCTTGCACTTGCCAGGCATGCACTTATTCTACTGAGCTAGCTACTCAGCCCCATGTGCTCTTCAATGTGATGAGCTCTCATTTGTTGATTCTTTGTCCTATTTCCCATGTGGTTTGGATTTTGTTCATGAAGTCTATGCCTGCACCAATCTATTCAAGATACCTGCCTATTTTCTCTTCCATTCAATGTATGGATCCATTTATACTTTAGTACATGGTGATAGACATGGTTCTAGTTTTAAACTTCTGCATGTGGAAAGCTAGTTTTTCCAGTTCCGTTTCTTAAAGAAACTGTCTTTGTTCCAGTGAACATGTTTCACCCCTTTGCTGAAGATAAGGTGGCTGAGTGTGTCTGTAGTTGTGTCTGCATCTTTTAATACATTCTACTGATCCTCAGTTCTGTTTTTTGCTTTTTTTCCAGTACCATGATGATTTTATCACAGTAGCTTTATTAGTGTAATTTTAGGTCTAGGATTGTGAAGGTCCCTGCCTTACATTTCTTGCCCAGATTTCCTTATACTATTATAGATCTCTTCTGATTCCAGATGAATTTTAGGAATGTTTTATCTAGCTTTGTGAGGTACGTTAATGGTAATTTTATTGGGATTGCATTAAATCTGCAAAAAGATTTAATAAAGGTTTGGAAAGTAGGGACACTTTTGCTGTGTCGGTTCTTCCTTTCCACAAGCAAAGCATGTCTTTCCATGAGTGTTGTCCCTTTTGATCTCCTTTTTCAGAGTACTGTGATTTTGGATACATAGATAATTTACTTCTTTTGCTGCAGTGACTCCTAAGTATTTCATTTTTCTGATCCTATTGTAAAGAGAGTGGTTTCTCTGATTTCCCTCTCTGTGAATTTGTTGCTTGTGTACAGGAAATCTATTGTTTTCTGAGTGTTGTATCTGCTTGGAGTTCTCTATGTTTCATTTATTTGCATGTCGAATCCTTTATACCTGTTTGGAAAGTTTTCTGCCATTACTTCCATGAAGTAGATGTTTTACGTCCTTGGCACTGTCTCCAGCTGTCTCTCTGACTCCAGTCAATGTTCTGTTGTGCTTCTTTGCTTCATCTTGTAGTTGTGGGATGGATTTCTAATAGTCTCTTTTATTAAGCTTTATTTTCTTAAAAAACAAAAGCTGAGAAAAAAATTGAAATAATACAAAATTTCATTAAACAAAGTGATGGGAATTTAATAATAGTTATTATACTCATAATGTTGCTTCAAATTAGTTGTTTAGGTTACTAGATATAAACCTGAAAAATTAGTAAAAAATAGGTATAAGAAATTAAAAAGCAGAAGAAAAAATAAAAACTAAAAAATATATTTAAAATATTTAAACATTAACTGTTCATTGCAAAAGACCAGCAGAAATCAACAGTAAAATTGTCTAAGCTAGCCAGCATATATACATAAATATAACTTTTTTCCTTCTTCCTTTTGTCCTTTTCCTCATCCCAGTTTTCCTTCCCAGTGAACAGATTCTCTCCCTTCATGGTATCTATTGAATTTTCAGATTTTATTTGCTCTTTTAGGTTCTCACACTAGCAAGACAATATAATGTCTGGACATGTACGACTGGTTTATGTCACTTGCCAGTATAGTTTCTAGTTGCATCCATTTACCTATAAAAGCCTTGAAGTTGTCTTCTTTGTAGCTGAGTAATACTTCATTGAGTAAACACAGCACGTTTTTAAAATCCATTTCCCAGCTGATGGGCATTTGGGTTGTTTCCAAGATTTAACTCTGACGAATAGCTGTGCTACACACATGGTTGACATACATCACTGTGATATGATGGTTCTAGCTATTTTGGAAAAATACCTAGGAGGGGAATAGCTGGATTGAATGGGAATTCCTATCCTAAATTTTTGAGGAATCTCCACACTGATTTCCATCGTGGCTGTGCCAGTCTACACTTCTACCAACAGTGGAGAAGGGCTCCTTCTCCCCCATAGTCCCTCCAGCATTTGTTATTGGTTGACTTTTTAATGATACCTTTCTTTCTGCCATAAGATGGAATCTGAGCATTGTTTCAATTTGCATCTCTTGAGTGAAAATAATGTTGAATATTTTTTCATATATTAATTTGCCATTTCTATGTCTTCATTTTTGAAGTGTATATTGATCTTAAATGCCCATTTTTGAATTGGGTCTTTGAATTTTGGAAACCTAAGTTTTTTAAAATTCTTTGTATATTCTAAATATAAGTCCTTGGTCTGAGGGGCACTCAGCTATAATATTTTTCCAAGTCTCATCTTTTTTCTTTACTCTGTTCATTTCTCTTGATATACAGAAACTTTTTTAAAAAGATGATAGTACAATTTTTTTTTTATTTTTTTTTATTTTAGGGAAGGGTCTGCAGGGTGTTAATGGTCTCACTACTACATCGGACTCATAGTGATCCGCCTGTTTTACAGCCTGCCAAGAGCTGGGATTACAGGAACACACCACCACTCCTAGTCTCAATTGCCATCTCAGCATTCCCGGGGGAGGGGCTGGCATGGCAGGCCTACACCTCCTTGCTGGTGCTTTAATCCACTGAGCTACTTGACTGGTCTGAGAATACAGTTATTGATTCTTTGAAGTATTTCCTATGTAGAATGGCTTTTGTTCATGAACACTGTATCTACCCATATGTCTTCAAAATTTCTACCTAAGTTTTCCCCTAGAAGATTTAGTGTTTCCACTTTAATATTTAAATCTTTGATTCATTTTGACTGTAGTTTAGTGCATGATGATAGGCATTGGTTTAATCTTAGTCTTCAGCATGTAGAAAGCCAGTTTTTCCATCACCATTTATTAAAGAGGCTATCTTTCTTCCAGTGAACATGCTGGGCCTCTTTAGGCAGCGTGTGTGCATCTTCTAATCTGT
Organism: Octodon degus; assembly: GCF_000260255.1. NCBI lineage: Eukaryota > Metazoa > Chordata > Mammalia > Rodentia > Octodontidae > Octodon > Octodon degus. The sequence continues at coordinate 1,916,573 of NW_004524824.1, forward strand.
TCTAGTGATCCTTGTGCCTTTTTTATGTTTTGATCTATTACAGTACCATGCTGATTTTATCACAGTAGCTTTACAGGGTAATTTCAAGTCAGGAATATAATACTTTCTGCCTTGTCTTTGTTGCTCAGGATTTCTTTTGCTATTCTCACGCTTTTCTGGTTCCAAATGAATTTTAGGAATGTTTTCTCTAGATATATGAAGTATACTAATGATATTTTAATCAGAATTGCATTGAATCTGTATAACAATTTTGGAAATATGGTTGTTTTCACAATGTTGGTTCTTCCTATCAAGGAGCAAGGAATATCTCCATTTTCTGAAATCCTCTTCCATCTTTTTTTCAGAACTATAATTTTCGCTGTACAAATCTTTTACTTCCTTTGTGTGAGATTGATACCTAAGTATTTCATTTTTGGATGTTATTGTGAAATGTAAAGTTTCCCTATTGATACATTCATTGTTTATGTATAGGAATGCTAATGATTTTTGAGTGCTGATTTTGTATCCTGCTATACTGCTAAATTTGGTTTTTAAATCTACATATCTTTTGGTGGAGTTTTTAAAGTCTTCTATGTAGAGTATTATGTGATCTGCTAATAAGATAACTTCACTTCTTCCTTTCCAATCATTATTATTTTTATTTTTTTCTATTGTCTAATTGCTCTGGCTAATGTTTCCAGAACTATATCAAACAGGAGTGGTGACAGTAGGCATCCTTGTCTTGTTCATGATTTTAAAGTGAAGGCTTTTTAATTTTTGTTCAATTAGTATGATGTTGGTCATTAGTTTTTGATAGACGGCTTTTATCAGGTTGAGTTAAAGATCATTTATTTCAATTTTCTGTGGGTTTTTTTTATCATGAGTCAATATTGATCATTGTTAAACTCTTTTTCCTCATCTATTGAGATGATCATGTGATTTGTCTTTGTCTCAGTTTGTGGTGCATTATATTTATGAAGTTGCATATATTAAACCATCCCTGCATTCCTGGGTTGAATCCCACTTGGTCATGATGTATAATCTTCTTGATGATTTTTTGCATTCTGTTTGCTAGTATTTTTATTGAGGATTTTTACATCTATTTCATTAGGGAAAATTGGCTTGTAGTTCTGTTATTTAGTTGGGTTCTCCTCTGCTTTTGGTATGAGTATTAGTTCAGGAATGAGTTTGGGAGATGTTCTTCTCATTTAATTTCACTGAAGCATTTGAGGAGAGTTGGCATTAAACCTTCTCTAAATTTCTTATATAATTCAGTTGTGAATCTGTCAATTGGGCTTGTCTTGGTTGGTAGATTTTTTATTACATTCTCATTTTCATTGGGTTATTCAGAATTTTTATATCTTCTTGAGTCAGCTTTGGCAGTTTTATGTATCTACAAATCTATACATTTCTTCTATGTTTTCCTTCCTGTGAGAGTAAAGATTTTGAAATTATGTTTTGAATTTCTATAGGGTCTGTAGTGATTTTGTCCTTTTCATTCTTTATTGTATGAGTTTGCATTTTTGCTTTCCTTTTTAAAATAAGATTAGCTATGGGCTTATAAATTATATTTATTCTTTCAAAGAACCAACTCTTTGATTAATTCTTTATATTGTTTTCTTTGTTGCCCTTGCTTTTATTTCTGCTCTGATCTTTTTAATTTCCTGCCTTCTTTGGGCTTTGGGTTTTACTTGCTTTTCTTTATTAAGGAGCTTGAGGTCCAGCATAAGATTATTTATTTGGGTTTATTCTGTTTTCTTGTTGTGAGAATCTACCACTATAAATTTCCCTTTTAAGACAGCTTTCATTGTATCCCACAGGTTTAGGTAAGTTGCGTCCATATTTTCATTTGTTTGTAAATTTGCTCTTTAATTTCATCTGTGATCTAGTGATTGTTCTGGAGGATATTATTATTTTTACACATATTTATGTAGTTTTTTGCTGTATCTTTCATCAATAATTTCCAGTTGTATTGCACTATGGTCAGATAATATGCATGGGATTATTTCAATTCCTTTACATTTACTTAAGCATGCTCTGTGTGCTAGTATATGGTGTTCTGGAGGACATCCTGTTTGCAACAGAGAAGAATGTGTATTCTGGCCCTGTTGAGAGGAACTCCCTGTAAAGCTCTAGTAGGTCCACTTCTGCACAAGTTTGCTTTAGTCCTGTTGCTTCTTTGCTGATTTTTTTGCTTCATTGGTATATCTCTTTGTGTCAGTGGGGTGCTACACTCCCCCATACACGTATGTTATTACTTATCTCTTCCTCCTTCAATGTCCCCCAGACATGACTTCATGTATCTCTTTTAATCACTCTTGGTTTAAAGTTGACATTGTCAGCAACCAGAATAGCTACCGTTGACTTTTTTGGGTTCCTGTAGTATGAAGTATTATTTTTCATCCTTTGATGTTCACTCGATTAATTTCTTTTGAGGTAAATGTGTTTCTTGTGTAGAGAATATTGTTAGATTTTGTTTCTTGATGCACTCTGTGAGTCTGCTTCTTTTGATTGGTGAGACTATTTACATTAATGGATATATATATATATATATATATATATATATATGATCAGTTGGCTTTCCTGGTCATGTTATTTTCATATTGTGGGATCCCTACTTTTCCCCTCTGTTTCATTCCTTGTGCTGCTTGGTGCCTCTTTTCTATCATTGTTCATGCAGCTGTCATTTTTGTCTTTCTAGAATAGCTGTTAGTACTCTCCGTAGGGTTGTTTGGGTCACCATGAATTTCCTCAGTTTTTCTTTGCAATAGAAGTATCATATCTCTCCATCAAATCTGGTAGTTTTTCAGGGGGATGGTGCCTTGCTGCTCTTAAGACATCTGTATTTTCCTGATGTCTTAAAAATCGGGAAAGCCCCAATACTTTCTTCTAGATCTCATATTTTATTCTTGCCTGTATTCAATCTGTTGTTTATACTTTGAAGGGATTATTTAATTTCTAGACTTCTGTCAGTATCTGTTCCATGGGTTCTATTTTTTCCTATGTTGAGCTTTATATTTTCTACTGTTTTCCTGAGTTCTCTTTAGAAAAAGTCTTTGTCTGTTTTAATGACATTCAGTTTGATCATCATTTCCTTTTGTACCTTAGGTATTCTTTCTCTACAGCCTCTTCTATTTATTTTTTCTTTTCTGTTGCTATCATTTTAGAAAGTTTCAGAGGTTGGGTTCTCATTTTCCCTGTTTTATTTTGCTCTGGGCTTGTCTTGAGTAGGCTAAGGGTGTGGGGTTGCATTTTGCTTCTGAGTCTTATCATTTTCTGTTTTATTTGTTAGTATTGTTTTGTTTTCTGTGTTGATGCTTATAGGATTTTTTTTCCATTTTCAACTAAAGATTTTATTTACTGATGTCCTAAGAGCAAAATCCAGAAAACAGCCACCCACTGCAGAGTGGTACTATGACTCATTCTCAACCAACCTCTTTCTTTTCACGAGGTGTGGTCTCCCATGCCTGCATCCTCAGAGCAGGCTGACATATGGCAATACTTGGTGAAAGGCACACGGCATCTGTGCTTATGCCTTTAGGTGCAGCTTCCCAGCAGGAAAGGAAGCCTTTCCTGTAAGTTTCCCCCTTTCACAGAAATTTATCCAAAAAAAATAATTATAGTAAAATATATCCCCTAACTTTAGTTAACTACTAGACAGGTACAGAATTGAAAAGTTCTCCTCTCCAGCTGTGATCAAAAGACTGAATGTTAAAGAATATCTCAGTTCTGGGGGATGCGTATGGGTTTACACGGTAGATAGCTTTGTCCCTAGTACAGAGGCTTCTCTATGAAATGGTATGTCCACAGGGATATCATCTAAATGTAGGGGTTTGGTCTTTGTGTCTGTCCAAAGAGCCTACCTTCCCAGTGTGTTGAACATGAGAAGTGGTTACCACTGTTACCTGTGTTATTCAGCACCCAGTCCTCTGGTACTGCGTTATGGTATCAACAGTGGTCCTGCATAATCAGTGCTGTCATACAGGAGAACAAAACATGCCCACAGATATGTTATCCTGGCTAAAATAGTGCAGTTAAAAGTAACAATAGTCTCAAGTGAAACCTGGCTATTAAAAAACTGTAGAGTCCCAGCCCAGGCGCAGCGTGGGCCGGACCCTCTCCCAGCCCCTCGGGCCGCCCCCACCACTCTGCAGTGCCTCCCCCACCCTGCCCGCCAAGTAGGATTTTCTGCCGAGTTCCGGGAGCCCCCAGACCCAGTCCTAGCCCAGGTCCGGTGAGTGTGCAGAGAGTTTCCTGCTACCCTGCACCGGCG
>NW_004524824.1:1927991-1938924 GCF_000260255.1 Octodon degus
TTGGTTCCCCTGGAGCTGTTGGTTCTCTAGGAGCTGATGGTTCTCATGGAGTTGTTGGTTCCCCTGAAGCTGTTGGTTCCCTGAAGCTGCTGGTTCCCCTGGATCTGTTGGTTCTCCTAGAGGAGCTTTTCATGTTGACTGTCCTGACATGAACTGTGCTGCTCTCATTGTTGAAGGAGTTCAGGACCTTGTTGTTGCCGGGAATGGCTACGGTTCACATTTGGCATACCTGATCCTTACTTTGAGCATCATTTCCTGGCTCTGGAGGAGAAGGTGGCACACTGCTCCATGTCCTGGAGGAGTTTGTCACTCTGGCTTCCCTATGTGGGATCAGCTGTTCTCATCACTCAAGGATCTCCGGGCCTTGTTGTCATGACTGTGGCTGTGGTACCTCTTTACTTTGCTGCTTCCTGGCTCCAGTGCAGATTCTTCTACCAGCCAGCCCAGACCCTTCATCATTCTTGCACAGACTTTCTAGCTTCCACCACTGAACTTTGTGCCTTCCCAGTGCAGATCTGTAGAGCCGGCCTGCGTGAGACATTGTCGTGGGCTCTACGCCTCCAGTTGGACTTGGTGGGGAGCATTGTTGTGGACTGTAGGTCTTCAGCTGGACTCATGCGCTACCATGGGATCCAGGCCCCCAGCTGGAGGCTCTGGGCCTTTACTGTGAGGACAGAGTTCTTCCACTGTGTTGTATATGACTCTTTGAGGGACTATTACAAAGTAATCCTATAAATTATGTGTCCTATATTGTTTTCTCTGCAAACTTTGACTATAACTTTCTACAAAAAATTTAAAAATCCTTGGGCAGGGGAGATGGCTCAGTAGAATAAGTGCTACCCTGGCAAGCACAAGGTCCTGAGTTCAATCCCTGGTTCCGAAAAAAAAAATTTAAAAATCCTTCACTTTTTATGGAACCACAGAAGTTCCTGAGGAGCCAAAGGAAATTGGGGCAAGAACAACAAAGTTGAAATCATTAAGTTTCTAATTTCAAAATGGATCCAAAGTAATAGTAATTAAGTAGATACAGAATAGAAAACCTAGAAATAAACTCATTTATACAGTCAATGGATTTTCAAGAAGGTGCCAAGAATATTCAGTGAGAAAAGAACAATATCCTTTAGAGAATGACTTTGGGAAAATTATATGTTCACATAGAAAGGAATTAAATTGAATTCTCACTTACACCACACACAAAAATAAACTCAAAGTGGATTCAAGTGTAAATCTTAGACTTAAAGCTGTAAAACTCCTTTAAAAAATCACATAGGAATATTTCATGATACTGGGCCTTGCAATAATGTCTTGGATATGATTCCAAATGTGTAAGCAACAAAACAAAAGTAGAAAGTATAAAAGAACTATAACAAAGTAAAAGTTTCTGCAAAGGAAAAAAATCAAGCATGAAAAAATATAGATAAATAGATGCAACTAGAGAATGTCTGGGTGAGTGAAGTAAAGCAGAGCAGCATGTGCAAACATCGCATTGTCTCACTAGTGTGAGAACCTGAAAGAGTAAATACAACCTCAAAGGCACAATGGATGCCTTGAAAGGGAAAGAATCTGTTCAACAGGAAGGAAAAACTGGGATGAGGAAAAGGACAAGAGAAAGAAGGGGAAAAGATATAGCGGTGGATATAGCAAGACAGTTTGGATAACTATACTGCCAATTTCTGCTGGTCTTTTGAAGGAAGAAGTTAGTGCTTAAATTTTTAATTTTTGTTTTCACTTGTTTCTCTTCTTAATTTCTTATAACTATGATTTATTTTTTTGCCAACCTTTCAGGTTTATATCTGATAAGCTAAACAACTAATTTGAAGATAACACCATGCAATACAGCAATTCTTGTTGAATTCCTACTACTTGGTTTGATGAAATTCTGTATTAAACAATAATTCAAGGAATGTGAGACAATATTTTCCAACTATATATCTAAGGATCTATCTCAACAAGAAATAGTAATAAACTCCTACAGTTTAGTCACAATAAAAAAATCACTTGATTTTTAATTGGGCATTTTTCAAAGAAGACCTGTAAGTGGCCATTAAGTATGTGAAAAAATATTTAGTGTCAGTAGTTATGAAAACTGCAAATCAAGACTACAGCTAAGTATCAGCACAACATGATGACTCCTGCCAAAGAGACAAATATGCGCTGGCCGAGCCGTGGAAAGAGAAGAGCCTTGCGTGATATGAGTTGAAATACAAATTAGTTTAATTGTTTTGGAAAGCAATATGGAATGTCCTCAAAAATTATAAATAGAGCTACTTATTTTGGCCAAATACTCTCTTAGTAATGTACTAAGAGAGTATTTGGCCAAAATAAGCAACACATTAAATGTTTAAATTTTAAAAATTAAATAGATAGATAGGCAGACAGACAGACAGACAGATAGATTAGATAGGTAAATTGTTCTCGTACTACTAATTTCTGTTAGGCCATTGAAAGGAACAGTCAATCAATTTTGCCTGTGCATATCTGGTAAACTAAGCAACTACTTTGAAAACAACAATATGCAATATAAAAACCGTTGTTAACTTTCAATCGCCTTGTTTTGAAATTCTGCCTGAGTTTTAGTTTTTTATTCTCTTTAAAAGAAAAAAGAAAAAATCAAGTAAAAAAGTGAAAATGTGTTACGTACAAGAACTCATTACACACAAGAAATGTAATCATTATGTACTATAAGCATACTAATGAAAATAAAAATTTAATTTAAAAATGATTACAGTAAAAGACACATTTCCATTAATTCTCTCTCAAAATATTTCCCTTTTATTCACATATATTTTCCCACTTTTTTTTTTTTGGTGGTATCAGTGATTGAACTCAGGACCTTGTACTTGTCAGGCAAGCACTTATCCCACTGAGCTATCTCCCTGGCCCCTTTCCCATCTTTGAAAAAAGTTTTGGAAATTCTCATCTGTGAGCATGTAGTTGTGGTTGTTATGGTTGCCTTGCTGTCTTAATTTAATCCAAAATGTTGCCCTTTAGGGTCATTTTGGCTTTGGGAAAGAGCCAGAAATAGCATGAATTAAGAAAATGTGGTATGTACAGGCGCAGTGGAAGACTATTCAGCAACACAGATGAAAGTGGAGATCATCATGTTGGCTGAAGTCAGCCAGGCCCAGAAGGAAAGCAGCACACAATTTTACCCACGTATTGGATGTAAAATGCTTCAGTGCATAGACCTGTGGGGCAGGAGAGAGGTCACCAGAGGCTGAGGACAGTGGGGCAGAGGTAGGGCTGGGAAGTTGATGGATGCCAGTTGTAGACAGGTGAGAATAAGAAGTTCTGGGGTGTTCTGCTGTATGAGGTGGCCATTGTGCTGATTGTGCACTATTTATTTCAGAAGACTAGAAGAAAAGATTTTTATGCATGAGAAGTTATATAGCTTCCCTCTAATTTGAACCTTGCAATCAGAATATCACATGGTATCTGTATTAGCCACCTTCCACTGGGACACAGTGCCTGACACCCACAACTTAAAGAAAGATAAGTTTATGTTGGCTTATAGTTTCTGTGGGCGTAGTTCATGATTGGCAGAATGTGGGGTGGAAGTAGAGTGGTGAGTGGACATGGACAGGGAAACCTGCTTTTACTGTGGGAAGCAGGGTAGTGGGAGCTAAGGACCAGCGGACACTCTCCGGGTGGTTCCTCCCGACCCACCTCCAATGAGGCCCTTCCAGAATGCATTAATGGATTAATTCTCTTATGGAGAGAATGTCCCCGTGACCTCGCCACCTTCCAAAAGACCTACTTTTGAACAGATGTAGGGGGCATTTTATCTCTAAACTCTAATCTTACCCAATACATATGTATAATTTGTGAGCTTTTAATGAATCCATTAAATAAATTTAAAGTTAGAAGTTAGTGTTGACAAGGATGTGGAGACATTGAGATCCTTGCGTAATGCAATGGCAGTATAAAATTATGCAGCCAGTGCAGACAAAAGCATGAACACTGCACAAATTTTAAAAATAGAACTAGTGTGTGGTTCAACAATCCAACTTTCGTGTAAGAATCCAAAATAGAATCAAAATCCAAAATAGAATCAAAATCATGATTTTGAAGACCTATCTGCACTCCTACGGTCACTGCAGCATTATCAACAAGCAGCAAGGTGTGGAAAAATGTGTTCACTAACAGACAGCAAAGGAAATGTGGTGGGTGAATACACATGGTGGAATACTACTGGATCCTATAAAAGAGGGAAAGTTTCCACTAGAGAGAACACCGGCCAATTCAGAGGACACTATGCTGCAGCAAATGAACTAATCACAGAAAAACAAATATGGCAAGATTTCAATGATGTGAGATATCTGAAATAATCAAATTCATAAAATAGGGAATGCAGTAGTGTTTGCTAAGAGCTAGATGAAGAGAGAAATGTGGGCTGGTTTCATTGGTAGTTTCAATTGTGCAGTGTGAAGTTTAGAAGTCTACACAACATAACACTTGCAGTTAAAAAGAAGAAAAAAGACACTTCATTATTTATGAGGAGGTTGGATCTGATGTTCAACACCCCTACCAAAAATAAAAATGAGACAGAAAAAATGAGTTTTGGAGGTGATCATTATGCCTTTGATCTTGATTATAATAATGGCTTCAGAGGACAGTGGGGCAGAGGTAGGGCTGGGAAGTATGTCCATATGCCCACATTCACTGAATACTATATATTAAATAAGAACATATTTGGCTGCAAGTATCTCAACAAAATTTTCAAAACTATGTGCTTTGCTGAGGAAAAATCACTAAGTTTGGTGAGTAAATTCATATTCATTGGCAGAGACAGCTAAAAATAGTGAGGCCTGGGCTTGTGTCTAATGCCAAGTGCTACTCCCAAGCCTAGAAATCTATAGGTTTGCATTCATGTGAACTTGACATCCTACAGAGGAGCACTTTGTCTTGACCTGTCAAGTCATCAAGTTTCAAATAAAGCCAGATAACAATGCGGCAGTGTGAAAAGCTCCATCAGACCAATTACCTGTCATCATCTAATATTCCAAGCAAACATTTAATGGGTGTAGGACCACTAGGGGAACCAACATGCAGAAGCCCTGCTATGCTGCCCCTTTTGTCATGAGATCTTTTCAGAGTGAAGTTCATTTCATTACAGCAACAGTGAAGTAAACTGAAGATGTTTGAAATGTCCAGAGAATCACAGCATCAGCCTGGCATCTGATGCTACCAATTGAGTCTTCGAGGAGAGCGGAGTGGAGGGCTAAGGCAGCTGAACATCCTGAGCACCAAGTAGGAGATGCACGTGAAACACAAGCCGCAAAAGCAGGAAACACATTGTGTTCGGGGATGAACAAATGAACAGGTCAGTATAAGTTGCTTTCCTAATTGCTGCACTCCAGAGAAAGAAAGCATGCCTCCTGATACTCGCAGATATTGGCATGGCCGGAGCATGCGCTTGAGAAGAAGTAGCTCTGGAATTTGATTCTTGTCTCATTTATTTCCAGTTTCACCGCACTGTGGTCAGATAATATGCGTGGGATAATTTCTCTTTTCTTACATATACTTAAGCATGACCTATGGACTAGTATGTGGTCTATTTTAGAAAAGGACCCATGTGCAGCTGAGAAAAATGTGTATTCAGCTGTTGTTGGGTGTAATACTCTATATATGTCCACTAAGTCCATTCATTCCAAGCTCTGGTTCAGTTCTGCTACTTCTTGCTAATTTTTTGTCTACTTCACCTATCTTTTTTGGATAAGGGAGTGTTAAGGTCTCCTATTAAGATTGTGTTATTGGATAGTAGATTTTTCATGTCCATTAAGATTCATCTTATATAGTTGGGTGCTCCCGTGTTTGGTGTGTATGCATTTATGAGTGTTACCTCTTCCTCTTGAATTTTTCCCCTAACCAGTATATAGTGGCCTTCTTTCTTTCATTTGATCATTCTTGGTTTGAAGTTGAGACTGTCTGAGAACTGGATTGCTACTCCTGCTTTTTTCTGAGGTGTTGGGGCATGTAGTATTATTTTCCATCCTTTGACTTTCAGCCTATGAATTTCTTTTTGAGTTGAGTATGTTTCTTGTATACAGCATATTGTTGGATTGTGTTTCCTAAACCACTGTGCCTGTCTATTTCTTTTAATTGGTGAATTGAGTCCATTTACATTAATGGTTATAGCTGAGATGTATTGATTTGTGATCAACATGTTATTTACCTGTTGTTTACTCCTTTTCCTTCTGTGTTTAATTGTTTGCCCTATTTAATGGGTTCCTTCTGTTCTCATTTGTGGCATCCTAATCATTTTGGTCCCTCTCTAGAACATCTTTTAGTAGTCTCTGTAGGGTTGGCTTTGTCATCATGAAAATCTTTAGTTGTTCTTTGTCATGGAAGTATTTCACTTCTCCATAAAATTTGAAAGAGAGTTTTGAAGGGTATAATAGTCTGGGCTGGAATTTGTTTTCATAGAAGACTTGAAGTATTCTGCTCCATGCTCTTGCCTTCATGGTTTGTGAAAGGAAATGTGCCATTATCCTGATGGGTTTTCCTTTAAATGTGATTTGTTTCTTTTCTCTAGTGGCTTTCAGTATATTGTTCTTGCGCTGGATTTCTAGGATCTTGAATATTATATGTCTCGGTGTGTTTTTCATTGAGTTGAAGTTATTTGGAGTTCTGTGTGCTTCAGTTACTTTGAATGTCAGATTGCTTCCTCATATTTGGGAAGTTTTCTGCTATTCTGCCCATATTTTTTAATATCATTTGTATTGACTCCTTCTTTCTCATTGATGCCTATTAGTCTCACATTGTCCACCTTTGCATCATCTTGCAGATGATGTATTATTTTTTCCTGCATCATAGTTGTTTTTAAGATATCTTTTCTTACATTTTCACTAGCTGCACCAGCATCTTCAAGATCTGAAACTATCTTCAATTTCACTTAAACGGTTTTGCAAGCTTGCGATTGAGATTTTAATTTCCTCTATATCTCTTTGACTCTGCTTCATGCAATCTATTTCTTTCCTGTATTGCTCATTCAAGGAATCCGTCATTTTTCTAATCTCCTCTATTTTTTTTAATCAGTGTCTTCTTGAGAAGCAGTTATTAATTCTTTTAATTCAGAGATTATTTCTGATCTGATTTCCTCTATATATTTCTGAATTTGATTATTTACTTCAGATGTTATTAATTCAGAGATTTCTGTTTTTTTTTATTTCAGAGTTTAATTCTGATCTGAGTTCCTCTATGCCTTTCTGCTGTTATTTATTTACTTCAGACACTATTATTCATACATTTTGGCTGAGCTAGTGTCCTGTGCACTTGTTCTGGGTGGGCTGGAGGCCTGACATTGCATTTTGCTCCTTGTCTTTGTCATTTTGTATAGCACTGACCTCTGACCTTTGCTGTAGAGCTTTGGTGCAACTATAACCTTAGCACTTACTGAAATAGAGGTGCAGATTTATTAAGTTTGAGTTCATCCAGTTGTGCCTGGTTTGGATCTAGCTGTTGTGCTCAGCTTCTTCCTGATGCAGCCCTTGGAAGTGAACCTGTTGTGCCCCTCTGTTGAGCCCCTGGCCCAGGGGGCGCAGGGGAGCACAGAAGCTCTCCCACACACTAGCAGGGCCTGGGCTTGGGCTGGGTCTGGGAGGCCCGAGGGCACGGCAGAAGTTCTCAGTCACTTGGTGGGCTTGGAAGACAGGCTCTGAAGAACTGGAGGGGTCCCCAGGGCACAGCAGATGGTCTCACACATGCAGCGTGCCTGGGTTTTGGTCCCGAGAGTTCCCGCGGGCGCACGGGAGCCGGAAGCTCTCCCACACACTCATTGGGTCTGGACTTGGGCTGGATCTGGGGCTGGAATTTGATTCTCAAATGACCAAAATTTGCCCAGATGAGAAAGGGTGGCAGGAGGTAAAAGCAGTCCAGCAAGAGAGCTGAGCTCCAGAAGGAATGGACAATGGAAAATGCAGGGGGACTCGCTGATTCAGAGGGCAGCAAATGTTAGTACAACTGCAGTAGAAAGTAGGAAAGGAACAGTACAGGGCAAGATGAAAACGGCTGTTCTGTGGCACGTGAAGGAACTTGGTTTGTTCCTGGAAGTGGTTAATAATGTATGGAATGATTTAAAGATGCACATCTTATTTGTGCTGAAAAGAAACACATCCAATAATTGAATTTTTTCCTCATTCATCACACTGAGGGAAGTCGCTGAATTAAATAAAGGTCACTTACTGTCAGGAAAAGAGAGCTACATTAGGAGGAAAACTTAACTGTAGATCATTTGAATTCCTGTGTCATGCTGCCACGTTTTCAGCTGGGAAGTATTAGAGCACTCCCTCAATTTGAGGCACATGCAACCACCAGCCATGCACATACTTCCGCCGCACAACGTGCAAAGTGAGGTCTTGCACTGTCCTCTCCTACCCGCCCCAAATGCACACATGTCTCTTCATTGCTTCTAGCTTAGATCATTTGATCCCTCTCGATGTGAAGCCGTTCTAGTGCCATATAAGGCGTACTAGTCCCTTGTTTAAAAATATCACTGGGATTAACAGAATAAACGAAATGAGCTGAAATCTTTGGTTCTAATATAAAAAAATGCAACGTTTAGTTGAACTTGGGCTTTGGAAATTAATAAACGCTTCAAATATACTGTGTTTTAAAAAGTAGTGCTCAAAGCAGTGGTTGTTAATGGTATTAGTAATCATACCAAGACTTCTCCAAAGAAATATACCCATAGCAAAAATTAATACAAAATGTATCTTTACAATGTAGGAGCCTTTCTTTAAACTGAGAGAGGGCATATCTTAGTTTTCACAAAGAAGTCTCAAACTTATGTCATCATCATTTTATCTATGTATTCAGTGATTGATTGATTGATTTGATACAGGGTCTCACTACAGAGCTCAGACTCGTAATGATCCTCCTATCTCAGCCTCCCCAGTGTTGGGATTGCAGGCGGGCACCACCACACCCAGTTTCAGAGCCAGCATGGTGTGCCTGGCTTCCAGGACTGGCAAAGCATGCGGCCCCAGGGATCAAGCCAGTGTCCTTGCACTTGCCAGGCAGACACTTAGTCCGCTGCGCTATCTCCCCAGCCCCTCACCATCATTTTAATATGACCAAAATGTATAGGTGATAGAGATTTGGACAATTATAATAAACTGCATCATGTACTGTTTCTTTATAATATTTCAGAATAATATAGACTCACAAAGAAGGCTACTCATACTTTTCTTAATTATTTTGACTTATCTAATAAAAAATCAGAATTCAAGAAGACTAGAAAAGAACGTGTGGGTGAGGGTGTCGGAACGGAGGTGGGGTGACAGTGGTCAGGTTCTCGTTCATTCTTAGCACTAAAAGGACAACACAGGTTAAGGATGATTATTAACAGGAAATGAGTGCTACACACAGCCACTGAGTTGTCAGAGAGACAGGAAAGCTGTGAAACAAGACTGTATAGCTGACAGCACAAGAAAGACGTGTAAAGAAGCAGTAAGAATACATGAAATGTTGGCAGAACAAATGAAGAGAAGCGATCAAATCTGAGGCTTAACAATCAATATTAACAAGATTATCTCCCTTGTTACATTGCCAATATAAGACTTCTAAGAAATATAAACTGTCCTGTGATATTCAGTAACACACACCTAAAATTAAATGACACAGAAAGTTTCAAAATACAGAGAAGAACAAGAAAACATGGCACATAAAAATGCTTAAAGCATGGATAGCTACTGACAAAAGAACAAAAAAGAATTTAAGCTAAAAATTTTAGTTAAAAATTTTATATAATTCACATGAACATATGAATCATAAAGATTTTATGCCAAAATCCTGAGTTTTAAGAATCAAAATAACAATATTATTAGACATGACTATCTTTTTTATTTTATTTATTTTTTTATAATTTTATTGAGAAACAAATAGCAATGAGAGAGTTTCAAAACCAATTAGTAGGACAGTTTCAATAATTAATAACATTGCATATTGTTGTCTTAGTGGTTATTCATTGTACAAGATACAGACATGATATCCTGTCCACAAACACTATTAGTACAAATCTTTCTATTCATTAATTAAGAGAAAGTAGCTGTATATCTATCCTAACTATTTTAAATATGCAGATGCAAAATGGTCATTCATTTGTATCCCTTTTTGTTTAGTTTTATTAGAGATGGGTATTCCATTGCAGCTTAAATATTGTAGCTGCATGAATTTAGCAAAATATTCCAATGTAGTCCAGTATTCCATAATAGTAGTGGTTTTTCTGTAGGACTGGCAGTGTCAGAAATTGTTGATTTGAGCTTTTTACAGCTCAACATATTACTATGGCTTTACTTTTTATACTTTGTTTTTATACTTTTCTGCTGGATGGTTAAGACCAAGATAAAGCAAGACCTATATAACAAGAAATGTAACTTTTGTGTCTGACAAGGTCAGTCAAATCCCTTCAGAATTTACCCTGAAACCCTGCACCATAGTTTGTAGATCCTTTGTCAGTGTCAGCCATGTGGATGAGTCACAGCCATTGCTTGACTAATTTTCTTTCTGTGAAAGCCTAAGAGAATGTTTTCTCTCCATGTGACTCTCCTTAGGCACACTCTACATCATCGATCACTTTCCTCTGTGGCCCCCATTATCTCCTTGATCAGAAAATTTGGGACACAACTGAGTTACATGATGTTACAGTACAGGTTCTCCTATGTCCTGAGTCCTCACTGAACTTGAAAGGCTAGGGCCAAAATGTCGACTGTCCTTGTAGCCCTTCTTTTTCTCTAATTTTTGGCCTGCAAATTTATGTTGTTAACCCTCCAGAAGAGAAGCTTATTATTATTACCCTACAACCTAGGCAGTTGAGCTTAACCTCACTATCTGTAGAATATCAAACATCTTAGGCATAACATGGAACAGGTATTTTCCATCAAGTATTGATATATTAAACTTTAAATCCCTACAGAATATAAAGAAAAATAAT
>NW_004524824.1:1939024-1941417 GCF_000260255.1 Octodon degus
GTGTTTGTAAATAGGATCACAAGTCCGCATCTTGTACAGCAATTAACCACTAAGAAGAATATATGCAGTGTATTATTTGTTGAAACTGAAAAAAAAAAAAAACCATGATGAAGAGTCTTAGGACCATTACCTTAACCATCCTGTTTATATAAATGTGTGGTTTTGCCTCTACCATATTTCCTAACTTTGCTCTTTTCTCTCTGTGTTGTTTACTCCTTAAATTCTCTCTTTCCATTTAATTGTGTTATACCCTACAATTTTTATTTCTCCTCTTGAGGTTTTTTTTTCTCTTTTGAGTTCTCACACTAGGGAGACAATATCATATGTATACATGGGGGTCTGGTTTGTTTCACTTATAAGTATATCTTCAAGTTGCATCCACTTGCCTACAAAGGCTTCAAGTTTATTTTTCTTTATAGATGAGTAATACTCCATTGTATAAAAACACCACATCTTTTTCATCCATTTCTTAGGGGATGGGCATCTTCATTGTTTCTAAGATTTTGCTACCATAAATTGTGCTGTTATAAACATGGGAGCACATATATCACTGTGATATGATGTTTTCAGTTCTTTTAGGAAAATTCCAGAATGGGGATAGCTGGATTGAATGGGATTTACAGTCCCAGTTTCTTAAGGAGTCTCCACACTGATTCCCATAATGGGTGCACCAGTCTACTTTCCCACCCGCAGTGCAAAATGGTTACTTTTTCCCCACAGCCTCTCCAACATTTGTTGTTGGTAGATTTCTTTATGATAGCCATTCTTTTTGGGCTGAGTGGTATCTCAGTATTGTTTTAATTTGCATTTCATGGATGGCTAGGGATGTGGAGCATTCTTTCATGTATTTATTTGCCTCTTGTATTTCTTCCTCTGAGATGTATTCATCTGGAATGCCCATTTTTAGATTGAGTCTTTAAATTTTGAGGCCCTCATGTTTTTTAGTTCTTTATAAATTCTAGAGAGAAGACTTTTTCCGAGTGCTTATTAGTTAAGATTTTTTCCAAATTCATGAGTTGACTTTTCACTCTGTTGGTAATTTCTTTTTTTTTTTTTTTTTGGCGGAGCCGGGGATTGAACTCAGGCCTTTGCGCTTGCCAGGGAAGGTAATTTCTTTTAATGTGCAGAAACTTATCAGTAAGATGAGCTTCCATCATTAATTCTTTCAAGTATACACTTTGATTTTTGCTTATGAACTGTTTGCCTAGCCTTATGTCTTCAAGATTTCCATTTACTTTCTCTTCCAGGAGATTTAGAGTTTCTGTTTTAATGTTTAGATCTTTAATCCATTTTGACTTTAGTTTAGTGCATCGTGATAAACCTGGGTAAAGTTTTAGCTTTAGGCATGTGGAGAGCCAGTTTTTCCAGCACTACTTGTTAAAGAGGCTATTTCTTCCATTAAACATATTCGGCTCCTTTGCTGAAGATCAGGTGGCTGAGTGTGTTTGTAGTTGCATCTGCATCTTCCAATCTGTTCGATTGATCCTCATGTCCGTTTTGTTGCCAATACCATGCTGATTTTATCACAGTAGCTTTGTAGTATAATTTCAAGTCAGGAATTGTAATGCCTCCTGCCTTGTTTTTGTTGCCCAAGATTGCCTTTGCTATTTGCATTTTTTTTTTGGTTGCAGAGAATATTAGGAATGATTTTTGTAGGTCTGTGAGATGTGTTGATGGTAATTTGATACAGATTGCACTAAGTCTGAATGACAATTTTTTCCATAATTTTATTAAGAAATAAATAGCAATGAGACAGTTTTATATCGAATTGGTAGGACAGTTCCAATAATTAACACATTGCATACTGTCTTCCTAGTGGTTATTTGTTGTACAAGATTCAGACATGATGTCCTATTTAAAAACACAATTAGAATAAATCCCTCTATTCCTTGAATTAAGAGAATATATGAATTAAGAGAGATATATTAAGAGCTATATATCTATCCTAACCATTTTGAATACACAGATACAAAATGTTCTTTCATCTATATCCCCTTTTTATGTTTAGTTCCATCATTTAAATATTATAAGTGTGTGAACTCAGCAAAAATTCCAAAATATTCCAGTAGCCCATAATAGTATTGGGTCTTCCACTTGACTGGCAATGCCAGAAGTTGTTGAACCTACAGCTCAACATAAAAGCATGGCTTTATTTCTTGTACTACATTTTTATACTTTTCTACTGGGTGGTTAATACCAAGATAAAGCAAGACCTATATAACAAGAATGGTAGCTTTTGGATCTGATAAGGTCAGTCAAATCTGCTCAGGATTTATCCTGAGATCCTGTACCTCCGATTGTACATCCTTTGTCAGTGCAGCCATGTGGATGAGTCACGGCCATTGCTTGGCCAATGTGCTCTCTGTGAAAGCCTGAGAGAATGTTTTCTCTCC
>NW_004524824.1:1941517-1947844 GCF_000260255.1 Octodon degus
AGGGAAGTGCTTACTCCACTGGGCCATCTCCCCATCTCCATAAGCAGTGCATATTTAGAAGACCATAATGACAGGCATTCCAAGCATGGCCATATCATTACACTTTGCTTTCTTCAGTGCAGTTGCTTAGTTCACAGGTATCAGCATATATAGTCAGGGTGAGAAACCTACCAATTAACTACTAGTTTCAAAAACCTGCTGAAGATTCTCAGGATCATTGCCTTACCCGTCTTGTGAATATAAATGTATGGCTTTGTCCCTGTCATGCTTCTTAGCTTTTCTCCTTGCCGTCTCTTCGCTGTCTAATCCTGAAGTTCTTGCTTTCCTTTTAATTGTGTTATGTGGGTAAAAAGGAACCCTTCTCCACTGCTGGTGGAAATGTAGACTGGTGCTACCATTATGGAAACCAGTGTGAAGACTTCTTAAAAAACTAGAATAGTAAATCCCATTCAAACCAGCTATTCCTCTACTGGGAATTTTCCCAGAGGATCTGAAAACATCATATCATAGGGATATATTGTGCCTATGGTTATAGCAGCACAATTTGTGATAACCAAATCTTGGAAACAATCAAGATGCCCATCACCTGAGGAATGGTTGAGAAAGATGTGGTATTTTTACACAATGGAGTATTACTCAGCTATAAGGAATGATAAACTCAAAGCTTTTATATTTAAGTGGATGCCACTTGAGGATATACTCATAAGTGAAATAAACCAGACTCACATGTGTAAATATCGTATAGTCTCCCTAGTATAAGAACTCCAAAAAAAAAAAAATACAAATAGAAAGGTATAACACAATTGCCACCCATTTTCTGTGCTCTAACCTTGGTGCTCTTTCTGTAACTTAAATAAGACCCTACAGCTTCCATACCTGCCAGTGACTTGCCTGTTGGCATTTAGGTGTAGTCGTGAGAGCTAGCCCAGTATCAAGCTTCTCTCCAAAACTGGGAAGGTACAGTCTGGCCTCTGCCTCCCCTTTGCACTGGGGATCGCCAGTCTATCCTGTCCTGAGATCTCCATGCACTTGAATTCTTAGTGTCTGGAATTGGCTCACACCTAATTGTAAGGGGGTACTAGGAAGTTACAAAGGTTTATCCAAGAGAAGGAAGCTTGAAGATGTAAGAACCACATAATATTTGAGGATGCATCAAAATTCCATTCTTCTTTATTTTTTACTCTTGATAGTGTTATTCATTGCAGCTGTCAAAAAAACATTTGGCACATGGTGGACCATGTGTAATATGTTCTGAGTAACCATACATGCTGTGTTCTAAGTTTTATGAAAAGCCCAGAATGCACAGTAAGCTTAGAGAGCTAGGACCTAAAAACTCATGAGATCATTATCTGGTAGAATGTTGGATTAAAATCAAGAAAGAGTCTCATAAAAAATTAGTGAGAGTCTCTCAGGCTTTCACAGAGAGCAAATTAGTCAAGCAATGGCCGTGACTCTTCCAGATGGCTGACAATGACAGAAGATCCACAAGGTGCTGTACATGGTTCCAGGGTAAATCCTGCGGGGATATGAATGACATTGTCAGATACAAAAGTTACATTTCTAGTTATATAGGTCTTGCTTTAACTTGGTCTTAACCATCCACAGAAAAGTGTAACCATGAGGTATTAAAAGTAAAGCTACAGGGGCCGGGGAGATGGCTCAGTGGAATAAGCGCTTCCCTGGCAAGCGCAAGGGCCTGAGTTCAATCCCTGGTTCTGCAAAAAAAAAAAAAAAAAGTAAAGCTACATTAATATGCTGAGCTATAAAAGGCTCAAGTCAGCCACTTCAGACGATTGTCACTTGTGCCGATAACTCGCTACTATTACTGACTATTGGACTATATTAAGTTATATTGCTGAATTCAAGTACCTACAATATTTGAACTGGCATCAAGTATAAAAAGGTCCTTTAAAGACTTCTCCAAATACAGCTCCTCTAACAGCAATGGAACACCCATCTCTGACAAAACAAAACAAAAAAGAGGGATATAAATAAAGGGCCGTTTTGTTGTGAAAAGAAACAGTGAAAGGTGTATGCAGTACATGAATGTCTACCTCAGAAAATACGTAGCTGCAGTGGACTTCCTCTATGGCTTGTTTTTCAGCGTGTAGTGGTTCATCTGATGAGGCACACTGGTTGGATAGTAGCTTCCCTTCTGCGGTAACTTCTGGAGAAGGGCTAAGTGTCTCGTATTTGTCATTTCAGATCTAGTCTTCACTCTGTTCTGTGTCTCCCAGGTGAGACCCTGTATCTGTCATTGACTGCGGTTTTGCTGACTGAACATGGAGAGTGAAAAGCGGGTTAGGAGAGTTATTCGGGCATTGTCCTTGCTTATCTTCAGCTTGGCAGTGATCATGCTCTTCCCTAGGTTGCCATCCTCGGAAGCCAGCCCCTGTTGGCGCATAAGCACAGCTGTTGCTCTCACCAGGCCAGCACCACTGTGCCTGCATTTCCATGTCAACATGACATCGCCTCCTCTGGAGTTGTCCCCATTCCTTGTGTTTGCTGGAGAAGCGTTCCACATCTTTGCAAATAGCCTTCTTCTTAAATCTTCCCAGTGATCTAATGTGAGTTTGCTGACTGATGCAAATGAAAGAATTCAGAGCAGCATGAAGTCCCACACACCTTCCTACTTCACCTGGATGATTTCGCACAAGCAACAGCCATGACCCAGAGCTGCTTCTGATCTAACAACGAAGCTGAATGTTTTCCTGCTGCGATCTGCTGGAGTCAGACTTTTCTGTTCATGTAAATTGCTTATGAAAGGAATTAGCTTTAAGCCCATTTGAATGTCTCTATAGATTCCTTAGAATTTTGAAAAAGATCCACAGAGGATTTCCTGGCTTTCCATTTGTTTGTATGAAAATAAGAGTCAAGAAGACAGCCCTTAATCACTCAGCTGTGAGCCAATCAAGCCCACTTGAAGATGTCTGTAGTCAGCCGTAGAATCAAATCATGGTACACATCCTGAACACCCTCTGAAACTCACTGCCTTGGGCTCTGTTCCTGTCCTTCTGTTTATTCTGATGGGGGTACCAATGCTGAGATTGTTCAAGAAACAATACTTCCTTTACACTTTCCGTAGTACGGATAGACAAATTATCGTTCACACACAAGAGTGCTACAGGCAATGGATGGGCTTCGGGAAGGTCAAAAAAGGGAAACAACCACACAGCACATCATGGAATTCTATAAAACAAGTAACATTTGAATCAAAGGATCACAGATGAAATTTTACTGCTGCTGTCAGCATTATTGTTTTAGTTATTTTATTAGTTATGAGGAAGTAAAAGGTCTTACTGAAAGGACAACTGGAAACAGGGGCATCAAGGTGAGTGAATATAAGTATTAGGAATGTTCAGAGGCTTCAGGATGAGTTGATTTGAAGTAGTTTCTTTTCATCTTGGTGGGATAGACTGATGTCAAATCAACAGGCAAGGGTCCATGGGAGGCAGAAGCCAAGAGACATGGCTAACTATCCATGCATAAGAGGTGATTTATCAGGGGAGTTGGCAGTCATGGAGGCTGACACAACCCTTGAGAAGCTCTCTGTAATCTGGAGCCATTAGAAAGCTGGTGGTCTGGCTCAGGACAAATCTGAAGGCCAGAGAACCAGCCAAGCCTATGACGTAACTTAGGGAGAGCCAGAGAATTTCACTTTTCCTCTGCCATTGTTGTATTTATTCTCCAGCCCTGTTGGATGGTGTCTACCCACAATGAGGGAGAATCTTCCTCTTGCAGCCCACCAACCCACACGCCAGTCTCAGCACATAGCCTACCACTTCTCCAAGTATTACAGATATGGTCAAGTTGACCAAAACTTAGCTATTAGTCTAGCTGAATAGTTTTGGATCCGAGGGTTCCTGTAATGTTCATGATGTGGGAGTTTATTCTGAAACCATGGTGTCAGGTTGACTGAGGTAGAAAGGACTAGTGCTGTTACAACGGTCTGTGTCTGATGTCAGATGAAGATGTGGTCTAGTTGCAGTGGGAGGTTGAAGGTGAGGAAACAAGCAAATGAAAAGTTGTAAAAGGATCAATAAAATTCACACAGGTACAGATGGTTTTATTTTCAGTCATCTCAATAGGTAAGCCATGCACACTTTACCATATTCACTTATTTTCCACATATATAATTTTACCCTTTCTAAGTTACATTTTGCAAACATAGTATTTTGGAACCCTCTTTAAATTCCATTACACACTAGCAAAAATCAGCTGAAATGATTACCAGCTCTTTTGCCTATGATCTTTGACTTCTTCCAGAAAGAATCAAACTCACACTGACCACACAAATATTGATTACTAAATTATGTAGGTGAAGGCTGCAGTAATAAAATAAAATAAAATAAAGAAAAAGCTGCAGTAACTGCAGGGCTTACCCAGAGACCCATTTTAAATTCTGAAACTTTAATATTATCACATTTTAAGAATTCTATATAATTACTTGACATTATTGGCCAACAGGAGAATATATATATATATGCAAAGTACATACATATGTAAAAGTAGGAATGACTAAAACTCAAAATATCTATTTGAAGAAAAATGAACCAAAATTTGAAAGGACGTAGTCAAAGTTTTGTTTAATTATTTCAAGATCTGCATACAGGACAATTTCACTATAAATAAATGACAAACATCAAAGTAAACAGTAGCTGAAAATGATACCTTTACTATCCACTATAAAGATGTCCCAATCACTTGAATCTAAATGTTCAGGGGCAACTACTGAGATCAGTAGGTTTTGACACAAATGTATTCACTGGGGGTGAGTCTCCAGTTATTGTTTAAGATTTATTTTAATGAGAAAAAAATAGCAATGAAACAGTTTCAAAACAGGTTAGTAGGACAGTTACAATAATTGATACATTGCATATTGTCTTTGTAGCAGTTATTCAGAGGACAAGATGTAGACAAGATATCTTCTCTAAAACATTAGTACAAACCTTTCTTCTCAATGAATGAACTAAGAGAAAACAGTTGTATGTTTATCCTATCTTGTGTATACATATACATTTATTATTTTTTATAACAAAATGGTCCTTTGTTTATATCCCCTTCTTTTGTTTTGTTTTGTTAGATGGGTGTTCCATTGCTGCTAGAGAAGCTGTATTGCGAGAAGTCTTTGAAGGACCTTTTCATACTTGATTCCAGTTCACATATTGGAGGTACTTGAATTCAGCACAATAACCAATATAGTCCAATAGTCCATAATAGTACTGGATTATCAGCACAACTGGCAATTGTCAGAAGTTGTTAACTTGTGCCTTTTATAGCTCAGCATATTAATATGGCTTTATTTTTAATACCTCATGGTTACATTTTTCTGCTGGATGGTTAAGACCAAGTTAAAGCAAGACCTATATAACTAGAAATGTAACTTTTGTGTCTGACAAGGTCATTCACATCTCCGCAGGACTTACCCTGGAACCATGTACAGCACCTTGTGGATCTTCTGTCAGTGTCAGCCATCTGGGTGAGTCACAGCCATTGCTTGACCAATTTGCTCCCTGTGAAAGCCTGAGAGAAATTTTTCTCTCTAGCCATCATTAATCATTTTCCTGTGTGGTTCCATAATCTCTTTGATAAGAAAATTTGGGCCCTCACTTAGTTACACAATGTCACAGCACAGATTCTCTTATGTCCTGAGTCCTCACTGACCTTGAAGGGCTAGACTCATTAGCCCGTCGATCTCCCTAATTTTTGGTCTGCTAACTTCAGTTGTTAAACATCCAGAAGAGAAGATTAATGACATTAGTACCCTATAATAGAGACCATTAAGCTTAACATCACTATCTGTCTGAATATCAAACACCTTAAACATAAAATGGAACTGTTATTTTCCAACAACCATGGATATTCTAAACTTTAAATCCCAATATAATGTTAAAAAACAATTATACATTTTTACACACAAGTTTAGAAATCAAACCATATACAACATTGTAGCAAGACAATCCTATGACTTTTTGTTTTTTTATCTCTCATTTACTTACAATACCTTTTATTTTTTTTTACAAACATTCACTTTACAGAGAGTATAGCAATAACTGATATGACATTATAAGCAGTAGGCATTTAGAAGACCAAAATGACATGTATTTGAATGTTGGTTTTAGTATTATACATTGCTGTCCTCAAGATAGTTGCTTAGTTCACAGATATCAACATATAGAGTTAGTCAGGGTGGGAGTTCTACCCATTAACTGCTATTTTCAAAAACATGATGAGGCCGACTTCCGGGAACCCCCAGACCCAGTCCTAGCCCAGGTCCGGTGAGTGTGTGGAGAGCTTCCTGCTACCCTGCGCCGGCGGGACCAGTCC
>NW_004524824.1:1953719-1968034 GCF_000260255.1 Octodon degus
GGCACACTCTACATCATTGATCACTTTGCTCTTTGGCCCCATAATCTCCTTGATCAGAAAATTTGGGACACAACTGAGTTACATGATGTTACAGTTCAAGTTCTCATAAGTCTTGAGTCTTAATTGACCTTGGAAGGCTAGGGCTAAAATGTTGGCTTTCCTTGTGGCCCTCTTTTTTCTCTAATTTTTGGTCTGCAAACTTAGGTTGTTAACCTTCCAGAAGAGAAGCTTGTTGCTCCAGAAAAGAAGCTTACTGTGTATAACAATTTTGGTAGTATGGTCATTTTCACAATGTTGGTGCTTCTTATCTGGAAGCAAGGAATATCTTTCCATTTTCTGAGATCCTCTATGATGTCTTTTTTCAGAGTACTGTAGTTTTTATTGAATAAATCTTTCAATTCTTTACTTAGATTTATTCCTAGGTATTTCTTTGCAAAGCTATTGTAAAGGGTATTGTTTCTCGAATTTCTCTCTCAATGTGTTTGTTATCTGTAAAGCAGAATGATGTTGACTTTTAGTCATTAACTTTGTATCCTGCTATGCTGCTGAATTTGTGTATTAACTATAGGAGCTTCTTGGTGGAGTTTTTAGTGTCTTCCAAATAGAGTACCATGTCATGTGCAAACAATGATAGCTTAACTTCTTCTTTACCTATTCTTATTCCTTTTATTTCTCTCTCTTGTCTAATGACTCTAGCTAATGATTCTACAACTATATTGAATAGGAATAATGAGAGAAGACATCCTTGTCCTGTACATAATCTGAGAGTAAAAAATTTCAGTTTTTCCCCATTTAGAATTATGTTAGCAGTTGGACTGTCATAGATGGCTTTTATCAGATTGAGACAGAGGTCATCTATCCAATTTTTGTTGGATTTTGATCATTAATGAGTGTTGGATTTTGTTAAATGCCTTCTGCATCAGTTGAGATGATCATGTGGTTTTTGAACTTGGCTCTACCTATATAGTGTATTACCTTTATAGATTTGTACATGTTGAACCATCCTTGCATCCCTGGGATGAATCCTACCTGGTCATGGTGTGTAATCTTCTTAATGGTTTGCTTGCAGCGATTTTCAATAGTATCACACTAGCAACACAGTTCATATTAACCATGAATCATAAGATTTTAAAAACAAAGCCCGCAATACTGAAAGCTAATGCAGCCCAGCTGCAGGAGACCTCAGAGAACACAATGCTGAGGGTTTTGTGGTCGCTGGTAGACTCACAGGAGCCCTGACTTCAGCTCTGCCACTCTGATTCAACCTTGACAACATACGAGAAATTTTCACATGTGTTCTTCAGTTACAAAGATGAGGAAGGTGCATAGTCTTCCCTAATTGAATTCATAGCTTTAGCAATGAACACAAAACATTGATTTGTTATGAGGAATATTGTGATAATGATTAAATAAGATATACAAATTAGGCAAGTTGATCTATAGCCATTGCAAAGTGACTGCTGATCTCAGAGAGTTAGTTACCCATATAGCACAGGATTGAAATGCCTAGTTCATAAGATTAGCTGGAAGATCAAGGCTGTAATATACCTTAAAATATTTTTGCAATCATCCATTCTCATATTCTTCAAAGTTAATCGAGTCGTACTGCCAGTTCAAGGCTATGAATTTCATATATCTAGACTCCTGGGTGTAACAGTATAACTTGCAAATAGTTCAGCATAATACCCAACAACAGATAATAATCTGAGCTTCTGAGAAAGGGTGATTTTTTAGCATCTCAGATCTCCCTCATGTTTAAATCTAGACTAAAGCACAAAGTGCTGATTTAATTTTTGTAATTTTCAGAGTTCTAGCCACACTGTTAAAATTAAACAGAAAACGTTCAATAACCAATATGTATGGTCAACTGCTCAGTGTCAGGTTTTATACACCCACAGATGCCTCCGTTTCTCAAAGACTTGCTCATGGGGTGCACGACAAAACTATTAGCTCCACAGAAAATCGGTTCGTTGGCACGAAGATAAGGTCACATCTGAAATCTCAAGTGGAGAATTTTCTCTCGCAGGCCATTCCTTCGGCATTCCTGGGTGCTTCCGGCAGTGCTGCAGACAACACTGAACCCCACGAGCGCCGCGTCTGGTGTTCCCTGTGTCCTACCAGGTGCCTCCCGCATCACGTCATCTCTGAAGACTCTAGATTGCGCTCCTTCCCTTTAATGGATGACGGCTGTAGGAGAAGGCCGGGTGGGGTGGTGGGGGGCTCACAGCGGCCGAGGCCTCGCTCCTCCCTGCCTTTCTCCTCTCCCCTCTGGAGGCTTATGAATTACTTCATAAGCTGCTTGCTACTAAGCATTTCATTTTTAAGATAAATCTGGAATTTTACGTATTTGTAGATTCTCTAATGTGAGGCTCAGTAGAGGAGTCGCGAAAGCCATGTTCCTTTTATAAAGGCAGGGCTTTCTTCATCTTGCCCCAGAAGCATCTGCTGAGGAAGTCCCTAGAAAATGCAGCTTGTTGATGAAAATTTATCGATTAAATAGCAAGAGCCTGTTAGCTCATCGTGAGTTTAGACGGTTGAGATGCTTTTCAAATAATATATTATGGGCTTCTTCAATACACTGCTTTGAAAAAATTTACTTTGTAAAATATCTGTCTCTCAGTTTGAAATTCTAGATTACTATATTTACCTTAGTTTGTCCCAATAGAAATAATAATGCACTTTGGTCTTGTATCATCCAGAAATCATTATGGAAGAAAGTTAAAAGAGGGAAGATGCACTATTAGAGAGATTTGATTATGTTCAGTGAATGAGTAGAACTGGGCGGATTCTTCATAAGATATTCCAAAGACTCCTTCAGGGATCGCCACAGCTGCAGAGAGGCTGAGGCGTACTGCCGCGTGCTCTTTCCTCCTGCATAGCAGTCCGTGGCATGCGCATGCATGTGTGGCGTTTCCAGCCCTGTGAACGTGTGCATTCTCAGACACTCCAACTAACGGACGCCTGGGGATTACCTGTTTGCGTGGGCGTGCATTTGTTGCACCTGAAATTCCCTGCACTTGCAACTCAGCGTCTTCTTAGATGCTGTGCCGCGCGCTGTTTGGCAGAGGCTGCGTTTGTCTGTGCTCATTTGCTCGCGTTCTCTGCTCCGGAGACTGCCGGGATTCAGCCTTCTTCTTCCTGTTTCGCTTTAAGAGACTTCACCCCTCGCCCTCTTTGGGGGTGCCCACAAGGAACCGGCAGGAAGCAGCCCTCCCGCCTCCCGCAGCGCGGGCGCCCGGGGGCTCCCAGGAGCAGAGGGCATCCAGCCCTACCCTCTGTACCCTCCACATACTGGTGAGGCGGGCTTCGGGGGGCAGCGGGAAGCCTTGGCTCTGCAGCTGCCCTCTGTCACCTCTGTGTGCTGTGGGACTTGCCAGGAACCCAAGGTCTCGCTCAGCTGTACGCTCCAATTTCTGACAGGGTTTTATGAAAAGTGTAAATAAGTACAATGAGTAAAGCATCAATGTCTAGCATCTGGTTGGCCCAAAGTTAACGTGAGCTAATCTGATTTCCGTCCGCCCGCCGCTCAGATTGCAGGGGAGTAAAGACGGCAGGAGGAGCGCTTCAGTGCTGCAGCTGGGGAGCAACGCCGGCGCACATGGTCGTGCACCCCGACTTCGCCAGCGGTGCCCCCCGCGGCCGCGCCCGAGCGCCTCTGTGTCCGCAGCGAGCTGGCCGGAGCGCCCGGGCTTGCACGCGCCCTGCACACGTTCTCCTGTTCGCCGGGGCCTTGGGGATGTTCTCAAAATTCCCCCAAAACTCCAGGCCGCTCTTATTTCCAGACTTCCTGACGTTGTCCTGCAGAGCGACACGGCAGAATCGCGCCCACTTAAGAGGGATTCCGACTGCGTAAAGAACGCAGCTGCAACTTTTTAAATTTATAAAGACATAATTGTGTTTTTTGTTTATCTATCATAAAATTATCTATATTGTTTATCCATCATAAAATTATCTAGAAAATTTCATAGAATCTTTTTGCTTTGAACATAAAATTTTCTTGAAGGTAGTGGAATAGAAGAAACATTTCTGAATAAATATATTTTCTAAATTAATTAGCAATATGGTAAAAATATAAATTAAATACATTATATATAGTTTAAATATATTCTGTGCTCTTTGAGCTTAAATGCCACATCCTATCCTTAGAATAGTATGCTGATAGAGTGCTTTATGACTATTCTGAGAGAATGATCTATTCACATTTTAAATTCTGAAGTGAATCTCCAAAAAAAAATTAATGCATTGGAGACAAATGACACTGTCAGATTTCTAGATGGTAAAACTATTAGCTGGTAATAACTAATAAGATTATTAGCACTTTACCAAATTTACCAATATTGGATTTAAATATTTGTCTTAAACAATCCAAAATCTTTGAGGTACATAGTCTAATCTATCTTTGAAGTACATCGCATGGAATTAATAATCAAATAATTTGACAACTCAGATAGAAATCCACAAGTTCTCCTCTAGCCGTTTTATTCTATAGGTGAGAGAGGGAAGACAGAAAAATAAGCTCCCATAATTACTAGATGTAGGAAACAAGGGGGGCAGACGAGAATGTGGAGCTTCTCATTCGTGGCCTTTTCTTGTCACCCGTGTCACCTATTTTTTTTTCCTACTGTGGCATTCAAAGCCTCCAAAACTGCACCTTGCCCTGCCACCGACCGCATCAGTGGCCTTTGTGAGCTTGTCTGCCATCCCATTTACCTCGGGATGCCCCTTTCCTGTTCATTATTTCTTCATTTCTTCCTCAAATACAAGATACCAATTAAAGAATGCTCTGCTTGAGCCCACCGTCTGCGGAGCAGGTGCCTTATTTTTATAATCTCTTAGAATATCATGATGAGATAACTGCACTGTAATCAGCCTTATGCCAGAGGCAAAGCAAGAGCAGATCGAGGGTTTTTTTTCCTCAAAAATGTACATTGCAATAAAACATATTACATAATGGAACATATCAGTCACTTTAAATGTACAATTTGGTGTAATTCCTTATATTCAAAAAGCTGCACAAGCCACCACTGTGTACTTCCAAACCCCTTTCATCACCCAAACAGAAACTCTCTAAATGGAAAACAGTACCTCCCCAATCGTCTCTGTTTCCCCATCAGACTACCTGCGATAACTCTCAGACTCTAGAAATCCTCTTTTGTATACCTCATGCAAGCGAAACATGCATATGTACCCTTTTGTGTCCATTTCATTTACTCAGTGTGACTTCCTCAGGATTCATCCCTGGATCAGAACTTCATTCCATGTGTTGGCTGAATAATAATCTCTACTATATCACATTTTGTTTATTTAGCCATCTGTGGCTGGACTTTTGATTTTTTTTTTTAATCTAGACATGTCCCTCTCATAAGATTCTAAAGCTGATGCTCGAGGCAGTTCTTGTTGGGATAGCTTTATATCCGGAGAGGGTACATACTACAGCTGAAGTCATTCAATGGTTTGTTACTATCACACTGAATTCAAATTGTTTAATAACACCCACTTAAAATCACCTCACATTTTAGAGGCTGGGAGATAGCTCAGGGGTCTAAGCGCCTGCCTGGCAAGCGCAGGGACCCAGGTTTGATCCCGGTACCACGGGCCATACCACCCCACCCCGGGCCCACCGATCCAGCCACTGAAACAAGGCATGTTGGCGCACACCTATAATCCCAGCACCGGGAAGGCTGAAATAGGGTTACCACCAGCCCAAGCTGCATAACAAGACCCTGTACCAAATACATAATTAAAAAAAAAAATCCCTGCACATTTGCTAATTCAATTACAAAACAGGGCTACTATGATTCAATAACACTGTGGAAAGTTTTTATTTTGAATTGTATAATTTGTTATTTAAGTAAATTTTCATGCTGGTTTAGAATTATAACCGTAAAAAGATACTGTCTGCTCTTCTCAAATATGCTAGAGCCACAAATACCTCTGCAAGTGTCATGAAAGTCACTAGTCGCTAGCAAAGGCAGACAGTCACTCTACTGCAACTGACGCTGAGGCTCGTGGAATTCTCAAGCCCTTCTATATGTCTAAATCCTAATCTTGACTGATATTTAATCAAGAGTTCTGAACGGCAGAGACAGAAGAGCAAACAACCTCTGAATCCTTATGCGCACTTCTGGCCTTATAACTCCAAAATCACTGTCATCAGCCTAAAATTTCTGGTTCATTATGGTGTAAACAGTTCTCCTAGGGCAGTAACTGTTCTGCTCCCTCCTAAAGAGCAAACGCGTGTGATAAACACCTGTGACATCACATGCTAAGTCTCTCGTGCTCTCTAACACACATTAAATTTTCAATTAAAATTTCAAGATATACTTTACTAAGTTTACTAGATTTAAAGCAGGAGCGCACTACCTCCTTCACATTCACGGGCAACGCTTTTGTTCTCTTAACAGTGATTCTTAGCAAAATACTTCACACACAAAAGGCGTTCCATATCTAGTTGTTGGTTTGCTTTGATTCTTGTTTTGATCATTTCTCCCTAAAGTAAGTATTTCTTGGTGTTATGAACGGATAATTTCTTATAGCTGGAAAAAGGGTGAAGAGATCACATGTAGACTTGCACTTGAACCATTAAGTATAATTTAGCTGATGTTTTTCAATTTGGGTTCAGTAGACATTCCTAATATTGTTAAATAGTTTTAAGTACTTGTAAAGAGAGCGAGAAAGTGGCTTCAGTACTTTCAGGCAAAAGTTAATTCACAAAGGAAGTTTGTGTTTTATGAGGCTTTCCTGAATTACAGACATTAAAGATGGACGGATGCATTAGGTCGTTTCGTTTGCTCCTTCAGAGTGCAGAAGGCTCTCTCACTAGGGCTTTGCTGCCAAGGAAACATTAAAGCGCAACTGCAATTGAGACAGTAAATTTGTAATTTATGAACAATAAAGGTTTTGTCCTCACATATTAATATAACTGCATATTTTTAAATCTGGGTAAAGCATTAATAAAATGATTAGCAGAAGTTAAGAAGGCCATTTGCAAGGACACTTCCTGAGGACCCAGAGAGCTCCCTAGGCGATTAGTCGGGAAGGAAGTGAAAACGAGCGCCCAGCTCCTCTTCCGTAGGCCAGCCAACCGGAGTTTTTCCTGTGGTCCCCAAGTACAGGTTCAGCGTTCTTGAACTTACGAGTTCAAGTTCCTGTTCAGGTAGAACATGTCTTTTGTTCAACTATAGTATTCATGAAAGCCTTGGAGAAACACAGCATGTATAAGGTGACCTTTGTGAGGGCCCAAGTAGTTAACTCTCTTAGGGTCCTAAGATTTGTTCTTACTCTAAGAAAGTAGTTCTTCACCAAACTACTATGTCATCTGAAAGCTTAACCACACAATTATTTTTGTTTTTAACTGGGGATTGAACTCAAGCCCTTGCACTTGCCTGGGAAGTGCTTATTCTACTGAGCCATTTCCCCAGCCACAATTAATTTCATAGATGAATTTTTCCAGGTTTATTTTTTATAGAGTACTGGTCCCAAAATGTTATAAAAATGGTCCTGGGAAGGTATGCATAGTTACTGTTTTATCTTACAGATGCGCAATCCTCATCAATGACTTAAGAACTCCAAAGCCCACAGTAGAAAAATGCTTGACTTGAGAGGCAAGTGATTTTTGAGGTGACCATGATCATAGACAAAGGTTTTGGAAACATTGCCCAAGAATAATCAAGTTTCTGTCTTTATATAAATTCTTTGGATGAGGTCACACTAGTGTTTGCCCACCAGAGATCTAATGCATCCCAGGAAAAAGGATCTTTCAGCTTTTATTTTTTCAATCAGTGATATTCTAGAAGAAGGAATTAAAGAGAGAACAAGGGACTTAGATGAACAGTTTCAGAGCATCAGCATTCACTATAAATTCCTTATTCGCTTTTCCAACTTCCACCTGTCCTTGGCATTTTCCACTTTATTAACATGAGCGTATGCTTGGGGAGTTACTGACCATCGTAGGCAAAGCCATCGAGAATAGACTTTTCATGCCTACACTGATTCTGTAACTTCCTAGCCTTAAACTAAAACAGTTTCTAAGGCTTTCTCTTTACATGGAAGGTTTCTAGCTTTTGCTTTAGTTTTAGGTAAGATTAGGTTGCAGTCCACAACATAGGCTGATCTCCCAAGCTTGGCCTGTCGCCTTCTGCTTTGAGATGAGGGGACCTTGGGAGCCAGAAGTGGGCAACCAGCTCTCAGACCAGGGCGCGAGACACGGGAGGCCCCATGTTGATCTCAGAACCTCAGTTTCATTGATGTAAATGACAGAGGAACTGGAAAGATTCCCTTTCTAATGCAATATGACTAAAATATTCTCAGATGGGAATAAGAAGACAGAAATTCCTGATGCTAAGAATGATAGAAATAGTAGCAAAAATACTACCAATGCCAATGACACAACTAATTGTACATGTTATTGTAAAGTTGTTAAATTTCTTATGCATTCATATCCTCAACCATATAACAAAGTACTCGTAATTGCTAGGAACTTTTCCAATTCTTAGTAACTATGCATCTCTCTGTTTGGTTTAGAAACTGAATTTTACCAGTCTGACCTAAATAGATACAAATAGGAACTGGATTTGTTTTCCTGACCAAGATGAAGATAAGAAAAATTATGTATAAAGTAAATCAGTGACCATCACAAGCCACTGGACATTTCACAGGAGGACAGCAATATCTAAGAGAAATAAAGAAGTGGGCTTCACGGTTGCGCCGGCTCTCTGCCTGGGAGAGCCTGGGCTGCGACACAGGAAGGGCCGACTCCACTGAGCCCGGAGACCTCTCCGAGATGAGGAGACAGTGTGGAAAACCCTGGCACAGTGGGCAGCCTTCTGCAGAGTGCTGCAGAGGGCAAGAGGAACTGCGGTCGGTGGAGCACCACAAATGCTTAGCAGTGTAGGTCAGCAGCTGTAGACAAAGAAACTACGGCGGCCGGGAAGACAGCCAGGGCCAGTGCAAGAGGGCTCTGCCTATGAGCAGAGTCTACGTGGGGTTTCTGCCACCCAGGCTGGAAAACCCACCTTTCAGGAGGTATGAAACTAAGTGAGAACCCGCTCAGACCTGAGGAAAGCGTAGATAGCCTAAGCTGAGCACTGCCCAAGGCCTACTTTAAAATAAATTTCCAAACTGACTGGAACATTTGGAAGTAAAACGGCACACGAGGGCCAGCACTGCTGAAGGTCTGCTTGAAGGCCACAGGCATTACCAAATGACTGATTTTCAAAACCTGAGCATCCAAGAACAGAGTTCAGGGATATGGGTTGCCATATACTGCCGTCTTCACCAGCCAGGCAAAATTTCACCACTTCCCATGTACAGTCAGAGCTAATGTGAAGTGGAAGAGCAGAACCTAAAATGAAAATAATAATGAAATCAATGAAGACTGACCAAGAGTTGACAAACACACTGTAGTTAGCAAAGTCATTAAAGCAGTTATTTAGACTATCCTATAATTTTAAAAGGCATATGAAAAATGTAAATAAACACAACTCAAGCCTTTGAGATGAAAACTATAATTGCGTGGGATGAAAAACCACACCGATTAGGATTAACAGCAGATTAGGTGGTCCAAAAGAAAAGGTCAATGAACTTAAAAACAAAACAGACACAAACCAAAATGCTAAAGAAAAAAATTAAAATGAATGGAGTATCAGTGTTTAGGAGAATAACTTCAAATGACAGATGCTAGAAGAAAAAAAAAGAGTGAAGAAAAGTATTTGAATGAACAAAGGTCAAACTACAACAAAACAATGAAAACCTAGGAAGCTTAACAAACTCAGAGCACAAGAAACAAAAACCCACACTGTTACTTAACAATCACTTGATCAAAAACCGTGATTGTTGAGCGGGAGAAATAGCTCAGCGGCCTAAGCGCCTGCCTGGCAAGCACAAGCTCTCGGTTCGATCCTGCGTACAGCGTGCCGTGCCAGTCCTGACTGCTGTCTTCCACTGAAACCAGGCGTTACGGCATACGCCTGAAATCCCAGCGCTGGGGAGGCAGAGACAAGAGGATCACTCTGAATCCGGGATGTATAGCGAGACCCTGCACCAAATAAATAAATCTTCAAAAAGCAAAGCAAAACAAAACTGTGATTGTGTATTCTAAAAGTCACAGGGAGTATATTTGGTAGAAAGAACAAAAATAAGATTGAAAAAAAGATTTTTCTATTGGAAAGAATACCAATGAGAACATAGTGGTGCGGCATCTTAAAACTACTAAAACAAAATCTATTAATCTAGCGTTCTACTCCCATCGAAATAATCTTTCAAATACTAAAGTAAAATAATGATATATACTAAATGAAAGAATGAATCCTCCATAACATGAATTACAAAAGATGTTCAAGGAAGTCCTTGAAGCAGAAGAAAAGCGACACTAGATAAAATACAGATAAGCAGCGTTAGATAAAAATCCATGGTGGAGCGACAGAGAGGAACGAACAAGACCAGAGAGGACGCCTGGAGAGGCGCCGCTGGGAGCGCACGTGGGCCGCGCACAGGCTGCACCCCTGGGTGGAGCACGTGGGCCCTGCTCTGCGCACCCCTTTCCCTCTCCATCCCTCACCCTTTCCCCATCTCTTGATCCTCTTCCTGCTTGAGAAAGATCTGTCTTCCCAGTTCCCATCATCTGTTTTTTATTTTCTTCTTTATTGATAATTTGGGGTTTTCATATAAAAGAAACCAAGCAATAGTTAAGGTT
This sequence comes from Octodon degus, assembly GCF_000260255.1. Lineage (NCBI taxonomy): Eukaryota > Metazoa > Chordata > Mammalia > Rodentia > Octodontidae > Octodon > Octodon degus. The sequence goes on from NW_004524824.1 coordinate 1,964,413, forward strand.
GCTGGTCTGATTTACTAACCTAACACTATGGTCTCGAGGTGCATCCAGCCTCCTACAAAAGACTCGGGGTCACCTTTCTTTGGGGCAGCGCTCCATCGTGTACAGGATACGTTTGCTTTATCTGTTCATCTGCTGAGGGACAGAGAGATTGCTGCGGAGACTTTGCGGCTATGAATTGTGCTGCTATGAACCTGGGTAGGCGTGAATCACTGCGATGCAGGGTCCTTAGCCCTTCTGCCAAGATACTTAGAAGAGGGGCCGGGGAGTTGGCTCAGTAGAATAAGCGCTTCCCTGGCAAGCTCAAGGGCCTGAGTTCGATCCCTGGTTCAGGAAAGAAAAAAAAAAAAAAAAAAAAAAAGATACTTAGAAGAGGCAAAACTGGGTCAAATAGAATTTCTAGGTTTAATTTTTTGAGGAATCTCCATAGTGCTTTTCATTCTGGTTGTACTAACTTACATTCCCACCAAAATTGTAAAAGTGGTCCTTACCCCTACAGTCTCAGCAGTGTTTAGTGCTATTTGACTTCTTGATATTGGCTGTTCTTTCTTGGGCTAGATGGAATCTCAGTGTTACTTTACTTTAGTCTATGTCAAACCATGTTGAATCTTTTTTTTAATTGTCTATTCATTGCACTCACTTTTTTTTTTTTAACCAGGGATTGAACTCAGGCCCTTGCACTTGCCAAGGAAGCGCTTATTCCACTGAGCCATCTCCCTGGCTCCTGCACTCACCCATTTTTGATTGGTTCTTTTATTTTGGTGGGGTCTGATTCTTTTATTTCTTTATATAGTTTAGATAGTAACCCTCTGTCTGTGGAAGACCTGGCAATTTTTCCCTGTTCTTTAGATTGTCCCTTTGCTCCGTTAGTTTTCCTTTGGCTGAACAGAAGCCTAGTAATTCGATGCGATTCCACATGTTGATTCTTGGGCTTATCTCCTATTTCTGTTCAGAAATTCCTTGCCTAGGCTTATGTCTTCAAGAGTTGTACTATTTTAGTTTCCAGGATGTGACTATTAGTTTTAACATTTAGTTGTTTGATTCATTTTGATTTTAGTTTAGTATATAGTGAGAGCTAGGCATTTAGATTCAGTCTTGTGCATGTGGTTGACCAGTGTCCCCAACACCATTTGTGGAAGAGGCTGCCTTCGCTCCAGTGTGTGTTTTTGGGCCCATCTGCAAGAGCCAAGTGGCTGCATCGCTTGGTGTTGTTTTGCCCCTTTGTTGATCCACTGAGATTCATATCTATTTTGTGCCAGTTCTATGCTATTTTTATCATGCTTATTTAAATCATCTTAATTTAAAATTAACTGTTTCATTAAAAATAGCAGAATATCTTAGGGTTATAGCATAGATAAAGTGCAATATATGAAGGAATATGGAAATTTAGAGAGAAAATATGAGTGTGCTGTACATGAAGCAGTGTATCCTTTACAAGCAAACGATGGTGAGTTACATAGAGTACACAGACTACAAAATTAGGTCCTGAAGAGTTTATAGTGAACAAACCAGCAAAAGATAGAAAGTAGCATCAGAGAAATTGTCTAATATAAGCCAGAAAAAGAGACAAAGAGAATAAAGGAGAGATGCAACATAGTCAAATATAATAGAAAAAGCATATATAAAACAAGTTGCATTACTCATCACATTAATTACGAATTGTCCAAACAATTGAAGTCGATTTTGTCAGACTGGAGCAAAAAACAGCACCCAAGACCCAACTATATGCTGTCCGTAAGAAACGCACTGTAACACAGAGACGCAAATACGTGAAAAGTTAGAGAACAGAAACAAACATACACACCTGCCCATGTGATAAAGAACAACTAAGAGTAGCATATGTGTATAGGACAAAGTAGTGTTCAGACCACAAAATGTCACAGGGCTTAAAAAAGTGGCTTCGTGATGAAACGGAGGTTCACTAATGACAGCCCTAAATGACAGCTAATTAAAATGAGAGCTTCCAGGTACATGGAGTAAAACGTGATGTACCTGCTAGAAGACATGGATGAATCCTGAATTTCGGGACTAATTTCCAACATCTTTCTCTCAATACTTAATCAAACAAGCAGACAGAAAATTAGCAAAGTCATGGGGGTTCTGAACAGTGCTCTCAGCCACCTCACCCAAATTCCCACTTGTAAAACATCCTTTAACAATAAAGGGCACAATTTTTAAGGGTGCACAGACCATCAAGCACTGCTTGTTAAACAGTTCAGACTTAGAGCCCATATATTGAGATATTTTAAACTTTATTTTAATTTTATTTATTGTCTCTGAGGATTGAGCCAGTTGCCTTGAGTGTTCTTAGGCACTGAGCCACTCTCCCAACCCAGTCTTCATTTTTAAATTTTGCAGCACTTCTCCAAAAATCAATTTCAAGGATTGTTAACTATAAAAATGAGTTTCGTGTAGAAATTGTTTCTTTTCTACAAGAAACACATTCTTCTAAAACTTGTTTTCACTTGGAATTTAAATGTAGCATCTGTGATATATGGAAATATATCTACTTTGTAAGATGCAGTTCATTTTTGAACTATATGTCTTACCTAAAAAGAAAGACGTGCAATGAATGCCCAATGAAGTCGAAATCCAGCATAGTGCAGTGCTACACACCTGCAATAACAGCTCTTTGGTACGGCCGGCGAAAAGCTCAGCAGACTAAGCTTTGGCAGGCGCAGGGTCCAGGTTCAACCCCTGGTCCCGCATGCCACTCTGGCCCTGCCCCCGGGGCACGCTGAGCCAGCAAAGGAGTGTGGGGGTGGCAGCACACGCCTGTAATCCCAGCACTGGGGAGGGCGCAAACAGGAGGACCACTAAGAGTCCCAGCTGCATAGTGAGACCCTGTACCAAATACATAAAATGAAAAAGAAAAAAAGTAAAACTTGCCCTGCACCTGCCAAGTAAAACTTGCTTGGGAGGCTGAGGCAGGACCATGTGAGCCCGGCTATTTAGAGAGCTGCTTATCCAAATTAAAAAATAAGAAGCACATTCAAATCAACAATTAATGTAGATGACTATCACCCAGTAAAATCACACTGAAGATGGAGACAGTTTGTTTCTTTGAAGATATTAATAACTTGAGCGTTAGGCGCACCATTAAAATGACACTGGTCTTGCTAATTCATTAGTTTCCGAAGGCTGCCTAGGGTGTCTCCCGCCTTCTTTTGTTAGGTGTTGACTGCTGTTTGCACGAGGCCTCCCCGGCAGTCCCGGATTTAAGAGCGTCGTCTTATCTACAACAGGCTGAACCAGGATAAAACTGGCAGGAGCTTGAAAGAACCAAACAGAGAGGGGAGTGAATGAGCGCAAGATTGGCCTGGCTTTAGCGTCACAGATTCAAAGCTCACCTGCAGCGCTGCTCAGGAAGAGGTCTCCATCGGCGAGTTCTGTGTGAGCCGTGTGGTTCAGCAGGTGCCAAGGGAGGTCCTAGCGCTTCTCCCTTCCTCGCCTTCTGATCCGGGTGTACTACGGCATCACTGCGGTGCAGCATGTGTGGCTGCGGTGCAGCATGTGTGACCGTGGCATAGCATGTGTGGCCTCAGCGTAGCATGTGTGGCCGTGGCGTAGCATGTGTGGCCTCGGCGTAGCATGTGTGGCCTCGGCGTAGCATGTGTGGCCTCGG
>NW_004524824.1:1968802-1985243 GCF_000260255.1 Octodon degus
ATAGCATGTGTGGCTGTGATGCAGCATGTGTGACCGTGGCATAGCATGTGTGGCCGCGGCGTAGCATGTGTGGCCTCTGCGTAGCATGTGTGGCCGTGGAGTAGCACGTGTGGCCTCTGCGTAGCATGTGTGGCCTCACTGTAGCACGTGTGGCCGCGGCGCAGCACGTGTGGCCACGGTAGCACCCACTCAGGGACCCACAGGAGATCCGCCTGTTAGGTCACAGAGCTCAGCTAATGTCAGCACTAGCCACTGCACAGTAACCGTACAACCCTGTGCACTAGTGCTCACGTGCCTGACTCAGGCCAGCCTCATGTATACACCTCATGTGCCTACGGAAGACGAGGACCCCGAGGCGCACAGAGACACGGTTTCTCAGTTCGGCGCTCAGGGAGTACCACAGCCGTTCTTCAATAAGAGTTCCGCATAGCCAGTCCAACACTCTTCATCCTCAGCTTCGTGTTACTTGCTGGTAGTAACGTGTTGTCTTCTCCATTTAATTTTCCTCTGAATGCACCTAGAGTTCATCAGCCCTCAGTTAATTCTACATCCTTTACTCAGTGGTGACTTGATGCAGGTATCGACTGCTTCACCTGAAAACTAGGAATCATAAATGTGTGAAGAGACTGACCCACCTGGAGGACCCACAACACTGCACAGACTGCCACAAAGATAATACTAATTCTATAAGTGCACAGGCTTCCAAGTCATCAATTTTGGCATCTTAGCAAAGCAGCACTCTAGAAAAAGTTGTCGATAATTTATTCACATGATCCTTGCTGCCCGCAGAAAGGGAACGAGCACACAAAGACAACTGGAAGCTGCGCCTCAGAATACTCTGATTGTCATAGATTTGCGAATCAGCCTTATTCTGTGAAGTGGACCTTTGGGTTGGGGTTGGAGTTTTGTCACAATTGCACGAATAAAGTAAGAACAGTTGTCCTTGTATTTAATCACTGTATAATTGTGGAAAATCTTAAAAACTAGCCACTTTTATCCTACCAAACTTGATTTAAGGAATTCTTAGGATTACACACTACGGACACGACATTTTAATTTCCTTTATCCACTTTCCAAAGCAGTTTGTTAGCTAACAGTCAAGAAAAGGACCTGGTGCACATCATAAATATTTGAGATGTAGTCCTTGTTCCTGTTTCGGATGATTATTCTGATTTCTTTCCTTTAAGAATTGTATCATCTATTTATTTTGATAATTAATGATGCGCCAGGTAATAAACATTCCCCTTAAGTAGATGCTTTTTAAGTACTAGTAAGTAACTGTGCGGCTTTAAATTTTCATGACAAACTTATCATAGGCAAAGATGGGGCATAAATTATGGACTCTCATCATTAGCAATGTATAGACTATCTGGTGTCAGACATTAAGGAGAAGGACCTGAAAACAGCCATAATTGTTGTGGCTGCTTTGTGTGTCTGCTGCGTTGTGGGCATATTAAATATCCCTGGTCAATACTATCTCACTCTGAATATTTTTATGCAATTAGCAAATGACTTCGAATCACTCTCACCCTTACGCAGCATTGGCCAGGATTAAAAACTGTTAATAGTTTTGTGTACCTGAAGCTGGATTCCAATGGGTTAACTGGAATACTTAGACTTCACAGCCCAGCAGAGGCTGGCTCTGTAATAAGTCTCACATTACATGCGGATTAGATTTGTAGAAATCCTGTAACTCAATAGGTACCTGCCTATTCTCTCCTGGCGTCAGCCTGCCTGCGCTGCTCGGCTCTGTAGACATACCTGGCATTCCACCCGTGCCTCCCCACTTACTAAGTGAACAGGACTTGGCCTACCAAAACACGGGGCATTGTGAAGGAGAGAGCCCTTTGTCAGCCAGGCAAAGTGTGAGGCTGGGCTTGCAACGCCTCGCACCCTTCTCTGCAGCATGCGAGCCGCTCGTGTCCAGCCACAGGGCTGGAGGCCAGCTGTTTCCAGGCATTTCTCAGGGAAATGCAGCCACACTACAGAAGGAAGAAGGCACTCTGATGGCCTTCTCTTCTCCTTTCTTCACCCTGTGCCCTCTCCTCCACCACAGCCTGGTCTCCCCCGGACCCCCTCTGTGCACCCTCCCAGCATTGTACCTTGACAAACATGTTTACACTTAAAGGAAGGAAAACAAAACCAAGCACCAAGCACAACACAAAACAGGCTTGGCACCGGATCCCGCAATAAGTCAGCGGACCGATTTCTGGGAGCCGAGCCAAATGCGATAAGCCCTGCTATTTTAACACATATCTGTAGTTTTCTGCACAAATCGTTCATTAAATAATTAGCATGTTACCTTGTTAAGAATCTTTAAAACTAAGGTGAGGTTTTCATTCAGGAAATACATTAGATTGTTTGGCATCTTTTTCTAATTAAGCATTAATCCCTCCCGGGAAGAATGAGTCACTCAAGCAAGTGAACTTTCAAAGATAAGGGATTTCTCTTCTGTAAACTGCAATTAGCAGCTTTTAACAGCCAGCGTTGCTTTGGGTTTTCTCAGTGGTTGAAGTGATTCTGATCATTTTTACTTCTTGCTCTTTATACAGCGACCAAACTCAGGAAATGGAAATATTTATAGCAAATGTGGAGATAAGATGAACAGGACAAGTTTCAAAGCAAAACAAAAAAGCTTGAATGGCACCACAACGCCAAACAGCATCTTATTCCAGATTGGCCAGTGTGTGAAGGGACAGCACCCCTTGACAAGGCACAGCGTGACACTGTGTGTGACGTCAAGGCTTCCCACCTTTCACAGGCGCAGAGCTTATCCTGGCAGCCCAGCTGTGGCAGGCGCCCCTGAGATGAGTGCACTTTCTCAGTGCTAAACTTTGTCGTGTAGGTATGTTCTGAAAAACAGCTCTGGAGAAATCTTCAAGTCCTACAGGTTTGTCCCATTCAAACACTTGTAACTGCAAAGTTACAAAACCAGACATTAGATCTGCATGCTTTCGTGGAACACATGAATTGAGGACTCAAACTGCTCTAGCTGGTAATTATTGGGAGGTAAATACCCAGGCTCTCGGTAGGTTCTGACACCAGTATTTATTGTTAGAAAGGAAATTCATATACTGACTCACAATTTAGAAAAAGTTATGTATGAAAATCAAAAGTGCCATGCAAAACACAGAACTGGGAATGATTTTTTATGATTAATGAATATTTTATTAAAAGCTGTCAGTTTCCCCAAAGAGCAGTTTCACCAATGAATTCTCCTCACTGCAATGTAGACCTGTGCAAGACTTTGGAGGTAATTTGGTCCACCTTCCCTATTCTATAAAAAGTTAAAATTAAGGCACAGTGACTCATCTAAGGTCACACCAATTCATAGCAAAGCGAGGGATAGAATCAGGTCTATGCATTTTTAATCTAGAAAATTCTGCTCTTCTCACACATCCCAGTGTCTGGGAGGAGGGCTTGTCCCAGCCACAGGGCAGTGTTGCTTCCTCAGCTGCTTATGAGGAGTTGCTCTCAGTAGCAGCAGGCTTTGCTCTTGCTGATTTCGCCCCTGAAGAACTGCAGGTATCATGTGAGAGGGGGCCACTCACCCAAGAGGGCCTGCCGCTGGCCGCTGCATACAGTTAGATAAAAAGCGAACCAATAAATCAGCAATCCTTTCTTAAAAAGTAGGACATGGCTGCAGTCCAAGTCAATTTCGTCACTGCTGAGCGGGGCAGAGGTTCCTCTTCCATGGAAGCCTCATGATCACAGCTGTTAGTCCTCTATTTGGGACACACTTTGAAAGTAGAGAAACCTGGTTACCTATTTTGAGACATTCCCATGCACGAAGACCAACTGCTGTCCTGAGTGAACGTCCACCTCACTGCAGGGACGGGATAAGCACTTGGAACACAGGGAATCCCAACCTGCACCACAAATGCAAGCAAATAAAGTGAGACTAGACTTGATACTTAACAGAATGTATTGCAAAGCTTGTGGTTTGCAAGTTGTCACTTGTGTTATATTAGAAAACAACCACGTTGGCAAGTCTCAGTTACGCGCATTACACTCAGTGTTCGTGTGTGCACTGCTAGCCACTGCATGGGAATAAAAAAAAGTGGAACACGGGGACTTTCTCCAGACAGTTACAATCTATCTTGGAAAGATGAGAAATAGTGAAAGAGCCAGGAATATTATGATGGTGCTTGACAAAACACCAAACTGAAAGTGCAAGTCATACTACACACTTAGAAGACAATTACGGTTGCTTTCGGGGAAAATCCTTACTAAGTGTTATGGTTTGTGTCTAGTGGTTCCCCCAAAGCCTCATGTACATTATGGCGCAGAAGCTGCTGGAGGAGCGCGTGGCTTGAAGGGCGGGGCCAGAGGACCAGGGCAGGGCCTGAAGGGTGGGGCCAGAGGACTAGGGCAGGGCCTGAAGGGTGGGGCCAGACAGGGGCGGGGCCAGACAGGGTCCTGGCCGAAAGGCACAAACCATTACACTGGCTAGCCTGTGTTTTCTCAGAGGTGTGGGGAGGGTCATCCTGGACACTGCAGCACCCCAGCCTCTCCTCCAGTGTCTTGAAACCTCCAGTAACTGTGAGCTAAATAACCTTCCCTCATTTTGAGTATTGGGTATTTGTCCCAGCAATGAGAGAAGAGTAACTAATACACTAAGGAATTGATAGTTACTGAGAAATTGTTAGTTGAAGGCTGGGAAGATTGAGTACTAGTTTTACCTTTTGGGTCAAATAGTTGAAGGTCGCATGTGCAGTGAGGATACAAGGATGCGTCTCTACCTTCACACACCATTCTATATACTTGTGCATGCAAAGACTGCAACTGCACTATATGTTAATTATCCTAACAAAAATCTGTAGATCAGGGCCACGGAGGCAGCTCAGCTGACTAAGCGCCTGCCTAGGCAAGCGCAAGGACCCATGTTTAATCCCTGGCACCACATGCCATGTCAGCCGCGCCCCCGCATGCACTGAGTTGGCCACCGAAACTGGGCGTCGTGTCACACACCTGTAATCCCACTGCTGGGGAGGCTGAGACAGGAAAATCACTATGAGTCCAAGCTGCATGGTGAGACCCTATACCAAATACATTTTTAAAAATCCATAAATCTATTATGTCTTCAGATTTTCCAAACTTCAATGTATGTGCCCACTTCTTCATAAATTAATTAGCATTTCTGGCTAATAGTGTTCTTTGCCTAAGGGCTCTTACTTCCTAGTGTAGCTAGTTTTTACACAGGGATATATTCTCTACTGAAAAGAGAATATGTTGCATTCTCAGGTAGCTATTTTCCTAAGTATGTCATAAAATCTTAGGATGAAATATGGAGAAATGTGAAAAGGAAAATAGCACAGAGACATGAGTTGCTAGTGGAATGGTCTATGGAATAAGTGACCGGCTGGGGCCAGCCTGGAAAGAGCACACCAGCAGGTGTGTCTCAGTTCTGCACGTGCATTATGTGTTCACTATGCATCTTGATGCTTTGCCGTCATGCATTCTAGTAACTGGCATCAGATTTTACCATGTAAATATTGCAGCTTAAAACAAGGAGCTAGAAATGGTATAAAGCCACATTTAAGGGTCTAAGACTCGAGTCTAAAACCCTTTAAACATGTGTATGTTTTGTATCTCATAACACTTTGACATTCTTGTTGTTATTGGAAGGCTTAATAGCCATGTGCTAAGGAAAAGTAAGGTGTGATGTTATTATAAAAAACTATTTTCATCTTGATGTGTGATTATAGAGGAGTAATAGTAACTCTGAACGAGCTGCCCATTTGGAGTTTGTGCTCAAGTTTGAGTGGTGTACTCTAAATTGTACATATATAGACAAATGGAAACATGACCATTGCAGAAAAAGCAGAAAGGGGCTCTCAAAACCAAACTACAGGGCGGGTGGATGGCTCAGTAGGCTAAAGCACCTGCTTAGACAAGCTGAGGTGAGTGCAGGGACTGTGGTTTGATTCCCTTCACCAGCACCACCAGGGTGGGCTGAGCTGGCCACAAAGTCCAGGCATAGTTTCACATTCCTGTAATCCCAGCGCTGGGGAGGCTGAAGCAGGAGGATCACTATGAGTCTGAACTACATAGTGAGACCCTGCAACAACCAAATACGTTTTTTAAAAACCTACTAAATAAATAACAGTTGAGGGAACTGAGTATATTTAGCTTGAAAAAATAAAATTCAAGTAAAATATAGTAACTTTCCTCAAGTATTTGCATTATTCTTTTAAAAATTTGCAAGATAGTGGCAGCATCACTTCAAATTTCACAATTTGTGAGAGATAGAGACAGAGACAAAAACAGAGAGAGATGCTCACTCAATGTAACAAAAACGCTTTTGAAAGTGGGATGGACCACTGCAGGAAGTTCCCAGCTATTAGGGAAGATGTGGACAGGTTGGAGGGTTCAAATGCTCAGTGAGAATATTGAAGAGAAAACTTACTCATTGCTATGGGTGTGGGATTTAACAGGTATGGGGTTTAGCAACTAGAAAACGAGATTCCACCAAGCGACTATGATTCTAAATTCCATAACATTGAGTATTGGCCTGTATTAAAGTTACACATGGACATTTGACTTATGATAAGGTTACATACAGACAGGAGCACTGTACACGGAAGCATCCTAAGGGAAACGCACGTTTAATGTACCTCACGAACCAAACATCCCAGCTCAAGCGAGCCAGCTGTGAACGTGCTCGGAGCTCTAAGATGAGCCTACAATGGGGCAGCAGCATCGAAGGCAAGGCCTATTTTAGAATAAAGCGTCGGATAGCTCATGCATCTTGCTGCTTGCAGTGAACTGCTTGTTTACCCTGGTGCTGTAAGTATGGGCGAGCTCCTATGACTATTTATACCAGTCATTTATCCACTCCACAAGTCAATAGCAAACTTACAAGTGGATATGTAGCCATCAGAATATGCGTCTTTAGAGAATGCCCCAAACTCCAGCGCTGCTGTACTTGTTCAAAATGCTTAGACGGCACTCCTTCGCTGATTCCTTCGCTGATTCCTACCTAATGGAGAAATCGCTTTTTAAAATTAATTATTTTATTGATGAATAAGCATCACACTGGTATTTTGAGATGTAAACACAATATTTTTAAATACTCATATGTGGTGGAAAGACTACAATAAGCTAATCGTTACATGCATTACTTCATTTGCTTATCATTTGCTTCTGGTGCAAACAGTTAAAACTTAGCAATTCCCAATGTACAAGACACTGCTTTTGAACAGTGCTCATCATCTTGCACAACAGGTCGCCTAAACGTGGTCTTCTACCCAATCGAAGCTGCTTTCCTTGGTCCAAGCTCCTCCCAGGCCCCCCACCCCTGCATCCTCCCATAACCACCACACAGCTCTCTGAATTCAGGCTTTTACATTCCGAATGTCAAACTGGGATGACACACTACTGGTCTTTAGATGCCCGATAATGTTCCCCGAGTCCGCTCACACTGCAATGACACATTTTTTCTTTATTCTTTATTTTTATTCATTCATTCATTATTTATATATTTAGGTGGAACAGGAGATTGAACTCAGAACCTTGCATTTGCCAGGCAAGCTCTTATTTCACTGAGCCAACTCCCCACCCCTCTTTATTCTTGATAAACAGAACTTTTATTTATTTATTTATTTATTTTAATGTATTTAGTACAGGGTCTACAGGGTCTCTTTACATAGATCCAATTCATCGTAATCCTCCGGTTTTCAGCCTCTCAAGCACCAAGCACCACCACGCCCAGGCTCAGTCACTGTCTTAGCATGTCCCGGGGCAAGGCTGGCACAGCATGCCAGAGGATTGAGCCCCAACCCCTGCATCTGCCTAAGCCGGCGCTTCAATCTGCTGAGCTATCTGGCCAGCCTTCAGAATTTTTACAAACAGCCCAAACTTTGTGGGGATTTAGGAGTGCTAAAATACAGGAGTGTGCCCATGAACTAAGAATATTTAACTTTTGGTATCTCCTACTAAATTTCTACGAAAACCATTTAAATAAGAGCAATGTTTGAGTGAGTTGCTCATAAGTGTACAGAGTTGCCCAGCAACCTGCTCTGGCCACGGACCTGAGCTGTGGCTGAGGACGTCAGCACCAGCACTGGACTGCTTGGCCTGGCCAGCCTCAGTTTTCTCACCTTTAAATGAAGATACTAATTCTTACCTAAAAATAACAACATTATCAGGGCTGGCCAAATAGCTCAGCCAATTAAAGCACCTGCAAGCAGCGCAGGGGCCAGGCGTTCAATCCCCAGGCTTGCCTTGCTGGCCAGCACCTGGCGCGCGCTGAGAAGAAAGTTGAGACTGGGTGTGGTGACAGGTGTCTGTAATCCCAGCTCTTGGGTGGCTGTGAACAGGCGGATCATTATGAGTCTGATCTAGTAGTGAGACCCTGAACACCCTGTACGCACTTCCCTAAAATACAAAATAATAATAATAATAATAATAATAATAATAATAATAATATCAACACCAAATAATGACGTTCACTGGGTGGTGGCCTATGGTGTCTTAGCATGCCTCTCACTCTGCCATCTCACCCCATGTTCTTTGTCATACGTGCCAACTTTTATGTCTGATCATCACAATGTGACTAACAGGGCTTCACAAATCTACTTAAAACTCACTGTTTTCCACTAGGGCTTCACTATGTTTTTTGGGTTTTTTTTTCCATAATTTTATTGAGAGACAAAAAGCAATGACACAGTTTCAAATCAAATTGGTAGGACAGTTCCAATAATTAACACATTGCATGCTGTCTTCCTAGTGGTTAATTGCTGTACAAGATGCGGACATGATATCCTATTTACAAACACTTCCACAACAAATCCCTCTATTCATTAAGAGAATGTAACTATATATCTATCCTAACCATTTTGAATACACAGATAAAAATGGACATTCATCTGTATACCCTTTTTGGTTTAGTTCCGTCACTTGAATATTATAGGTGTGTTAGCTCAGCAAAATATTCTAAAAGTCCAGTAGTCCATAATAGTATTGGGTCTTCCACTTCACTGGCAGTGTCAGAAATTGTTGACCTGAGTCCCCTACAGCTCAACATAACAGCATGGCTTTACTTCTTATATTTCGTTTTTATACTTTTCTGCTGGGTGGTTAAGACCAAGATAAAGCAGGACCTAGGCAACAAGAGTTGTAGTAGCTTTTGGGTCTGATAAGGTCAGTGAAATCCCCTCAGGATTTACCCTGAGATCCTGTACCTCAGATTGGAGAACCTTTGTCAGTGTCAGCCATGTGGATGAGTCACGGCCACTGCTTGGCCAATGTGCTCTCTGTGAAAGCCTGAGAGAATGTTGTCTCTCCATGTGACTCTCCTTAGGCACACTCAACATCATTGATCACTTTCCTCTTTGGCCCCATAATCTCCTTGATCAGAAAATTTGGGACACTACCGAGTTATGTGACATTATTGTTCAAATTCTCACATGTCCTGAGTCTTAATTGACCTTGGAAGACTAGGACCAAAATGTTGGCTTTCCTTGCGGCCCTCCTTTTTCTCTAATTTTGGTCTGTGAACTTAGGTTATTAACCCTCCAGAAGACAAGCTTATTGTTACTGGCATACAACCCAGGCTGTCAAGCTTAACCTCACTATCTGTCTGAATATCAAACATCTTAGGCATAACATGGAACAGGTATTTTTCATCAAGTATTGATATGTTGACCTTTAAGTCCCTACAGAATATGATGAAAGAACATTAAAAAAATTAAAATATATTTTAAAAATAAGCATAAAGAATTATATAATTCTTATGTTTACACATGAGTCCAGAAATCTAACCATATACAACCTTGTAGCAGGACAGTCCCACAACATTCCTTTTCCTGTCTCCTGCCTTCATTCACTACCCGCTTCTTATTGAACAGTTATCTACCCAAGAGACAACACAGCAGCAACTGGCATGTCATGACAAGCAAGGGCTTCACTTTAGTGGCAGCCCCACTCTCGACAATGGTGTTAGCCTAAGAGATCATCGCTAGCAAAATATGAGGTAATCTCTTCTGTGAACTCAAAGTAAACTATAAATGCTAATAAAGTGTCTTCTGAGCTCACACTCTTGTGCTCTACATCTGCTCTCTTAGAACCCTTCTGCACCAGCCATGGCAACTTTTGTGGAGCTCAGCACCAAAGCCAAGATGCCCATTGTAGGCCTGGGAACCTAGAAGTCCTCCCCCGGCAAAGTCAAGGAAGTGGTGAAGGTGGCCATTGATGCAGGTTATTGCCTCTTTGACTGAGCCTTTGCCTATGAAGACGAGAACGAGGTGGGCGAAGCCACCCAGGAGAAGATCCAAGAGAAGGTTGTGAAGCGGGAAGACCTCTTCATTGTTAGCAAGTTGTGGCCCACATTCTTTGAGAGAAGCCTCATGAAGGAGGGCTGCCAGAAGACCCTGAAGAACCTATACTGGACTACCTGGACACCTACCTCATTCACTGGCCACAGAGATTTCAGGAGGGAAAAGGCTTATTCCTCCAAGATGGTAAAGGCAACATGATCCTCAGTAAAACATCATTCTTGGATACCTGGGAAGTCATGGAGCAGCTGGTGGATGAAGGTTTGGTGAAGGCCATTGGCATCTCCAATTTCAACCACTTCCAAATCAAAAGGCTCTTGAACAAGCCAGGGCTGAAATACAAACCAGTCACTAACTAGGTGGAGTGTCACTCATACCTCACCCAGGAGAAACAGATCCAGTACTGTCACACAAAGGGCATCATTGTCCCTGCCTACAGCCCTCTGGGCTCCCCAGATAGACCTTGGGCCAAGCCAGAGGACCCTTCACTGCTGGAAGACACCAAGATTAAGGAGATTGCTCAGAGGCACAAAAAAACAAACAAAGAAAAACACACAGCCCAGGTTTTGATCCAATTCCATATCCAGAGGAGTAGAGCAGTGATCCCCAAGTCTGTGACACCAGCACACATTGTTGAGAACTTTCAGGTCTTTGACTTCAAACTGAGTGATGCGGAGATGGTGACCATCCTCATCTTCAACAGAAACTGGAGGGCCTGTGTCAGGCCTCCCAACACTGAACATTGGGAGGATCATCCTTTCCTGGCCAAATACTGAGGCTGAGTGTCCCCAGGAGATTACCTGGTAGCTGCTCCTTTATTGCTGCACTGAAACTCACCTCTCCATGTTTTAGTCAAGTTTATCTGAAACCCTGCTGTGTCTTGCCTTGAGCTGCTAGCAGATTCCATACAAGGTTGGGCTTCCATCCTCCGTGTGTTCAGCCATCCCTGGGAAGTGTGACTTGAAAAAGCCAAGGACGACGTTTTCTTCTTTCACTTGTTTGGTGTGGCAAAATGACTGACAAATGCCAAAGACTCTTAAGACTGAGGTTACAAAAATAACAATAAAAATAAATAATACTAATGAAGAAAAAAGTGTCTTCTGTTGTCCCAAGGTTCAGAGCTTGTGATAAAATACAAAATATGAAAAATACATGATTCAGGGAATTCTTCACCGACCAAATGATAATCTCACATGGAGAACTTAACTGCCCCAGGGTTTCATAAATGTTATAGGTAAACAGGGGGCCGATGCCATGATGGAGACAAAAACAGCGAATGGTCACTCATTTGTGCTTACAGTAGTTACCCTTCTTCATGCACGGTGGTTTGCACCATTTAATATTTTTGGCCCTAGCCTTCCAAGGTCAATGAAGACTCAGGACATAGGAGAACTTGTACTGTAACACCATGTAACTCGGTAGTGTCCCAAATTTTCTGATCAAGGAGATTATGGGGCCAAAGAGGAAAGTGATCGATGATGTAGAGTGTGCCTAAGGAGAGTCACATGGGGAGAAGACACTCTCTCAGGCTTTCACAGAGAGCACATTGGCCAAGCAATGGCCGTGACTCATCCACATGGCTGACACTGACAAAGGTTCTACAATCTGAGGTACAGGATCTCAGGAGATAAATCCTGAGGGCATTTCACTGACCTTTTCAGACCAAAAAGCTACAACTCTTGTTGCATAGGTCCTGCTTTACCTTGGTCTTAACCACCCAGCTGAAAAGTATAAAAATGAAATATAAGAAGTAAAGCCATGCTGTTATGTTGAGCTATAGGGGACGCAGGTCAATTTCTGACATTGCCAGTGAAGCCGAAGACTGAATACTATTATGGACTACTGAACTCTTTTAGATTATTTTGCTGAGTTAGCACACCTATAATATTCAAATAACGGAACTTAACAAAAAAAGGGTATACAGATGAATGTCCATTTTGTATCTGTGTATTCAAGGTGGTTGGGATAGATATATAGTTACATTCTCTTAATGAATAGAGTGATTTGTTCTAATGGTGTTTGTAGATAGGATATCATGTCCGCATCTTGTACAGCAATTAACCACTAGGAAGAATGTATGCAATGTGTTAATTATTGAAACTGTCCTACCAATTTGATTTGAAACTGTCTCATTTCTATTTATCAATAAAATTTTGGAAAAAATAAAAATAATTTAAATGCGAAAAAAACTGAAAAAGACTAATAAATTTCAAATTCTGTGCACGATGAATGTATGTACTACTGTATAGTTCAACAAACACTTAAAGAAGCTGTAATTTCAGAAACTGAGAACTTTATTATTGATTTTACTTCTAATAAAGCTGTAGTTAAGATAATAGTCACCTCTTATTCTTCTCATAGGCTCGTTAAGTTGGTTTCCGCCACCCATAGTTCTGTCATTCCAAAACTTTAAAAGAATTTGCAGATTTACTGAATGTTTATCATTAAATTGATAAACTGTAGAAAATTCAGAAAAAGTATTCATAATCTCTTCTCTAAAGTGATGACAGCTACAGTGTTAGTTTTTTACACTTCTGGTTTCCATTCATATAAATATATTATTTAATTTGATTTTAATCACAATATAGATACACTTTCACACACTGCCTTTCTCACTCATCTTGGCAAACTTTTTCCAACCTATCAGGGCCATTTCTAAGTTTCTTTTTTTTTTTTTTTTTTTTCATTTCTAAGTTTCTGATTGACATAATGTTTAAAATTGATTCCTGGCTTTAGTGTACATTAGCATCACATTGTAGAAGTCGGACAGTATAGCTAATATGTCGTCTCGTGTCAGGTATTAAGAGACTTGTATACAAAGACAGGATTCTGGGGAAATTCATGAACTGAAACTGAATTGTGGCTTGGACACTATGTGGATTTGTGCAGGCTGTTTAGACTCTTTTGCCTTCAATATGTTCTTTTGTAAGTGGAGAAATACAATTTCATGGAGTTGTTGTAGGGATTCAATGAAATAATTCACATAAAAGCATTGTAACACTGTCTTTGATATACTCCTGTCTCAATCTAGCAGTCAAGTGTCCCGCAGCCCAGATGGCCAGAGTTTCCCCGTTCCCCATGTTGAGGCACTGGGAGGTAACACAGCTGAATGGACACAGCACCTTGCTCTCATAGAGCCTGTATGCCTCTCCTGGTCTGTGGCAGATCCCAGCCATATTTCAGGATTACCTTGTAACTCGTGTTCCTTCAGAAATACTTTGGCAGGTTTCACAGTGCAGGTTATAATTTTCCCCCAATATTAAACCCTATTAACAAAGAAATGTAAGAGGAGCACTCAATGAAATTTCAACCTGAGCTGTTCACATTTGAAAAGCTAAGTTCTCCAAAATGTTAGCCCCTCAATTGCAGACATGGAAGTAGACTCAAAATATCTAACATGCTCCTTACCCCTTAACAGGACTAAGTTCACATGCATGTATCTACGAAGTGCAGCCCCCATTACACATGGAAAGCCATAAATGCTCATGTAAAATAATAAACAGTACAATGGGAATAGCATCTGTAAGATAAAATGTACCTTTTGAGAGTCTTTAGCTTGTATGTGAAATAAGAGACTGAACTTATAAAATGGAATCATGTTATGATGCATCAACCTTATTCTACGTGTGATTTTATGGGTTCACAAGATCTGCTTTGCTTTAGAGCTCAGAGCATAGCTTTGCTCTCTAGCCCAACGTACAATTTCAATGGCAGTGCTGCTCCAAGAAAACTGAGTAGCTATCAGAGTAGGACCTGTTGTTCCCTGGTATCTGAGTGTTCAGTGATAAATTTCATCCTGCTGCATTTAGTGTTGTAATTTACACACACACACACACACAGCCACACATTATTGCAAACAGTACAATTGTAAAACAAAAACAAAACAATAATATATTGGCACCACAAGTCCTTCTTTCACAAAGAAATATATTATGAGCCAGTGGAAAACACCCAGGACTCAGCAACAAGCTCCACGGGGGAACCCAGGTATCTGAGCCATCCTGCTACACCCTGGGACTAGGCCACTGGCGGCCAACAGTCTTTTTTGAAACTTGTAGTCCTGCATCAGAGCATCCTTGCACTAGGGACAAACAGAAAGGGGTCACACCACGAAGGGAGAGAAGACAGAGCACTGGGAGAGCCCTGTGTGTCGGATTAGCCTTAGAGAAACAGCGGAACGCAGGGGATTTAAACAGAACTGCAATACCAGGAACATTCAGGAGTGTTAGGAGCCTCTCTACATGTTAAAGAGATCTGCTGCCCCAAAATATTCCCAGGCTGGTCATTCCTGACTCCTGGCAATTTAAAATAACACCAGAAGGGTTGGGGATGTGGCTCAGCAGCACAATTCCTGCCTGAAAAGTGCCAGGTCCTGAGTTTGATTCCCTTGTACCACCAAAATAAATAAATAAATAGATAAAATGTTTGTTTATTAAAAGATACATATCTGTCAGCACAGACATCTGCTTTAGGAATGGGAGTTTATGAATCTCTTCTTCTATATCACCTACATCCTTTGCTTCTTTGATTTCAACTAACCTTTTCCATTTCTATCTTTCGTATCTTGCCTATTGCTTTTAAGCAGCTGTTGTGAATTTCCCCCGCTTGTGTTCAACTGTCCCGTGCACACTTTCAGGTACTTTTCCACTTGAACATTCTGTGTCAGCATTCACCTGCCTTTTGCTTTACCTGGGATGTTCCCTGGGATATCTGGAGGGCACAGGTTCTAACCCCACTAATGATTTTAGAGAGTGCATGAGTTTATTGGAAAGAGAACCACAAAACGTTTCTATTTACAACGTTTTTATTTCTTCAAGGACTCTTTTACTACAAATGATGACTTAAATAATGTCTTCATGGGATTATTGTCCAGTGAAGATAAGTTGTTCCCTGTATCATGTAGTTTATTACACATTAATCCAACTTGCAATTCTTTGGTTGTTTTAGCTATTCATTATAGGCTTGATGAACCTGTAAATTAATATGGCAGAAAGGCAGAAAGAATGATTTTTATAATTGTAACTCATTTCTAGACCTTATAATTCTACATCTTATAAATGTATGTTGGTCTGGTTGTGTGCTAGATTTTCAAGAGTAGAAAAGGATCTCTGACCTTTTATAAAAGACAAAAGATGAAGGGCCAGCAAGATAGCTCAGTGGACTAGGTGACTGCTGAGGCAAGTGCAGGGACCAGGGTTCAATCACAGGTACCACGTGATGCACTGGCCCCACTCCCAGGTGCGCTGAGCCAGCCACCAAGACTGGGCCTGGTGGTGCATGCCTATAATCCCAGTGCTATGGAGGCTGAAAACAGGAAGATCACCACAAATCCGAGCTGTGTAGTGAGACTCTGTACAAAATATATTTTTTAAAAAGATACAAGTTGAATCTCAGCTATTTTAAGGCCATAGTACACATAAATATTTCCAGTAGCAGGCACCCAAATCATGCACAATGATGTATCAGTTTCCTAATGACGATATTAAGTAGTCTGGTCTAGTCCTTTACAGCTTGCGATTTGCCATCTGTTTTATTGCTTAAGGTATATATTCACTCTTTTACTTAATTTTTTTTTTCGGAACCGGGGATTGAACTCAGGCCCTTATGCTTGCCAGGGAAGCACTTATTCCACTGACCCATCTCCCCGGCCCTCTTTTATTTAATTTTGAGTTAGAAAATTTATAGTCTTTTTCTTAAATGTTGCCTTCCAAATTATATACACTTTAGGAACCACAGACGTGATCCACCTACATTAATTAAGAAAAACTCCAAAGTATTACTTTATTCTAAAGTACCTTTTGTTCTTAAAATATTATTGTAACATTTTTTTTTGTTTCTACAACAGCCCAGCTATAATAAGTGTTGATCCCATTTCTAGCAATTAAAAATGTATTTTGGCATCAGCAGTTGGATTTCACCATAGTTTTATAGCATAAGAAATAGATATTTATTGTGGCTTGAAAATAAAATCGTTTTTAGCTTCTCTAGCATTTCTGCCTTGATGTGGCTACAGTTTGGGGAAGAGTTTTCTGAGGTCATGAGAATACTGTATAGTTCCACCCGATCTTCTAGTAGTGGCTTACAGAGACTGGGGAAACCAAGCGGAAATGGAGATAAAAGAGAGAATTAAGCGTGCTTGCCATGCTAGAAGTTTACTAAGTTAC
>NW_004524824.1:1986443-2015310 GCF_000260255.1 Octodon degus
TCCTGTACGCACACTTCCTGTACGCACACGTCCTGTACGCACACTTCCTGTACGCCACTTCCTGTAACTTCTGACTTGACAGCTTATAATAGGTTTAATGCAGCTAAATCAGACATGCTACCACAGTCACTCTGACAGCTCCCTGCCTTCCACACTCAAACTACTGGCTTCTTGTTTAACGCTAATACACTTGAAGGCCAAGGAACATTGTGAGTGAAAGCAGGAGGCATGAAAATACAATGTGTGTTTCAGCATGCAACATACTAAATGCTTCAGAGGAATCTTTAGGCATTACTCATTCTAAGCTGACTTAGGAGAAGATGGAAGATGACTGTGCAATTGGTAACACATTTAAAGACTGCCCAGTGTATGGTAAACCACCTAAAATAATGCAAAATTAAAGATAAGATTGCCTAGTCTTTTCACTTCACATGTTATTAGTCTTTATAATAAACTCCACTGAAATACTTTCTCAATAAATCCACTTCTTTCTACATAAGTAAACTTAGAGAGGTACATAAGGAAGAAATATATGAAGCAATTTTAAAAGATGGTTCAAAGGAAACAAAAACAAAATTCTTACCAACACATACATGTCAGAAGAAATACAAAAGGGGTTCAGTGAGGTAAAAAGAAAATGATCAGAAATGAGGTGTAGATATTGAGAAGATAAAATAAAGAACACTGACTATGTGAGTAAACACAAATTGTATAGTTACAGTATAGAACAGTATTATTTTTTAAACTGAAACATGCATTCAATAAAGATACATAAGTGTGGGCTGGCAAGATAGCTCAGCAGACTAAGTGCCTGCTTAGGCAAGCATGGGGACCGGGCTTCAATCCCAGCACTACAAGCTGCACCAGCCCTGCCCCAAGGGTGGGCTCGGCCAGCCACTGAGTCTGGGCGTAATGGCACATTCCTGTAATCCCAGAGCTGGGGAGGCTGAAAGCAGGAGGATCACCATGACTCCAAGCTGCATAGTGAGACTCTGCAACAACCAAATACATTTTTAAAAATACATAAGTGCAATATCACAAGAAGAGTTCAATCACAAATGGAATTGAAATGTAAGTCCTGGAATGTGGCAAAAGGAGGATAACAGGGAAACTATACAATATCTGTAACTATGTCAACAGCAAGCAAAATATATTTTTTAAATGTTTGGCATAAAAGAATTGCACGTTTATGGGGTGCACTGTGGCATTTCAATAGATATTCTACAACGTATAATGATTAGCCCAAACTAAACAGCATAGCCATCATTCACCACACAGCCCATTTCTTTGGGGTGGGAACACTGAAAACTCCCCTCTGCTAGCCATTTTGAAATACAGAGTTGATTGCGGTCATGTGAAGCTATCTCACTGTGCTGCACACTGCCGAACGTCTCTTCTACACAGCCCCAGCCTTAAGCCCATCAATCGTGTCTCCACGCCTTTTCTCCTACTCCCAGCCCAAGCTCTGATGATTCATATTTAACTCTTTAAACTTTTGGGTCAACATTTTAGTTTTTCAAAAACAAACAAAAACATGCAGTATTTTTCTTTATCAGTACATGATTTTTTTGAAACATAATGCCCTCTAGTTGCATATTGCCGAAAAAAACAGAATTTCCTTGTGTTCTCTGGCTGTATCAGATATCTATATCTATATCTATATCCATATCTCTATCGCTCTTTCATTATCCACTTATCCACGGACAGACACCTATGTTAACTGCATACCTTGTGCCACTTTAGTCAATGTCATGTAGTTGATGTGATCAGTTTTTCTTCTTTGTATCCCAAAACTGAGATAGTCTTGGAGTTATTAACAATACCATAATTCAGTAGCAAAGAACTGGGTGTTGAGCAAAATAGGTAGTGAACTCTTATATCTAATAAATTAAAGAGATGGGATCTTGGGAGAGACTCAAAAGCCAAAATCCAACTACAGCTAGAAGAAATCTCTAAAAAAGTCATTTCATAAAGATGTCTCAGCACCAGCAATATAAGCAATTTATAAGGATTGATACAGAAAAATAAAAAATAAAAATATGAAAACATGGAAGCAAGTTGCAAGCCCAAATCTCCAGTTTGCTCAAGAAAATCCAGGGCTATTGAGGTAGGAAAAAATCAAAAGCCACCCTGAATGTTCTCAAATGGTAGCAGCAGAACTAACAAAGAAGATGAATGAATCTATGGAAAAATAGAAAGCAAATCAGATATAGTTGCACAGACAAATAAAAAATGGTGACCATAATGAAGAACATGGTGAGTGAATCTAGACTAGTTACAGATAAAAAGTAGAAGAGCTTAGGAAATGACAGAAATCGTGGAAGTCCAACATAGGAAAGAAGTGTATCCCATAGAACAAATTCAAACAGATATCTAGGAGATAAAAAGAAAATTATTGAATCTATGTGCAGCAAAATCAACCAATATGGAATGGAGTGGAGTGGAGTGGAGTGGAATAGAATTGCATAGAATGGCATAGAATGGCATGGTATGGCATGGCATGGAGTAGAATAGAATATCTAGAAAGTAGGTCTGCAGTTAGTGATCATCAAATGAAAGACTTCTTAAAATTATCATGGACTATGAAAAATCAATCCAACTACTGAAAGAAGAAGCAAAGAAGAATCACATAAAATTGATATGAATCAAGGACTGTCCTGCTACAATGCTGTATATGGTTAGATTTCTAAATTTCTGTGTTAAGATATGTATTTATTCCTATTTTTAAAATTTTTTTCTTCATATTCTTTAAGGACTTAAAGTTCAACACATCAATACTTGATGGAAAATACCATTTATGTGTTACACCTAAAATGTTTGACATTTAGACCCATAGTTAGGATAAACCGAACTGCATATGCTGCAGGGTAATAATGATCTTCTCTTCTGGAGGATTAACAACCTAAGTTTGCAGATCAAAAATTGGAGAAAAGGAAGGGCTGTAAAGTCAGCCAACATTTTGACCCTAGCCTTTCAAGGTCAGTGAAGACTAAGGACATAAGAGAACCTGTACTGTAATATTGCATAACTCAGTTGTGCCCCAAATTTTCTGATCAAGGAGATTATGGACCCACACAGGAATGTCATCAATGATGTATAGTGTGCCTAAGGAGAGTCACATGAAGAGAAAACATTCTCTCAGGCTTTCACAGAGAGTAAACTGGTCAAACAATGGCTGTGACTCATCCACATGGCTGACACTGACAAAGGATCTGTAAACTGTGGTACAGGGTTTCAGGCTAAGTCCTGAGGGGACTTGACTGACCTTATCAGATACAAAAGTTACATTTCTTGTTATATAGGTCTTGCTTTGTCCTGGTCTTAACCATCCAGCAGAAAAGTATAAAAATGAGGTATATAAAGTAAAGCCATATAATATGCTGAGCTGTAAAAGGCTCTAGGCAACAACTTCTGTGGATAACCCACTACTATTGTGGACTGCTGAACAGTGTTGGATTGTTTTGCTGAATTCATGCACCTGTAGTATTTAGATGCCAATGGAATACCCATCTCTGACAGAACTAAACAAAAAAAAAGGGGATACAAAGGAAGAACATTTTGTATCTGTATGCAGAATAGTTAGGATAAATATGCAGCTACTTTTGCTTAATTTAATGAGAAGAAAGATTTGTACTAATAGTGTTTGGACAGGATATCCTGTCTGCATCTTGTACTATGGATAACCACTAAGAAGATAACAATGTGCAATGTATTATTTATTTATTTATTTATTTTTTTATCTGTTCAGCAGTAGATCTGTTTTCTTTTTTTTTTTTTTCAAAGTTTTATTGACAAAGAGATAGCAATGAGACAGTTTCAAATCAAATCAGAAGGACAGTTTCAACAAATAATACACTGCATATATTCTTCTTAGTGGTTAATTGCTGTACAAGATGCGGACTTGTGATCCTATTCACAAACACCATTAGAACAAATCATTCTATTCATTAAGCAATGTATTATTTATTGAAAATGTCCTATTAATCAGCTTTGAAACTGTCTTATTGATATTTGTTTCTCAATAAAATAAAAAATAAATAAAAATTTGATATGAATCAATAAAAAAATTGAAGAAAGTATAAAGGACATTAAGAAAACGGTTCACCAAAATAATGGTGAGTGGAAAACCACCACCAAGCATGTGAAAACAACAGGAATGAAAAAAGAATTCAATATACAACTAAGTGAAGCACACAGAACTCCAATTATCCATTATCAGGAAAAAACCACACCAGGCATATAGTAGTCATGATTCAAAAAATTCCACACAGGAACAGAATATTAAAATCTCGTTACAGAAAAAAAAATCATTTGCAAAGAAAAATCCATCAGAATCACAGCTGACTTCTCAGCACAAAACCTTAAGTAAAGGAGAACATGGACTGACATATTCAAGCCCTAAAAGGAAACAACTTCCAACGCGGATTAATGTACCCCATGAAATTATATTTCAAAATCAAAGGAGATATAAGAAGCTTCAGTGACCAAGAACACCTGATGAAATTCAAGACCATAGCAGCATCCTAAAAGTTTTGAAGGATTTTCTAATAAAAGACAATGAAGAAACAATATCATGATTTCCAATAGAATAAATCCACCTAGCAAGGCAGGCAATCAAATAGAAGGAAAAGAAAGGGAACCAGTAACAGGAAAATCCTATGAAAAGGGTACATCAACATATACCATCTATAATCATTAATGTATATGGTCTCAATTCACCAATCAAAAGACAAAAACTGGCAGAACGGATCCAGAAACAAGATTCAATACTATTTCATTAAACACATTTAACTCTAAAAGAAATTTGTGGACTAGAAGTCAAAGGATGAAAAATAATAGTCCATGAGACAGGACTTGGCAAGCCCAAGGGCCCAAGTTCAATTCCTGGTTCTGCCACAAAAAAAGAAAGAAAGAAAAAAGAAACAAAACCCAACAGTATGCTGCATCAAAGAAACACATTTAACTCAAAAGAAAATGCACAGACTCACAGTCAAAGGATGGGAGGCAATCCTCCAGAAAAAAAGCAGGAGTAGCTATCCTGTTGGACAAAAATATCAACTTCAAACCAACAATCTCTCAAAAAGATAAAGAATGTCACTACATACTTGTTAAGGGGAAACTGAAAGAGGAAGAGATAACAATAGCAACTATATATGCACCCAATGTCGGAGCACACTCCTACATAAGAAAAATTTTAACAGACATGAAAAATCAAATGAGCAATAAGACAATAGTAATGGGGGAATTTAACACACCACTGTCACAAACAGATAGTTCAACTAGGCAAAAAAACTAGCAAAGAAATAACAGAACTAAACCAAACTTGTGAAGAAATGGACTTGGTAGAGCTCTTCAGAGTGTTTCACCCAGCAACAATAAAAAACATATTCTTCTCTGCTGCACACAGGACATATTCCAAAATAGACTATATACTAGCACACAGCGCACTCTTAAGTAAATGCAAAGGAGTTGAAATTACCCCATGCATACTACCTGACCAGAGTGCAATAAACCTCGAAATTATTGATAAAAGAAACTACAAAAGCATGATAAATGCATGGAAATTAAATAACAACTTGCTAAACAAGCAGTGGGTCATAGATGAAATTAAAGAAGAAATCAAAAAAAATTACAATCAAATGAAAATGCAGGTGGAACCTACTAAAATCTGTGGGATGCAATGAAATCTGTCTTATGAGGAAAATTTATAGCTATAAATTCACACAATGGGAAAAAAAATAAACTTAAATAAATGATGTTGTGCTATACCTCAAGCTCCTGGAAAAAGAACAGCAAGTCACGCCCAAAACCCAAAGAATACAGGAAATTTTAAACATTAGAGCAGAAATTAATGCAATGAAATGAAGAAAACAGTACAAAGAATAAGTGAGTTAAAGAGTTGGTTCTTTGTAAGAATAAATAAAATTGATTTACCCTTAGCCAACCTAATCAAAAAAAGGAAAAAAAACCTAAACATATCCGTTAAACAATTAAAAGGATGAAATAACTACAGACCCTAGAGAAATTCAGAAGATCATCAATATCTATTTTCAAAACCTTTACTCTCACAGGACGGAAAACACAAAGAAATGCATAGTTTCCTAGATAAATATGAAATGTGTCAAAGCTGAGTCAAGAAGATATACAAACTCTGAATAACCCAATATTAGTTGATGAAATTGAAAATGTAATAAAACTCTACCAACAAAGAAAAGCCCTGGTCCCAGTGGATTCACAGCAGACTTGTACAAGAAATTTAGAGAAGATTTAATACCAATTTCTTTCAAACTCTTTAATGAAAGTGAAAGGGAAGCAATTCTCTCAAACTCATTCCCTAGGCATGAATTACTCTGATTCCAAAACCAGAAAAATATCCAACTAAAAAAGAAAACTACAGGCCAATATCTCTAATGAATATAGATGCAAAAATCCTCAATAAAATACTAGCAAACAATGCAGAAAATCATCAAGATTACACATCACAACCAAGTGGGATTCATCCTACACAATTCCATAAATTTAATACACCACATCAATAGAACCAAGAACAAAAACCACATGATTATATCAATAGATGCAGAAAAAGCTTTTGATAAAGTCCAACACTAAAACTAGGCATGGTGGTGCATGCCTATAATCCCAGCACTTGGGAAACTGAAAACAGGAGGATCACTATGAATCCAATCTGTTCAGTGAAACACTGTAGACCCTGTACTAAATACAAAGAAAAACAAAATCCAACACTTATTCATGATAGAAACCCTCCAGAGAACTGAAATAGATGCTCAATATATCAATCTGGTAAAAGCCATCTATGAGAAAACAATAGCCAACATCATAGTAAATGAGCAAAAACTGAAGGCCTTCACTTTAAAATCAGGAACAAGACAAGAATGTTCACTGTATCTACTTTTACTCAATATAGTTCTGGAAACATTAGCTAAAGCAACTAGACAAGTAGTAGAAATTAAAGGAACAAGGATTGGAAAAGAAGAAGTGAAATTATCATTATTTACAGATGACATGATACTCTACATAGAAGACTCCAAAAACTCCACCAAGAGTCTTGTGGATTTAATCACCAATTCAGAAACATAGCAGGACACAGAGTTAACCCTGAAAAATCAGTAGCATTTTTACACACAATGAATGCACGGAAAGAGAAATTAGGGAAATCACACTTTTCACAATAACATCTAAAAAGAAAAAAGAAAGAAAGAAAGAAACACTTAAGAATTAATCTCAAAATGGAAGTAAAAGATTTACACAGTGAAAATTATGGTACTCTGATAAAAGAGATTGAAGAGGATTTGAGAAAACATAAAAATATTCCATACTCCTGGATAGGAATAAACAACATTGTGAAAATAGTCATACCCCCAAAATTCCTAGTTAGGTTCAATGCAATTCCAATTAAAATACCATTAGTATACCTCAAAGAGCTAGAGAAAATTGTCCTCAAATCCACTTGGAACCAAAGGAGACTCAGAGTATTAAAAGCAATCCTGGCAAACACTGCACTTCAAAGAAAGTCTCCAATACAATAAAAAGAAAATTCACAAACTGGGAAAAAATTGTAGATAACTGTCCCTCCAACAAAAGCCTTCTATCTAGAACATACAAAGAATCCAAAAAAAATCAAGCCCCCCAAATTCAAAGACCCAATCCAGAAATGGGCATCTGAGATAAATTTATACTTTTCAAATGAAGAAATACAAATGGCAAGTAAATATATGAAAAAATGTTCAACATTATTGGTCAATTGAGAAATGCAGATTGAAACAACACTGAAATTCCATCTCACCTCAGAAAAAGGAAAGAGTTATTGAATTGAGGACAGGAGAGGGAGTGGGGGAAAGAGTATGTCTATGTATGTATCAACAACTGTACTGTGATTTTCTGCTGTTCTATGGAAAAGAGCTGATAAAGCTTAATTTTTTGTCTCTTTTCTGAATTGTTTGTGCATTTTCTCTTCTTAATTTCTTATACAGTTCTTTCCTTTTTCTTTCTTCTTCCCATTTTACATGCATATATCTGGCAATATGAATTACTGGTTAGAAGACAACACTACAGATTACAACAAATACTGTGAAGTTCATATTACTTTGTAAAACAAAATTCTGTACCACTTGTAATATTTTTCTTTTGTACTCTCTTTAAAAAATAAAAAATTAAAAACTTATTTTACTTTTTTTTTGTGGAACCGGGGATTGAACTCAGGCCCTTGGCCTTGCCAGGGAAGCACTTATTCTATTGAGCCATCTTCCCGGCCCCTAAAAACTTACCTTAAAAAGTTTTAAAAGAGAAAATACTCAAACCCATGCCATCAGCCATGAAAAGTAAAAGCACAGCAGAGCCTACAGAAGTCCAGAAGCTCATCAGTATCTACTTCAAGAACCTGTACTCTAACGAGATGGACACATCAGAAGAAATTGAGAGATCTCTAGACACATATGAAAAAATTCTAAATACCTGAGTAAGGTGATGCCTACCTATAATCTTAGCACTCAGGAGGCTGATTAGGGGGATCCTCATGAATTTAAGGCCAACCTGGGCTATATAGTGAGTTTAATGCTATCCTGAATTATAGAACAAGACCCCATCTCAAAAAATATACAAAAACCAATATCATTCGATAATATTGAAAAAGGAATTTAAAAACCACCAACAAAGGAAAGCCCAAGTCCTGATGGACTCATCTCTGAATTCTTCAAGAAGTTTGGAGGAAACCTAGTGCTACTCCTCCTAAAGCTCTTTAATGAAATTGAAAGGGAAGAGTACTCCCAAACTCACTCCTGGAAGCAACAATCAGCCTGATACCAAAACCAGAGAAGAATCCAATTAAAGGATGAAACTACAGGCCAATCTCCTTAATGAACATAGATGCAAAAATCCTCAACCAGATACTGGCAACCAGAGTGCAGCAAACCATCAAGAAGACTGTGCACCATGACCAAGGGGGACTAATCCCTGGAATGCAGGGACGGTTCATCATGTGCAAATCATTGAACGCAATGCCCCATATTAACAGTGCTAAGGGCAAAACCACATAATAATCTCTATAGACACAGGAAAGCATTTGACAAAGCCAACACCCATATATGAAGAAAAACCCTGCAAAAAAATTGGAATAGAACATCTTTATCTCAATGTAGTAAAAACCATCTATGACAAATCAACAGTCAACATCATACTACATGGTCAAAAGCTGAACTCTTTCCCTCTAAAATCAGAAAAGAGGCTGCCCCGTGTCACCATTTCTGCTCAATATAGCTCTGGAAACAGCCAGAGCAATTAGAAAAAAGAAAGAAATAGCAAACTTACTGAGAAAGAAATTAAGGAAACAACACCTTTCACAATAGCAGCAATAAAAATGAAATATTTAGGAATCATACCAAAAAAGGAAGTAAAGAGCCTTTACACTGAAAGCTACAGTACTCTAAAAAAGGAAACTGAAGATGATATCAGAAAATGAGCAGGCATCCCTTGTGCTTGGACAAACAGAACCAATATAATGAAACTGAGCATTCTTCCAAAGTTGCTATGCAGAGTTAATGCAATCCTGATCACAGTAGAATAGCTTATCTCACAGAACTAAAGAATCCCAAAGTTCATTTGGAACCAGAAGAGACCTGGAACAGCACGGACAGTTCTGGGTGCTAAAGCAAGGCCAGAGACACCACAATGTCAGACCTGAAATTACAGTACGAAGCTACCTTGAGAAGAGCACCATGCTTCTGGCAAAAACAAACAAACAAAAACAGACCTGAGAACCAATACAGCAGTACTGAACATGCAGAAACAAGGTCGCACACAAGAGGGCCCAACACCTTCACTGGAAGAAAGAGCCTCTTCAATAAATGGCTCTGGGAAAATTGACTTTCCACACGATGAAGATTAAACCTAGATCTAAGTCTGTAGCCATACACTAAACTAAACTAAAGATGGATCAAAGATGTAAATGTTAAAATAGTGTTATGTTTTATGTCTAGGTGTCCTCCAAAAACCTCACACAGTCATGAGGCGGATTCTGCAATTTGTGGTTAACTCATGATCCACTGGGATTATGCATGTGAGTGCTTCTGGGATTATGGGTGTGAGTACTGCTGGGATTATGGATGTGAGTGCTATGCCCAGCCTGGGGTGGAGAGCCTGAATGCAACGTGAGGAAGGCAGAGCTGCCCTGTGCTTCTGGTGTTGCTGCTGACTCCTCCCTGGGCTCTTGCTCTTTGCCACCACCACGTACGGCTGCTCTGTGCCACAACATGCCGCTCTGCCTTGGAGCCAGCTGCATGTGGAACAACACCTCCACTAACTGTGAGGTGAATGGACCTGTCCTTCCCTAATTTTGAGTGTCGGGTATTTGTCCTAGCAATGAGAGAAGAGTAACTGAGACTAACGGAAACACTTAATCTGCTGGACGACAGAATGGGTAAAACTCTTGAGACTAGGTTTAGGCAAAGACTTTATGAACAGAAAGCTCTGACCACACAGGAAACACTACAGAGAATAAACAATGGGGATCAGAACATATTTAAAATATTTTACAGAGCAGAAGAAACCACCAACAGAGTGAAGATTAATCTACCAATGGTACTAAGGCCTTTGGTATGGGAGAATCTGAAAAGATCTACAATCCACAGACTAGAAAAAACTTACCAACTGGTCCTCCCACAACAAATATCTAGAATATATGAGGAACTCAAAGACATCATATCCCCCAAATTGAAAGACTTGCCGCCAAGTGGGACTCTGAAATGAATAGACACTTCTCAGATGAAGAAATGTAAGTGGCAAGTAAATATTTGAAAAAATATTCAGCATCACCAATCACTCAAGGAATTAAAGTCCAAACAATGCAGAGATTCCATGTCACTCCAGAAAGAATAGCTAGCATCAGGAAATCAACCAATGGCAAGTGCAGCACTATTTGAAATATCTAAATCTTGGAAATAAAGAAGATGCCCATGGTGGATGAAAGGACAAAGAATATGGCTTTCATATTCAGTGGAGTACTACTGTGCCATAAGGAAGGGTAAACTTGAGACTTTTGAGGTAAACGGGTACACTTCGAGAACATAATTTTAAGTGAAATCAATTGGACACACATGTTTAAATATCACGTTGTTTTTCTTGTGTGAGAAACCTAAAGGTTAAGTAAAGACCAGAATGATGGACAATACTGAGAACTAGGAGCAAAATGTTCAAGTGAGCAGAAGAATGGGGTGGGGGGATAAGACTTTTTAAATGAAGGTGCAAGATAGAAATAAAGCTTTGTAAAGAAAGAGGGGAAAAGGATTGAAGGGAAGGGAATAGGAAAAAAGAATTAAGACATACTATGTGCAGGTATGTAGACCCTATTACAATAATTATGTGTGTTAAAAATGTAACAATAAAATTTTCTTCTAAAGAGGAAGAAGAACATTTAAATGTATGAATAGCCTGTGGTTCAATTTAGCTTCAGTACTGGGTGCGGTGTAGATCAGTGGCTAGGGGTGCTGTGTTGTGCGTGTCGCGGAAGGCTTGGGGTACAATTTGTAAATATGTCCTCATTCCTTGAGCGCTTTCAAACCATGGATGGTTGTTACACAGTACGGGCACACCTTTTAAACACTCAGATAAGATTAATCTACCAATGGTACTAAGGCTTTTGGTATGGGAGAATCTCAAGAGATCTACAAGAGGCCGCTGTAGTACAGCTCAATACGCTTTATGAAAATTCTATTGGGCTTTCCCCTAAACGAATTTCTGATGGGTCAGAGTGATTCGCTTCTTAAAGCACAAATATATCAGATTCATATTAGGCTCATATTTGCATGTGTTATGTGTGCATACAACTCCTTATTTAATCCTTAAAAGACATTTTCCTAAGAAGGAAACTAAACATCAAGTGAAGTAACTTATTCAAGATCACACAAGGAAAGACACTTAAAATATTAAGCACTCAGATACAGAAGAAAGAAGGAAATCACAGCAACATTTCCAGGGTGAACAATTGAAGAATAGACAAAGAGAGCCCGTGAATAGAGAAGCCATTGCAGTTGTCCGTGTTCATTTATAATAGACGTGAATTAGTGTTTGCTCATCTGCGTTGAGTGCTAGGTCCTCTGGTTTCCTTGGTGGTAAAGGAGTAAACAAATTCCACATTTTCTTCTGGGATTTTGCTGCTGCTGTTGATCTATGTTTATTTGTTGGTTTATTTGGTGGGGAGGGAGGAGGGTGCCTAGAAAGGGCCCTCGTCCAAATTGCTGAGTGAGGCATATGGCTTGCTTCAAATAACCTTCGGCCTGGAGCGTGGCAGTGTCTTCGTCCACTTACTGTGACAGGAAAATGTGGACACAATGCTATTCATCTCTCTAAGCCCTTTCCTAAAAGGCATTTCTTAATCATACATTTAAAATGGTTGCCACAAAGCAAAAAAAAAAAAAAAAAAAAAAAAAAAAAGGTTAATCCAGCTGAAATATTAGGAAGCCGTCTATTCCAGCTATGTTGAGAAGTTTCATATTACCCCACTGGACGGCAGTGTAGTTAACTCAAGTTTTATGATTCGGTATTAATTACACTTCTAAATCAAAAAGTAAAGCCGAAACACTTTGCCACTTACTGTGTAGGTGAATTATTTTCACAAATGCCTATTACAAGTTTCGGTCAACTAAAACCTACACCGTTTTCTTACCTGGTATTAAATCACACTTCTTCTTGGCTTTCAACGAGCATGCTTATTTATAAATCAGAACTAATCCAGGGAAAGGATGACATTAATAAACGTCGGTGGGAGAGAGCCAGCCAGGCATGCCACAAGCGTAGGAACCAATCCTGAGAAAGCTATAGCGCTTGGGAATAGCGAAAGTAGGGTCAGCACAACATTTATGCTTTTTTTTTTTTCTTTTTGCCCTCTAAATCACGTTTCTCATGCAAGCATTCCCATTGGCTACAAGAAAGCGTAGTGCACGGGTCCTAAATTACTGCACTCGGTAATTGCTGACATATGTGTACTTTACAGTTCTAATTTATTTCACCATGAATGCAGTGTTTATGAACATGCAAAAGCAGGTTTATAGTATATAAGATTAAGGAACTTTTTTATTCTCTGTGTTAGATTTTGAGGTTAAAGTAACATGTGTTTGAAAATGATGTGAATCCACCCGGTGTGGAGCAGAATGAACTATGAAATGTTTCTCCTGGAATAATTTACAAATAAAATAATTTCATTTAAAGAGCCTTATAGCTTGTGTTTGAATGCTAAGAAGATCTGAAGATCCTGGATCTCAGGCCACGTTAGCAGAGAGGATCTTGCGGGATCACAGGATTAAGCTGTGCTTTCAGCAGCGAAGCGCTGTGCCATTGACTGCGCTCTCGGCCTCTGCTCGGCGCGCTGCTTCGCGTGGGCTGTCTCCCCCGGTCACCATAACAAGTATCTGAGCCGGTTTCTTGGTGATCCTGCATAAAGACGAAGCACTGAGAGCCGGACAGCTCCCCACGGCAGGTATTGCAGGGATGCTCCATGGGCAGAGCCAGTCAGCTCTGGTTATGTGGAGCACCCAGGAATGATGGCTTCTTAGTCAACTGATATTGCTTAGAAAACATTAACCGATCTCCCCATTCTTACGGGCAAGACGCAAGGCAGAGGCAAATCCAATTAGAGTATAAAACAGATGAAGCGTACAACAGTAATGAGCGCTGAAAAGCACTTACCTGGTTAGAGGTCCTGCTCCTCTCTGTGCTATCTTCTTTCTTTTCATCTTTCTTCTCTCCTTAGTTCCCTGTTACTTTAAAGGAATAAATAACCAGAACTTGAGTGCTGACTGTAGATGCAGATCTCTCTGTGATGCCGAGAGGAGCGTGGAGATTCTGAGTGGTGCCTGGTCCTTACCCTCGAGAGCGCGTAGCCTGGATCAAAGGGAGACATGAAAGGCGAACGAGCAATAGAAGGGACTGACGGTTAAATTATATGGCAGGGATACTAACTGCACAATAGTTTGGATTTTTGAAGCATTTCATCTGGGGTTATAAAATATTCAAGTAGGCAAGGGGGAAATATATAAGAGAGAAAGAAATTGCTAGAGGGAACATAATCTTGTGGCTTTAAACACAAATTTCACATATTTGCAAGACAGTAAAGATACTCATGTGACAAGAGGAAAGATATATTTTAAGGAGTTTTAGAAAACTAATTAAAACAGTTGCAATAAATTAAAGAAATGTGGAACTTTTCTAAAACGTAATTTAGTTGTACCTAAAGCAGAATGTGTGATTACAGAATAGCCTAATCTCTTATATTTTAGACTCTTCTAAAGCTTTGGACAGATTTTCACTTGAGCATTTGGGAGGTGCAGAAGGGGGTGACACTGGGTTCTGGCCTTTACACTGCTGATGTTGTGGGCTGGCTCATTCTCTGCTGTGCAACGGTCGGTCTGGTACATTACAGAATACGTGGCAGCATGCTGAGCCTCCACACACAAACTGCCCGTGCACACCTGGAACGGCTTGAGACACTTCACAGGGTGTCCCGGGAAAGCAAAGCCACCTTACCGCTTTGGAATCAGCTGTGTAATGTGCTTCCACTGGGAACAAATGTTCAAGGTACACACATCACACAGTTTATGTTAACAAATTGGATTTGCTTTAGAAAATTCTCAGTTGGATTTCCAAGTGCAATCGTTGTTTCTATACTATTGAAAATCAGACAACAGGTTTCTACTTTAAGAAAAAAAAGATGCTTTTGCTCTTCTAGAAAAATCCATCATTAAACTCAAACAAGCCTGCTAATTCAGCTGTACCCCCTTCCTGCATTATTTTAAACTGATTTTATTTTATTTTAATTAATTTTCTCTTGTTGGGCATCTCTATAACAAGCTTTGCACTTGGGTCCTTTTTTTTTTTTTTTACTCCACTGAACTATGTAGCTCTTGAAACATTTTTATTTTGACATACATTTTTCTAAAAGCAGACATAGAGAAAGATCAATAAAATTATCTAACTAAAATAAAATTAATATATTCTGTGATAGCCTTACTATTAACTTCTATATGCACATACATGCGCAGACTTAAAGTACTGTAACGTAGCATTCAGGACAGTTTTGATGCATAGCGATGCATTTTACATAACACATAACAATAAGGTGACAACTAATTTATTTGGGAATGATTAATACAAAGCCCTTTTTCTCTAAATTTCTAACAATTTTTACATATTCAATAGAACTGTTTCTCTTGTGCACTTAGAGAATTGAAGCACAAAGAGAAGCTTGGTTTCCTTTCCTTGAACATTTTGTTTCATTATATTTATATGCTCAAACTAAAAGTGACACCACGCAGGACCACACGCGGTCTGTACAAATAACGTGGGAAACTATAACTCTACATTTTTCAGTACAAAGATACGATTTTCTCCTAGCTAAGCAAATCCATCAGAGTTCAGCGGTGCCTGCAGGGGCTGAGAGGCAGCCCTACAAGCACAAGGTGGACTTTGCTCTCTGTAAAGTGGGAGGTAAATAAACCACACAAGTCTCGTCTTTCTGTTTGCCAGCTGGGGCTGCCATCTGTGATGCCAGGTACACGGGGAATGCGGGCGGAGGCCCAGGAGCGCCCTCTTGGAAATCCACCTGCTTGTTTGGCCATCTGCTTCTGAAGCTGCAGTCAGCATCTGCTCCGGGCGTCAGTCCCCAGCCCACACGGTGCAGCCCCCTCTGGGACACCTCTTAGCTGGCCTGGCCTCGGGCTGGTGTTCCTGCTGGGTGGGTGAATCCCTTTTCTGCCCTGCACTCTACTGTACTTAGACATCCTACATTCCTGCTCTGCCATGACATCTTGACCCTCCAAAGGCATTGCTACCTGTGCCATGGGTGGGAGAAATCCTCACGCTTGGTACATAACCAAGGGTCTTCCTGCTATTTCCATGACTTAAAAAAAAACATAAGGTCCTTGAATGCTAGGCTGAATTAACGAATGGAGTTATAGATCTTCCTGACCTTTTGAGGATCGTATTTTTAGATAAGGAAATGTAGTGCCCTTAAAATGGACAGCAAATAATGAAATTAATATGGAAATTATTTGTCTCGCATTTTACTGGAAATACAGTAACTTGGACTGAGAATGGGCGTGTCCTCACGGCTCAAGCACTTCCTAACTGAGCACTTAGCGCACTCAGGCTTCTTTTGATCCTGCTTGGGGAGGACAAACCGCGAACGTCTTTTAATGCAGTGATTTGACTTTTTCTTCCTGCATCAATTTGAGAATCAAATTTTTGGCAAAAATAGCTTTTCTTAATAGGCCTATTACTGACCTCTTCGCCAAGAATGTGTCCACTTAGGAAAGTTCGCTGTAGACACTTTAATGGGTTTTCCTATAAATCACCAGGTTGGAGGACGACCTGTCCGGACGTCTGCACAACTCTGGACGCCTGCTCCGTCTGCCGCTGCGTGGGCACCGCTGCCGCTGCCCTCGACCTCAGGCTTGCGATTGCGCTGCAGTTGAGAAGAACTGGGAGCAAATGAAGTGGCTTGTCGCCATTCCCAGAGTCACGGGGGTAGTATCAGTGGCAAAGAAAGCAGAACGAGATCCGGCCCTCCCCGAATTCCCGCTCCATCGCGCACACTCTCACACTCCTGGGACGCTCCGTAAGTAGTGCCATTGCTCGGAAGCACCTGCTGTGCGGTGCGCTGCACGAGCAGGGAAGGAGCAGGGACAGCCACCCGGCACAGCGCGCGGGGGTCCCGCCGCTCGTCTCCTGAAGGAGAGACACTTCCAGCAGCGGAGAGCAGTCCACAGCCTCGCTCTAGGGGCGAGGGGCGGGTAAGCTGTGACTGACTCACATGGTAGCAGAACGCAGTCTTACCAGACTGAGTCTACAAAGATAAAAATGGCATAAAGAAGTGCAAACAATGTAAAGCTTGCGTTACCGAGGGTCGAACTCAGGACCTTGTGCTTGGCAGGCAGGTGCTTATTCCACTGAGCTATCTCCCCAGCCCTACCAAACTACTTTTTAAGTGCAGGATATAATTTGTTTTACCACTCTGTAAAAACACATCCCTAGATGCCTAGATGGAAGTAAATTTAACAAAACACCCTCAAGGGTGATCTCTGGATTTTGGAATTACATGTGACCACTGTTTTCTAACTTATCTTGCATTGTCTAGCAATATTTTAATGAGTATTAATTCAATTTTCAGAAAGGAAGAGAAAATTATTAGGATAAAAATTATGATAAAGTAAAACTGTGAACGGTAAATATTCTATAATATTATACACAGTTATTTTTGGACATAGAGGTTATGTTTCACCCTTAAGCTGGAGCTGAGGAGTACCAATCTCAAATAAGAAAATCAGAGCAAGCTCAATGTTCCTAGGCCTCAGGGCCAGGGTTCAAGCTTCATTAGAGGCTTTCCGGGGAGGGTGAGAAATGGATGAAACCCTTTCTTGTAAAGACGAGTTAGAGAAGCATTTCACCCTTAAATATCATAAAAAGACATATGTGAAAGACAGTTGAGTTGTCGACTTCTTTGCTTATTCCTTTTCTGCTCCTTCTCTTTTTTTATTTTGTCTTCTTTTCTACCTTATGTCTCCATCCCTACCATCTCCTCTCCTTCCTTCTTCTGTACCTCTAATATTTATTAAATCTTTCTCAATAGCAAAGATATTTATAAAATGCTCATGGCCTGCCTGGAGCATATACTATAGCTAGGCAGATAGACAATTACATGAATGAGAATTAAGAATGTAAGTAGGTGGAGTACCACTAAGAACTAAAGAAAAATTATGCAAATCTTAAATCTCAGGAAGGGGAAATGGCTCAGTAGAATAAGCACTTGTCTGGCAAGAGCAAGGGCCTGAGTTCAAACCTCAGTTCTGAAAAGAAAAAAAAAAAATCTTAAATCTCAGTGAGTTTTATGTGAAAAAGAAATCTGTGAGGTGAAGTTGCCTCTAGTTTGACTTCAATAGGTTGGGACTAGATGTGAAATTAGAGGAATTCTGACAGAGGGGCCGACGAGATAGCTCACCGGCCTGAAGCGTCTTCTTAGGCAAGCTTAGGCAGGCATGGGGAACTGTGGTTCGATTCTGGGCACCACATGCTGCGTCAGCCCTGCTCTCAGGGAGGACTGAGCTGGCCAAAAATAAAATATTCTCATAGATTGGAAACATAAACTAACCCACCTTACACAGGAAGCATCTGCAAAGGGTGACAGTGACACAGTGTCCTTGTGTGTGGAAATACAGCAAACTGAAGGCTGGAGTGAGGGCCACTCCTGTGGCTGGTCGCCTGTCACAGTTGGAAGGAGAGTACCTTCTCTTTGGAGTCTACTTTTTGCCAAACAGTATTTATACATGATACAAAATGAAAAGTTTGATTTGAAAGTATTTTAACTACAAAAATAAAATTGAAATGTTCTGCTTTGTGCACATGATTTTTAAAATTTTATTTATTTATTTATTTTTGTGGTACCAGGGCTAGACCTCAGGACCTTACTCTTGCCAGGCTGGCATTTATGCCACTAAACTATCTCCCTGGCATGATTTTTTAAAAGTTTGTATTCAAAGAAAGGACTGTACCCCATTAAGGAGTTATTTTTACAGTATTTTTTTGATGAGCAGGCCTATTATTTTTTCTTTCAGGTACTTTTCATAATCAGCTTTATCAAGTGGCAAAACTTTCCTTCTGTTACTTAAAAATAATTTTAGATACTACA
Organism: Octodon degus; assembly: GCF_000260255.1. NCBI lineage: Eukaryota > Metazoa > Chordata > Mammalia > Rodentia > Octodontidae > Octodon > Octodon degus. The sequence goes on from NW_004524824.1 coordinate 2,005,132, forward strand.
TGCTCTTTGAAGTTCCTATACTGCCATTCAAGCATCTGTGATTTTTTTTTTTTTTTGGAGCTGGGGATTGAACTCAGGCCCTTATGCTTGCCAGGCAAGCACTTCTTCTACTGAGCTATCTTGCCAGCCCCTCAAGCATCTGCAATATTAATAAATCTGAAATAACAACTACTCTGTCTCCATACCCAGGATTCTTAGTACACTGAGGCCATTTTAATGAAGACATACTTTGAGCATATTGATAATTTTACACTCACTTCTTCCGTTTCAGGCTGTTTTCACCACTGAGTATGCACTCTCATCTTCTGTAGTAACCCATCAGGAGGCCTTAGCTTTTGCTTATAGACATGATATTCAACATTAGCAAATTCACTTAAACTTGAAAACTCCCAATTACATGCAATTAAACTAAAGTAAAAATGTAAATTAAAGATCCAAATATTAAAACAGAACCCTAACCTGAGTTGAAGAAAAGTAAACAGAAATCTTGAAGACATAAGTGTAACCAGAGAGTCCATGAACAAAAACCAAACTGCATGGGAAATACTTCAAAGGAGTATTCAAAGCCTGGGATCTCATTTATTAAATAGCTTTCACCATCAAAATAAATCGCCAGCAGAGTGAAAAGACAATCCAGAGTAGAAACAAATGTCAGCAAATTGTTCATCAGAAAAAGGACTTCTATCTAGAGCATATGAAGAATTGGAAAAAATATTAGGCCCCCAAATTCAAAGATCCAAGCCAAAAATGGCATCTGAGATGAATACACACTTCTCAGAGGGGAAATAACAAATGGCCAATATGAGACAAAATGTTCAACAGCATTGGTCATTGGAGAGATGCAAATTAATATGATACTGTGATTCCATCTCACCCAAGAAAGAACGGCTGTCTTCAAGAAGTCAGCCAATAACAAATGCTGGAGGGTCTGTGGGGGAAAAGGAACCCTTCTCCACTGTGGGTGGAAGTGTAGACTGGTGCAAGCACTATGAAAATCAGTGTGGAGATTCCTCAAAAAGCTAGGACTGGAGGTCCCGTTCGACCAAGCTAGTCCTCTTCTGGGTATTCTTCCAGAAGAACTGAAAACGTCATACCACAGTGAAATATGTGTATGCACATTTATAGCAGCACAATGTGTTACAGCTAAATCTTGGAAACAACCCAAATGCCCATCAACAGAGGAACTGATTAAAAAGATGTGGACTTTTTGTACAATGGAGTACTACTCAACCCTACTAAAAGACAAACTTCAGACTTTCATATATATCTGTAACTAGAGACAGTACTTATCAGTGAAATAGATCAGACATCACATTGTCTCCCTAGAAATTGCTTAAAAGAAAAAAGAAGCTAAGATGGGAAAGAAGGGAAAGGAGGAAAGGGAAAGGGAGAAAAAATTAAAGTTAGCTTCACTATTAGTGTCTTTTATTTATTTTTTTTTTTAATTTTTTTTTTTTTTTTTTGGCAGAACCGGGGATTGAACTCAGGCCCTCGTTCTTGCCAGGGAAGTATTTATTCCACTGAGCCATCTCCCCAGCCAAAAGGAAGGTTTGTGCCAATATCAAAGTGGAGGATTTTTTATGCCCATATCTTGTACTTTGAGTAACTACATTAAAGATAAAAATATGCAATGTGTGAACTATTGTTATTAACCTATTCTCTCTCTCTCTCTCTCTCTCTCTCTCTCTCTCTCTCTCTCTCTGTCTGTCTGAATTAAACTCAGGACCTTGCACTTGCCGGGAAGATGCTGTTCCTCTGAGCCAAATCCTTGGCTCTCCTATTATCCTGTTATGAACTTTTCTTTTGCCATTTTCATAAAATAAAAACCTTCCCAATTAAATTATTTAAATGCACTCTCTGAAGGTAGGACTTCCTAAGCTGCATTATTGATTTTTGGGCCCAGGTCACTCTGCTGTGGGAGTTTTGTGCCCTGAGGGATGTTTCTCAGCATCCTGGGATTCTTCCCACCAGTAGCCAATAGCAGGCTCCCACTTTGGACAATCAATAACGTCTCTCAGTATTGGAAAATGTCCCCTGGGGAAGTAGAATTACCCTAGCGGAGAACCTCTGACTTAGGGCTTCCTTCCTAGAAAGTCAGAAGCCCCTACCAGGTGAACTTAAGACACGGCTTTGATCTGCATGTTGGTTTCACGAGGTATGCTATACCTATGTACATTAAAGACTGGTATCAAATTTCCATTTGCTGATGGCCAGAGCAATAAAAATTTATGAACTGGTCAGGCTTGCATTTCCTTTCTTTTGTGTCACCATTACAGTGATGAGATTCCACAACAAATAAGCCAGTCACTCTAAATATGAACCTGGAGCCACAGAGGTATGAAGGCACTTCTGAAGAGCCTCTAACTTTTATAAGCATCCTTATAGTAGTCACATCACACCATTTCTTAGAGCTGGTGAAATTAATGACTCATAGTTTTTCTATGAGTATTTTTGTTATCCTTTAAAATTAGACCTTGTACAAATTTGAATTGCTTGACTGAGAGTTCATTATTTGGTTCTATTGTTTTCCCTCCTAATTAAAAGTTAAGTCCAAGAGAATTTTAAACCAAGTCTACTGCTAAGTTGAATATTCATGTTTAGCGTAAAACTCACAGACATAATTTAAATTTGTACTCACATATTATATCTCATAAATGTTCTTGATACTGTAGAAAAAGTTCAGTTACAGTCTTAACATTGTGCAGAAATACCTTCATGAGGCTTTTTAATTTTGAAATTCAGATAATATATGATGCCAAATGTATATTCACTAAAAGTAATCTATGCACTAATATGCTTACTTCTGATTAGGGATACTTCTGATGTTTTTCTGTCAGTTGTGTGTTTTTTCTCCCCTAAGCATAATTGCTGTTATTTTCAGACTTCACTACCACCAGGGAACCTACATGCTGATAAATTCTTAATTCAAGGGGAATATGTTTTGTTTATCTGCTCCTCACAGTGCAGAAAGTCTGTTTCTAAGCATATGGTTAAGAGGGTAAAGCTCTGCAGAGTTAGCTTCTTTAAAATAGTGGAGACACAGTTTGGTCTAACCCTGTTTCCCTTAAATGTTTATGTGCAATGTCTTTCTATGGCAAAGAATCTCAATATATCCAAACATCCAACATAATATATACAACTGTATTTATTTATCAAATATAAACCAAGCTATCAAAAGATAATTATGTGAGACATGAATGTTTTGTCATAATTAATATTCTGTCAATAAGACAGATAAGAAAACTCCAAGGGTTAATGTTTTCCGGGCTGCCAGGTTCTGTTGCCGGTGAATTTTTCTAGCTCACTCCATTAATTCAGTCAGCACAATGGATCAGACCAGAGATGTGTCTTCATAAATCACTCTGAAGTGCTGGGGGTTGGAGTATCTAATTAATCAGCACTGTCATTATGTTTGACTTGTATCTGCCTTACTGTGTGTGGGACAGAGAGGCAGTGTGTTTGACCTGCAGGCTCTCCAACAGATCTCCAGCAGGGGTGTAAATTTTAACCCATTCAAAGAAAAAGTCAACCAGCGTGGCTCTACCATGCTTCTCCGCAACCACATGCCCTTTTATAGATACTCTTTCCTCATTCCTTTTTGCTAATTCTTTCAACTATCACAGTAGATTTTTGTAGGGTGAAAAAGCACATCACTGAAAATTAATTTATTTGTGAATTCTATAGTCAGGTAAAAGTATATAACAAAACGTTTTCTTAAACAATAGGATGACACACTTTGAATACTCAAAGAACTTTGGAATTTCAGTTTATTGTCACCAGCAGTGAAATTTCCTCCCTTGAAAAATTACCTTCAGTTTTTCTATTGACACTTTTTAATGAATATGTATCTTTGTATAGTTCTATTTCTTCATAAGGAACTCTCTAATAACGCAATTATTTTATAATTTAAGCATTTAATCTAAAATATTTTATAATTAAAAGTGTAGATAACTAGAGGAGAACTCTGAATGGCCTGTGGGACACAGGAGAGCTGCAATCTGTGGACTGGTGCGCATAGGCACGGAGCTCGCCTGGCACCCTATTTTTTTTTTTGTTTTGGAACCAGGGATTGAACTCAGGCCCTTGTGCTTGCCAGGCAAGTGCTTATTCTACTGAGCCAACCCTTTAAGAGCTCTGGTGGCCTCTGGGCAGGCTGCAGGGCTCTGCTAAGTTCTAACCTTCCTTAGAGCACAAGATGGAGCTTCTGCTGGTGCCGCTCCAAACTTTTAAGAACTTAGGAGGACTCTGAGCGGCCTGCAGGATGCAGGAGAGCTGTGAGCTGTGGGCCCAGTATGAGCAGTTGCAAAGATTTCCTGGACCCATTTAAGAACTTGGCAAGCTCTGGGCAGTCTGTGGGACTCTGTCTGGGTGATTACTGGGAGCTTCAAAAATGCCAAAACACAGGCTCAAAAGGCAATCTCAATCCTATAGCCCACCCAGAACAAATCCAGGAGACAAAGACATCCAAAAACTTAGAAATCACACACCTGAGATTTCTGAAATGATAGCAACTGAAGTAGAGAAACAAGTCCATCAGGCTATAGAAGAAATAAGATCAGAAATGATCTCTCAGTGCAAAAAAAACAAATGTGAAAGAATTGATCAGCACATCTAAAGAAGAGATACATAAAAAAATTAGAGGAGAATAGAAAAATGATGGAAACATTGAATGAGCAATACAGGAAAGAATTAGAATGCATAAAACAGATTCAAACAGATATCCTGGATATTAAGAACTCCAGTGAAAGCTGGCAAAACAGCTTGAATGAAACTGAGGATAGACTTTCAGACTTTGAAAGCAGTGGTGCAGCTAATGAATGTGATATTTAAAAAAAACCTTATAAAACTAACAAGGAATGAGGAAAAAACAATTCAGCAGCTACAAGATGATACAAAGAAAAATAATATAAGAACAGTAGGTGTCAATGAATCAATGGGAGAGAGCACAAATGACGTAAAAACTAGCAGAAAATTTTCCAAACAAAAGAAAAGAACCTGCCCCAGTACTGTACTGAGAGAGAGAGAGAGAGAGAGAGAGAGAGAGAGAGAGAGAGAGAAAGAACCTGATATACAGACAAACAAGGCACAGTCATAGTCACAATAAATCTGCACATAGACACATAATAATCAAGATATCAGAAATTCCGCAAAAAATAGAATGTTAAAAGCTGCTAGAGAGAAGAAACTGATCACCTACAATGGAAAGCCCATCAGAATCACACAGATTTCTCAACAAAAACCATCAAATCAGGAAGAGCTTGGAGTGAAGTATTACAAGTCCTGAAAGGAAATCGCTTCCAACCCAGATTGATGTACCCTGCAAAGCATTCTATCAAGTTCCATGGTGAGATCTTCCCATGACAACCAACAATTGAAGAAATTCATGACCACCAAACCAACTGTACAAAGGGTGCTGACAGATATTTGAGAATTAGACAGAAATGACCACAGCTTCAACAAAAGAAAGGAGGGAGCAAACAGAGTATGTAATTAAAAAGAGGGGATGGCAGGAGAGATAGCTCAGTAGAATAAGCACTTCCCTGGAGAGTACAAGGGCCTGAGTTCAATCCCCGGTTCCGCAAAAAAAAAAAAAAAAAAAAAGATGGGAAAAGTATGGAACCTACAGCAGAAAAATAACATGACAAAGAAAAGCCAATGCATATTAGTTATAACCATCTATGTAAGTGGCCTCAGTTCACCAATCAAAACAAACAGACTAGCAGAGTAGATTAAGAAACAAAATCTAACAATATGCTGCTTACAAGAAATGCTTTTCATTCAAAAGGAAATTTACAGACTAAAAGTCAAATGACGGAACACAACCCTCCATGCTACAGGAAATCAGAAAAAAGCAGAGGTGGTGATCCTGGTTGCGGGCAATATCAACTTCAAACCAAAAATCATTCAAAGAAATATAGAATGTCACTGTGTACTTGTTAAGGGAAAACTGAAAGAGGAAGAGATAATAATAGCAACTATATATGCACCCAATGTCGGAGCACACTCCTACATAAGAAAAATTTTAACAGACATGAAAACTCCCATGAGCAATAAGACAATAGTAATGGGGGAATTTAACACACCACTGTCACAAACAGATAGTTCAACTAGGCAAAAAATACTAGCAAAGAAATAACAGAACTAAACCAAACTTGTGAAGAAATGGGCTTGGTAGACCTCTTCAGAGTGTTTCACCCAGCAACAACAAAACACACATTCTTCTCTGCTGCACGCAGGCATCTAGGCTTTGGCGCATCTACATCTTCTAATCGATTCTATTGATCCCAAGTTTATTGTTTTGCCAATACCATGCTGATTTTATCACAGTAGCTTTGAAATAGTATTTCAAGTCAGGAATTGTAAAGCCTCCTGCCTTGGCTTTGTTGCCCAGCGTTGCCTTTGCTATTCTAGGTTTTTTCTGGCTCCAAATAAATTTTACAAATGATTTCTCTAAGTCTGTGAGGTATATTGGTGGTATTTTGATAGAGATTTCATTAAATCTGTATAACAATTTTGGGAGTTTAGCTCTTTTCACAATGTTGGTTCTTCCTCTCCAGGAGCAGAAAATATCTTTCCATTTTCTGAAATCCTCTATAATCTCTTTTTTTCACAGCACTGTAATTTTCAATGAAAAAATCTTTTATGTCTTTAGTTAGATTAATTCCTAAGTATTTCATTATCTGTAGTGCTATTGTAAAAGGTATTGTTTCTCAATTTCTCTCTCAGTGTGTTTGTTATCTGTGTAGAGGAATGCTATTGACTTTTGGGTATTGACTTTGTATCCTGCTATGCTACTGAATTTGTGTATTAATTGTAGTAGATTCTTCATGGAGTTTTGGATCTTCCAAGTAGAGTACCATGTCATCTGCAAACAATGATAGTTTAACTTCTTCTTTATCTATTCTTATTCCTTTTATTTTCCTCTCTTGTCTAATGACTCTACCTAATGATTCCAGAACTATATTGAATAGGAATGGTAATAGAGGACATTCTTGTCCTGTGCTTGACCTGAGAGTAAAAGATTTCAGTTTTCTCCATTTAGAATTATATTAGCAGTTGCATAGAATCCCAATAGTCCTCAAACTCTTCAAAGAAATTTAAAATGCAACAATTGTGCCAAAATCATTCCTGAAGGCAAGTATGATGCTGATGCCAATACCAGAGAAAGATGCAATTAAAAAAGAGAACTACTGGCCAATCTCCCTCATGAACATAGATGCAAAAATCCTGAATAAAATCCTAGCAAATAGAATACAGCAAATCATTAAGAAGATTATACACCATGACCAGGTAGGATTCATCCCAGGGATGCAAGGATGATTCAACATATGTAAATCTGTAAGTGTAATACACTATGTCAGTAGAACCAAATTAAAAAACCACATGATCATCTCAATTGATGAAGAAAAGGCTTTTGACAAAATCCAACATTCATTCTTGTTCAAAGTCCTACAGAAAATTGGAATAGAAGGCCTCTACCTGAATCTGATGAGTCAGTTCTTTGAAAGAATAAATAATATTGATAAACCCCTAGCCAACCTAATAAAAAAAGGAATGAAAAACTCCAACTTCATGCAATAAAGAATAAAAAGGGTGAAATCACTACAGACCCTAGAGAAATTCAGAAGATCATCTATCCCTACTTCCAAAATCTTTACTCTCACGGGGTTTGGAGAACACAGAGGAGATGAGACACATAGAAATGCAAAAGCTGAGTCAAGAAGGCATACAAACTCTGAATAACCCAAAGCAGATCCTAGTGGATTCAAAGCAGACGTCTACAAGAAATTTAGAGAAGATTTAATGCCAACTTCTCTCAAACTCCTTAATAAAATGTAAAGGAAAGTAATTCTCTCAAACTCATTTCTGGAGGCAGGTATTACTCTGATCCCAAAATCAGAGAAAGAGCCTGCTTAAAAAAAGAGAACTACAGGCCAATCTCTCTAATATAGATGCAAAAACCCTCTATAAAATACCAGGAAACAGAATGCAGCAAATCATCAAGAAGATTATACATCATGATTAAGTAGGATTCATTCCAGATTGAAGGGATGATTCGACATACGCAAATCCATATAAATGTAATACTCCATGTGAACAGTATCAAGAACAAAAAATACCTGATCATCACAATAGATGCAGAAAAACCATTCAACAAAGTCCCACACTCATTCCTGGTAAAAACCCTACAGAGAACTAAAATAGATGCTCAATATCTCAACTTGATAAAATCCATCTATGAAGAACCAACAGCCATCATCATACTAAATGGGCAAAAACTGTCGGCCTTCACTTTAAAATCAGGAGCAAGGATAGCCACTGTCTGTACTCCTATTCAATATAGTTCTGGAAACATTAGCCAGAGAAATTAGACAACACAGAGAAATAAAAGGAATAAGGATTGGAAAAGAAGAAGTGAAATTATCATTATGTGCAGATGACAACATACTTTACATGGAGGACCCCAAATATCCCACCAACAGTCTCTTAGATGTAATCACCAAATTCAGTACCACAGCAGGATACAAAGTCAACACCCAAAACTCAGTAGCATTTTTGTACATAAACAATGAATTCACAGAGAGAGAAATTAGGGAAATCACATATTTTATAATAGCATCTAAAAAATGAAATACTTAGGAATCAATCTCACAATGGACAAAAAAAAATTGAACAATGAAAATCATGGTTCTCCGAGAAAACAGACTGAATAGGATTTGAGAAAATGGAAAAATACTCCATACTCCTGGATAGGAAGAAACAACACTGTGAAAATGGCTATACTCCCAAAATTGCTATTTAGATTCAATATAATCCTGATAAAAATACCATTAGTATACCTCACAGAGCTAGAGAAAACGTTTCTCAAATTCATTTGTAACCAGAAGAAACCTAGATTATCAAAAGCAATCCTGGGAAATGAAGGAAAGGCAGGAGGTATGACAATAAAATTATGCTAAAAAGCTACTGTGACAAAAACAGCATGGTGCTGGCATAGAGACAGACCCGAGGATCAGTGGAATGTATTAGAAGATGCACACACAACTGTAAACAGACTCAGGTAGGTTATCTTCCATAAAGGGAACAAACATGCTCACTGGAAGTAACAGAGCCTCTTTAATAAATGCTGCTGGAAAACTGGCTTTCCACAGGCTGAAGACTAAAATTAGACCCATGCCTATCACCATGCACAAAGCTACAGTCAAAATCGATCAAAGATTTAAATATTAAAACAGACACTGTATCTTATGGAGGAAAACATAAGTAGAACTCCTAAAGACATAGGGGTAGATACAGACTTCATGAACAAAAATCAAATTACATGGGAAGTACCTGTCTTTTTTTTTTTTCAATTGTTTGTGCTCTTTCTCTTCTTAATTTCTTACATATTTTTTCTTCTTTTCTCTGTCTTCCCATTGTATATGTTTATATCTGGTAGTATAATAACTGATTTGAAGAAAACACTGTGAATTTCAACAAATGCTGTGAAATTCGTATTACTTTGTTAAGTGAAAATCTATGTTATTTGCAATTTTTTCTGTTTTAATTCTAACTTGTACTCTGTTTAAAGATTAAAAAAAAATAGTAGTGGGTTTTCTGTAGGACTGGCAACGTCAGAAGCTGTTGACTTGAGCCTTTTACAGCTCAGCATATTAATATGGCTTTACTTTTTATATTTCATTTTTATACTTTTCTGCGGATGGTTAAGACCAAAATAAAGCAAGACCTATATAACAAAAACTGTAGCTTTTGTATCTGATAAGGTCAGTCAAGTTCCCTCAGGATTTATCCTGTTACCCTGTACCACACTTTGTAGATCCTTTGTCAGTGTCAGCCATGTGGATGAGTCATGGCCGTTGCTTGACCAATCTGCTCTCTCTGAAAGCCTGAGAGAATGTTTTCTCTCCATGTGACTCACCTTAGGCTCTCTCTCTCTCTCTCTCTCTCTATATATATATATATATCTCTGTCTCTGTCTCTCTCTGTCTCTATGTCTCTCTCTTTCTGTCTCTCCCTGTCTCTATGTCTCTCTGTTTCTAGCTTTCTCTTTGTCTCTGTCTGTCTCCTGTCTCTGTCTCTCTGTCTGTCTCTCTGTCTCCCCTCCCTCCTTTGGGACAGGGAGAGTTTCTCAAGCCTGAGCTTCACCTCTAAGTGACATAAGGAATTAAAAGGGAAAAG
>NW_004524824.1:2016170-2044077 GCF_000260255.1 Octodon degus
ATGTCCGCATCTTGTACAGCAATTAACCACTAGGAAGAATGTATGCAATGTGTGAATTATTGAAACTGTCCTACCAATTTGATTTGAAACTGTCTCTTTGCTATTTGTTTCTCAATAAAATTATGAAAAAAAATAAAACAAATCATACACGTAAATTTTACATGATATTTGTGTTAGTTGATATATTGTGTCAACTTGGCTGAATCAGCAGTTCTCAGCCTGAGGGCCTAGCCCTGCAGGTGGGCAGGGCCCAGAAATTGAGAAAGGCTTCCTGCCACCCTGCCCCTGCTTCCATAGGAAGTCCCAGCCTTTTGGAGGAGTTTGATCTTTGCAACTGCGCCATTTGGAAGAGCTCCGATCTTTGCCGTGGTGCACCAGTCTTGGCAATCAGCGTAGAAGGAAGAGAGAGGCTTGATGGATGCCACTGCAGCTGCTGCTCCTCCTCTGTTCTTCAATGTTTTCTGCCACATGAACTGCTGTCGTTTCCCTTGGAGCCAGCCCAGTGTGGACTGAACCCTCCAGTAACTGTGAGCTAAATAAACCTTCCCTTCCTTCATTTCGAGTGTTGGGTATTTGTCCCAGGAACAAGTAAAAAGTAACTAAGATAGAATTTGGTACCAAAGTAGTGGGGTTGTTGCTGTGGCTACACCTGACAATGTGGATTACAAGCTTTTGGGAATGGCTTATGGGAAGAGACAGGAAAGGTTCAGAGATGTTGCCTACAAATGAAGTGCTGAAACAGCTTCGGCTGTTCTGTTTGGGAGAATCTGGCCAGAGCTCAAACCAGAATGCTGATAGGAAGCCTGACTGGAAAGACCAGGCTGGGGAGGTTTCTGCTGGGAAGAAGGACAGCACTGATTGTTGGACTGCAGATGGTGTGTGTTATGGCTTGGCAGAAGGTTTGTCTGCATTTTGCTCCTGTCCAGGGATTTTGCCTGACACTGAAATTAAGCACAGTGGACTAGTTAATCTTGAAAAAGAAATTTCAAAGCAGCCAAATATTGGGGCAGTGGCGTGGTTGCTATTGGGCACTTTTAGCCAGATTTATGTTAAGAATGAAGAGCAAAAAGCCCAAAAGGATGATTTAAAATGTTGTGAGTTTGGCCAGAAAGGAAGCACCAGAAAGGCTGTGGACTGTGAAGACAGAGCTGAGAGGATCTCCATTGCTGAGAAGGAACAGAGTAGAAAAGATGTCCTGAGGGCATCACAGGAGGTGGCAGGTTCTTGCCCTGTGCAGCCTCAGAGTCACAAGGGTGAGGGACTTTGCTTTGAAGAGAAAGCTGCAGAGCCCCATGTTCCAGAATGGAGATGGAGGCCACACTGGGTTCCAGAATGGCACCTGCGTGGAGACTTTGTTTCTCAGAATCAGGGTCAGAGTGCTCAGTGATCCAGGCACCCAACTCCTACAGTCAAAAGAGAAGGAAGCTTGCTTACTGCTCCAGCTGGCAGCAGCCCTTGGCATCATCCACGTGGCTTTAGTTATAGGTGCATGAAGAATTCAGGTGTTCTGAGTTCACAAGGTTTCCACCCATATTTCAGAAGAAGGCCTGGGAGGCCAGGCAGTGTGCCCCTGAGAGGGCAGTGTGTGAAGCTGGGAATGAGAAGCCTACTCAGTGGAAACTTCAGAAGTCTGAAAAAGCCAGGAATGTGGGATGATCTAAGAAAAGCTGCAAAAAGGGAGCAAAGCAGGTCTGAGAGAAAAGCTATAGGAGCTACCTGCACGAGTGCCATTGCAGTGGAGCCATGTAAGGCTTTTGGAGCTCTCAGCTCATTACAGGGTGCTTTGAATGGTCCACAGGGAACTACAGGACTTATCATTTGCCCTTCTGGACTTTGGCTTTGTTTTGGTCCCAACTGTTTTTATCCAGCTGTGTATGCCTTTTGGAATGGCAGTGCTTATCTTGTGCCTTTGAATGTTGGAAGTGTTTAACTTTTCATTTGTAGAGGGACTCACAGCTAAGAGTTTGCCTAAGATCTTGGAAGCTTGGGACTTGGACTTTTCAGTGTTGCTGAAACTGGTAGGACTTTGGCAACTCTTAGAGATGGACTAAAATGTCTTTTGCATAAATGGATGTGCATGAGTCTTTGGAGGGCCAGGGGCAACATGCCATGGTTCTAATGTTATACAATGTTCAAGTTATAAAATGTTTAAGCATGTCTATGTACCTGGAAATTGGCTTAAAAAGGTATATGTCTAGTTGCCAAGTTGCCAAGGGGTGGATTGTATTAGTTGATACATTGTGTCAACTTGGCTGAATCAGCTCCTGCAGTTCTGGGGGGGGTGGGGCTAGCCCTGCAGGTGGGCAGGGCCGAGGAATTGAGAAAGACTTCTTGCTGCCCTGCCCTTCCTTCCGTGGAGAAGTCCTAAGCTTTGGAGGACCTTGATCTTGGCAGCCGCGCCACTTTGGAGGAGCTGCAATCTTCACTGTGGAGCACCCATCTTCGCAGTCAGCGCAGAAGGAAGAGAGGGGCTTGATGGACCCTGCTGCAGCTGCTGCTCCTCCTCTGCTCTTCATTGTTTTCTGCCACATGAACTACTGCCATTTGCCTTGGAGCCAGCGGAGTACGGACTGAACCCTCCAGTAACTGTGAGCTAAATAAGCCTTTCCTTCCTTCATTTTGAGTGTTGGGTATTTGCCCCAGCAACGAGTAAAAAGTAACTAAGACAGTATTATACTCAGAAAACAGACAAATATATGTAGTTTTATGCTTCACAATAACTACTTAGCTATTTCCATTAAAGCACACTTGATACAGCCAAATAACTACTTAATATAATTAGGGGGCCTCTCTTTCCTGCTCTCTCTCAGCTCCTCTCTGTCTCTCTCTCCGTCTCTGTTGATGCTAGTAGTCCTTACCATTGAAAAGCTTAACGCCAGTCCTTTCTCAGAGACCTACAGACTTCTCTGCATTGTCTTATAATTGGAACCATACATTTACAAGTTTAATAGAATGACAAGTTTATTTGTTACTGTGCACCAGAGAAAACCTCTGTGATACATTTATTGATTGAGCTTCTTATTTTTGCCCCTAAACTAATTAGCTAGCCTAATGGAACTTGCAGGGAGATTTTAGAAATTGAGAAACTAAAAATATTGCTTAATAATTTAATGACTCTACAATAACCTGAGTTATAAATTCTATGAAATATATGTGTTGAAGTTATGTAAGAAAATACACTACTCCCAAGTATTCTTCACTTGTAAATGTAAGTTTCTAATGACTTTCTGGTAAGTGTTTAGTATGTGTCTGCGCAAATCTGTCAGATGAGAAGCATATTGTAAGCTCTTCTGTACCACAGAAAACGTCACGGAAAACACGATGTACTCTTTCCAGTGTCTATGGAGCTTTGTGTAGAAAGAGTCTTTGGAGATGAAGTTTCAGACAGGATGTTGTATGCAGAAGCAGATGTGATGTGTATAATTTTATCATAGTAATTTATTATAATTATGCATTATATTATTATTCTGTTTATGACTTTTAACACACTATTATGTTGAAGAGAGATAAATTATGCATCCATTATGACCATCGGACAAGCATATGGCCCTGGGCTTGTAAGATCTTGGACATTTATATTTTACTTTGTTTTCAGATGTGTATTATTTTAACCCTATATTCCATAGCCTCTGAATAAAATGCATATGAATTCTCAGTTTCTTAATAATCCTCATACATATGCAAATATGTGTTTAAATCTCCTTGCTTTTCCATAACATTACTATTTATAAGACATGCACTTGGATAGTTTCCTAAACAAAACTTGTGCTTTGATGAGTGCTGGACTTCAGTTATTGCAAGATTTAATGACTCCCATATCTTCAATATCAAATGTTCAAAGATTTTGGCACAAAAATCTGCTTAAAATTATTATTTTGCCTTAATAGGCCAGAAAATGTTTGGTTCTATCTTTCATAAACTGTTAAACACATAAAATAGTTTAACCTTTGTGCGGAGGTTTTTCTTTAATTCTGCTAGTCAGAGATTCAGGGGAAGCTCCCAAGCAGTCTGGCAGAAGATGAAATGAAGGCCCAGCGCCCGGAGCCCGAAGGGCAGAGAGAACCCATCAAGTGTGTGGACTCATAACTGGACTCACAAAATCTGAGGAAATCGAGCAGCGGGCTCAGTAGTCCCCAGAAAGGACAGAGGGAATCTGGGGCAGGGGGAGTAAGGAGAACTTCCGTAGAGGCAGGTTTCCCAGATGCTTAGAAGTGAGAAGGGCTTCTCAAGCGTGAGCTATTCACAGCAGTGTGAGTTTAATAGTACAACTTGGCTGGCCAGTGGGAGATAACGCTAGAGAGAATAAGAGGCGGGATCCCCGAGACCCCAGGACGACCGGCCAGGCAGATTTTTCAGAGCTACACCGCTAGCAATGGACAGACATCTTGAAACAACGATAAATGGTAATGGAGCTAGATATGTTTAATCAAGTAAAAACATTACACAGAGGCTGGGGATATAGCTCAACCACATAAGCGCCTGCCTGGCCAACACGAGGTCCTGAGTTCAATCCCCGCACAAAAAAAAAAAAAAAAAAAAAAAAACCACCACATCATATGATATATACATGCTTCAAAATATCAAATGATACCCCATTAATGGCTGTAATTGTTGTGTTTATGTGTCACTCAAAAATAAATTTAACTAACAAAATAAGAAATACTTTCAGTGAGACGAGTAATAAAATGACAATCTATAAATCAGTATTCTAGTGTCTGTGTTTAAATATGTGAGGCTGGGAGCTGTAAACAAATGGAACACTGAGACAGAATTAAAATAGCAAGTGAGTAGAACGTAGAATTGAGTAATGACTGTTGAAACTGACAAAACACGAAGGGCTTGGGAACGGCTCCCAAAGCCTTAGCTTGCTTGCTTGCTCTCTTTTTTTTTTTTTTTTTTTTTTCGGAACCAGGGATTGAACTCAGGCCCTTGCGCTTGCCAGGGAAGCACTTATTCCACTGAGCCATCTCCCCAGACCCAGCTTTTTGGAGCCTGCTTCCTTCCGAGCTGCTGTAGGCAACAACTAGAGAAGTTGTTGCCTACAGCAGCTCGGAAGGAAGCAGGCTCCAAAATTAAGTAGCAATCTTGGATAAAATGAGAAGTTAGAAGAAGAATCAAAAAAAACCAAAAAATGAAATTGCGTGCTGCTACATATGCAAGGGATATTGCAGAACACAGAAAATTTTTTGTCAGTGATCTTGAAACAAATTGAAGTGAATGTTGGATCATTTCCTCTGTTCTGATCACCGCTAAATGCAATATGGTTTCCAACTTTAATCATATTTTTAACATTAAATTATTTATTTCTATGGTAAAAATCAAATTCCCTGTTATTTACCTACTACCTTTTCCCATAAAAATCAACTTGCATGTGTGTACGAAAGTAAATTTTACTTGTGCTTGGTATTGAAAGTACATGGCTACTATAAAAGTATTTGCACTGAAAATAAAAGTTTAGTATTCATACATAACTTTTCAATTTTTAAAACATTGACTGAAAACAACATGAAGATGTAGCACATTACATTGTTTTTCACTACACAGAACAGAAAGTGTTTCATACAGCATCTGAAGGCTAAAACCATTTAAAATTCATGCTTAAGAAAATAAACTACGCAGTTTGATTTTCCTAAAGTAATATTAGTCATGACCCTCAAAAGATTCCTTCTCACACGCCCAATAGAATAAGCTAGCTTTTTTCTGTTGTGTTTCTTCGCATAAGATAATGGCCGTGATGGGCGTGTTATGCACAGGAGGGTATTCCGGAGACAAAAACTATCAAACACACACGCGTTTCAGCGACGTCACACATCGCTGCTGGAAGCATCACGCCCAACTGTGTTCAGAAAGCTTCCCAAAGGATTTATTTCGTGACTGTGTGCGCCGCAGGACAGATCCTTTCTATTTCATAGGCACAGTACGCTTTAGGCAGAAGTACTCTAAAGGAGCAGACTGCCGGTACCTCTGGTGGGGAAGGAGCTCTTGGGTAGTCCTCAGGGAAAACCTCAGGCAAAAAGTCTTGCTGTGATCCACTCTGTCCAGCAAATTATGTTAGTGCCCAGAGCAGAGAGAAACGATGGAATTCTCCACTGCGGGTCAAGATGGGGGAAGGACAGCAAATCCATTACTAGTAACACTGTTTAAAAATGTAAGACACTGCGGCATAACTCTGTCTCCTTGTATTTATTTTATTGAAAATGCCCTGTTTTCTTCTGTGGTTTGAGAAGATACTTTACAAAAACCTACTTCTCAAGAAATACTCCACCTGAAGTAAGCAGTGAGGAGAGAGTTCGAAGGAGAACTCTCAACACATGGATCCTGGAGATTCTCTTATTTGGTCCCATGGTTCAAACAACCCACCTGCAGTGAGAGTCTTCTCTGTAGTTGACAAGGGTTGGAACTGTCTTAAAGATTGTTAAAGGATTTTGGAGGCTGTATGCTATTCCAATTAAAGAATCTACTATGAGCCAATGTCAACATTTACGGTTCCCTACATTTGTGTTGGACTTCCAGTTCTATGCTTACAATTCAAGCGCTAACAAGTTTCCAGTAATTTTTTTTGTTATTCATTCACTAACTCATGCATGTATTAATTTGTTCAGCCAATATTCATGACACACTTACAATTAATCAGATTTCTTTGGCAGACACTGTAGATAAAAAGGTGATACTATCCCTTCTCTTATAGGGTTCAAAATGACATGGAAGAAAGACTGTAATTAATAAAAGAATATCAACAAGTAATATGTGATAACTAACTGACATAATGAAAGTTTACCTATAGAAAACATATATGTATATATCTGTTTCATGAGTTATATGTGTAACACATGAGAAGTTGACTTTTTTACATATATAGCATTAGGTTATACAATAAGTCCATAATTAATGCAATTTTTCTCAAGTTATATCTATGTATGTTCTACTTGTGCTTGAGGTTCAGTACAGATTTTATCCATAGGAAGAAATGTTCAATGTAAATTTATGAGAAAATATATTTTTCTCATCAAATGACAATACTGTTATTAATAATTTTAATTATGTAAAATAGGTGCTTGGACGTAGGTCTTCATAAATCCTTGTAGATAGGTTGTTACCACGACCAATTTTCCCTTAAATTTGTTTATAAATTGTCAGTGTGCTTAAAGATCAAGGAAATCCTCGGGAACAGGGAGATAATCTCATATACGTCCTCAACTACCACAACGATGTAGACATACGAATCCCTCAGTGTGAATCCTGATTGCACTTTAACAAGAATGTACAACACGACGAAGGAACAGAAATGGCATGACTTCTCTTCGCCTTCAGCTTCCCACCACCCTGCAGCGCGTCTGTCCATCCGCTCCTCGGGAGGACGGCGGAAGCGGCGCGCGCTCCGGACTCTGCGCACGCGCGCACGAAGCTGGGCTGCACGTCCGCACGCAGCATCTGGCACCTGTTATCAGCCTGCAAAGATCCTCGCACTAAGTGGCTCCACAGACCGCAGTGTGCAAAGGAGCAAGCCCCGGGAGAAAACGCCCAGGCAGGAGTGCTCCAAAGGGCTGTAGAAATGTGGCTGGGGTCTCGGTTGGTGACACCGATGATCCGGATGACAATTAGGAGAGAGGGCTTACAATGTGAATGAGCAGCGCGTCAGCTGCGCAGTACCCATCAGCAGACTGTTGCCCGAGGCAGGAGGACCGCTGTCCTTTGTTTTTCTATTCAAACTGCTAGACTGAGAGGAGGTGGGGGGGGGGGGAAGGCAATTTATAGAATTCCTCCCGTCTTAAATTTTTAAAGCTAGAAGTCATTGGAGAATCTAAAGTGGACATTTCCTAAAAGAAGAGCTGGCTGCTGTCTCTAACATTAAACTCGTATCACTGAGATAGATTTTTATTTTTATTTTTTTTTTTTGAGGAAAGGTTTTTATCTGTTCAAAATGGTGCGATTAATACTACTAAGCATCCAACTATCTCCTACTCTAATACGCTCTTGGAAAATCTCCAGCAGCGGGGTGGTGCCCAGTCTTTGTTTATTAGAGCGTGGTTAGAGTGGTGGCGACACCGCATCACACCAACAACTCTGTCTCGGGCGCTAAGCACAGGTTCCCGCTTCAGGTTACCGTAATTTCCCACGCGTGACGGCTCATCAGGTTTTTAAAGTTACATGTCTTGAAATTAAAATTTATCTATGCAACAGACTGTGACCTCTTTTATTTCCATAGAAAATTAGTATTTTCTGCAAAAAACCCACTGGTTTAGTTTATGACATTGTTAAAACAGTAATAGCCCTGATATCTGTCAGATCCTGAAAAATTTAAACTCTAGCATATAAGAAATCAAGAGAATATCAAAAAATGATGTTTAATCATATGCTCTTTCTATTTCACGACTTAAGCAAGAATCCTCCAATACATTGGGGATAATAGTCTATGTTAAATGTTTAAAAGTTGAAATTAGGATAGTTTTTCTTTACTGCTAACAGATACATGATTTTCAAAACAAGAACTGTTCAACATGTTATCTCTAATAGAGCATAAGTATATTTCATGACTCTATTCGTACAAAAAAAGCTAAACAAATTTCAAAAGTTGTGCTAGTGTCCCTGACCAATGATATGAGCTAAGTAAAGAATGTCAGACATTTCAGTTACTTTATACATATTAGGAGCTAATACCTTAAAGAGATATTTGCAAAAATACATGTTATTTCAATCTAATGATCCTTTATGTTTTCGTTAGTGCTTTATACTACAAGCAGATGATTATCAGAAATAATTTCAGAATTTAAGTATAGTGGAATAAAAATAAGGTAACAGATCCAAGGAAACATTCTGTTAGACTATAGTGATTTTTAATATTTTTACTGTTTATGTACGTCTAATTATGTTTACAAGAGAAGTATCAGGAACAACGTATCACGAAGAAGCCTAAAATCATACAAACTTGCTCCTGAGAAGAATTTTCAATGGGGAAATAAAATCAGGCCAACCTCAATCATGGCTTATTAAATTACAGCTGGTCCAAAACTGTTTGATATTCAAGCAGCTAATTAGCAATGGAGATAGCTAATTCAAATGCTGGGCTTTGATGTCTGGTTCACCCAATATTTATTAGGTTTATTTTAAAAAAGAATGGAGAGGGGAAAGTATCTTGAAAGCTTGAGGAGACAGTCTGAACAGTAGTTTTCTTATAATTTACAGACTTGTGGCACTTAATATATAATGCAATAATCTTCCCGGTGCCATTTGTCATTAGGCCGCTCCCTCAGATTATAGCTTAGGGCACTGCACCTGTGCACAAATCTGGCAGGAAATGGTCTCAAATCTTGAACAGCTGAGCGTGATGTTTTGGTGTAGTTGGAAAATTCAACCTCTGCTCCAGAGGTCACTGCATGCTTCTGTCCTGACAGTCTAAATTGTCGAGCGTGTGACTCATATGCATACAGCACACGGGCTGCCTGACGTCTGCTCCAAGCTTGATGGCTGGTTAGCGGCTAGGCTTAATTTTATGTGACAATCCTACGTAGGAAGTGCTGTGGGGGTGACTAAATGGAGCGTATTGATGTCCCACTGGGTGTAGCCCCTGTTGTTTTGACAAATTCTCCTTAGTATTTATCAATCAGGCCTACAATAGGGAGTGTGCTGAATACCTAATTCAGACATGCTAGTCGGGGCTAATAGAGCAAGATAGCATGTTATTCAATTTGTACTTGTTAGCGATGTCCCACTGTCACTGGGCAATTTACCTTCACACTTCACAAATGAAAAGAGAAATTTGCTGGGCTTCAAACACTTACATGAGTTACAAGCAAAATTTTAATTAGCATGTCATTACAGCAATAATTTATTGCTTCTTTGTAGTTTCCCTGGCATACAGATTACACTTCTCCTGTGTTAGAAAGGATGTCCTCCAGGCTTCTGCAGCAGGTAATAAGAAAGGCAGCTAGCAAGCTGTACTAAGTGATATGCACTGATCGGTTCTCTTTGCATACTTTTAAATACTCAGACATGGATTCAAATAAAACATATCTGAGATTTTCTCTCAGAGGATGCTTTCACTGTTTTACCAATTCTGTTTTAATATTGTGCTTGTTTCCTTTCATAAGTTCTGCCATGTTCTAGTTTCTTCCTAAATATGACACACATGGGCACCACCACCCCTCAAAGGTGTGGACACCATCGCCCTTAAAAGCACTCCAGGTGAGCTTGGGGAACTTCTTGGATTCACAAGAGTTTTTCTCGATGTGATCCAATCTCCCTCTACTGCTTTCTACCAGCTGTGTACGGAAAGTCGTCAGGAAAGCACTGTCCTCATCCATGGGCAAATAAAACCCAGCGAGGAAGGAGCAGAAAAAGGAGAAGCTGGTAGGCGTCCCCAGCCTTGGTCACACTCTGGCATCCCTGGGATGCAAAGGTGAAAGAATGAACCGTATAATTCAAGACAGAAGAAAATAAAGGATACAATAAACAGATACAAGAATGACAACTATAAATGGATTTGCAATATAGTTGTTTGAAATACTCGAAGAGTAGTTTTGACGTACTTTGAAGAGGCATGATTGTCAAAACCTCCTTGTGAAAGATGCAGCTGGCTGCCGTGACAACCCCACCTCTGGGGCGCACTGAGTTGGCAATTGAGACTGGGTGTGGTGGTGCGCACCTGCAATCCAGCACTTGTGGCTATAAACAGGAGGATCACTACAAGTCTGATATACGCAGTGAGATCCTGTACACCCTGTAGACCCTGAAGACCCTGGAGACCCTAGAGACCCTGGAGATGCTGCAGACCCTGGAGACCCTGCAGACCCTGGAGCCCCTGAAGCCCCTGCAGACCCTGCAGACCCTGGAGACCCTGAAGACCCTGCAGACCCTGAAGCCCCTGCAGACCCTGCAGACCCTGGAGACCCTGTCCTAAATACAAAAAAGAAGAAGAAGAAAAGAAGAAGAAGAAGAAGAAGAAGAAGAAGAAGAAGAAGAAGAAGAAGAAGAAGAAGAAGAAGAAGAAGAAGAAGAAGAAGAAAGATGCAGTCAGATCACATAAGATAATGGCATTTTACCAAGAGTAAGTCACTCAGTGTTACTTTGCATATATGTAGCTCGGGGCCGGGGAGATGGCTCAGTGGAATAAGCTCTTGGCAAGTGCAGGGGCCTGAGTTCAATCCCTGGTTTGGCAAAAAAAAAGCTGCCCTAGAACTCACTTTGCAGCCCATGCTGGCCTCAAACTTGCAGCCATCCACTTGCCTCAGCCTCCCAAGTGCCGGGACTACAGCCATGTGTCACCACACCCACATATATGTAGCTAATCTTTAGAAATACAGCTTAGTAACAAAATTTCTCAATGCATTTCTAAGTTTATAGTAATATAACTTTGACTATTGAATTCTATTTTGCCAATTTTATAGACTATGGCTTTATGACCACCTGACCTCAAAACTCACTGGCAATCAGGATAGTGTCTTGGTTTGCATTTCTGCACTATTTAAAAGTAGTGGGTTAGTGTTTTCTTCATCTTTGTGTATTATTTTCTATCATACATGACACACAGTACCTACCAAAATTACCTACTTGAAAAATGTACAAATCAGTGGTAAGACAAAAGTGTCCAGTGAAAGAAACCATGAATAGAGCTCCAGCCTCTGCTTTTTCTAGAAGAGTGATTGAAAGTGTATAATTTCCTGTCTGTAGGAAAACAGAACATTCTAAGTCAATCTGTTATTTTTGAAATTGAGACACTATAGTGAAAAGATAAATTTTGAGGCCTTGTGGGCAATGTCTACATATACATTTTACATTAGTTTTTGTTTTTGTTGTTGTTGTTGTTGTTGTTGTTATAGTTTACGTTTTAAAGCCATTTTCTGTAACAGATGTGCATAGACCCTGTAAAATACTTTGGTCATAGTTATTAATGACAGGACTATGCCTTAAATCTAAAAATATATCTTACATGTGATTTTTAAAATTGTTACCCTTGCCCCTCTAATTAGGTTGCTAAGTAATGTGTGTTTTCAGTGTGCGCGTAGATTTTGTACTACTGAAAAAAATCCTCTAGAGTACTCTGTAATAATAAGGGCTATAGCCTATTCCATTCAAGTGCAATGCTTAATAAAGAGAAATTCCTGTATCAGAACAAAAACATGATACTTAACACAAATAACTAAATAACTAGTGTACATCTCAATTTGTAGAGGAAGGCTAAATAGGCATAGTTTTCTTTTATCTTTTAAGAAAATTTTCTATGAGATCATATGTGAAAACTAATACATATTTTAAGATCAATTAGTGACAGTGCGTTTCAGTAGACAGAGACACACATGCCGACACACCTACATCACACATGCAGACGTGCATGCATGCGTGTCTTGAGGGGCCTGATGGAAGGCTTTCACTCTTTCCTCATCACACCGCTGTATTTCAAATGCCCTCCAAATCACAAAATCACCATTTTTTTGTTTTGTTCGTTTTGGGGGTTCTTTTTTTCTGTATTTTATGGAAGGATCTACAGGGTGTTCTGGGTCTCACTACTAGATCAGACTCATAGTGATTCTCCTGTTTATAGCCTCCCAAGAGCTGGGATTATAGGTGCGTGCCACCATGCCCAATCTCAATTGCCATCTCCAGGCTCTCTGGGGGCAGAACCAGCATGGCAGGCTCGGGTATTGAACCCCTGGACCCTGTGCCTGCTTGCAAGAGCTTTAATCTGCTGAGCTATTTGGCCAGCCCATTGAGGGTTCTTTTTGACTCCACTTGATTACTATGTCTTTTAAGAAAGCAAAAAATATATCATATTTGTAAACTTTTGTGTGATCACTAGGGTTTCTGCATTTCTCAGTCTTGGTTGCTATTCAATCCACGTCTCAGGACACTGCTGTCATCATGATAGTGCTGTCAGGTGCTTTGGTAGAAAAAGACAAAGATGAGCCTAGAATAAGGCAAATAATTGTACCACAGTACTAAATAAGAGAGTCTGAAGGAGATGCTCAATAAATGTCCACTCAAGGTCAGGAGAGAGGAATCCAGACCTAGCTGAGAACATCAGGAGAACTTCGTGGGGAAGCCGTCACTGGAGACTGGTGCTGAAGAGGAGACAGGGATGTGGAGGACAGAAAGGTACATGTGCCGCAGGAAGCAGAACAGAAGCAAGCGAATGCAAAATGCGGAAAGCACAGAAAGCCCCAGAAGCACAGGGAGTTTAAGTGCATTGAGAGGTGGGTATGTAAACAGGAAGGAAGACAGGAAAACCTGAGAGGCCAGATTGTGAAAGATCTAATTTATACTCTTTAGGAATGCTTGTAACTGAATATGAAGTAGAGGATCTTAAAGAAATAGGAGAAAACTGTAAGATGACTAGAGGTGACTTTAGGAGGAAGAAATCCAATTTTTAGTTGCAAAACCCAAAGATTTGAGTCAAAGTCACATAAATTATTTTGTTCTTATTCTAAATAATACTTTCTATTTAAATGTTTTATTGCCTGTTTTGGGAAAATCAGTTTATCTACTGAGTTATATTTTAATGGAAATTTAGGCATACACTTGTCAAATTATTTCCTAAAAATCATAAAATATTGAAAGTTAAAATGAAAATAAAAACTCTATTCTTGTATCCATTTCTAATCTTCCCATGAGTATGTGGTCAGTTTATATTCAGTAGATTTTGGTAAACATAAACTTCAAGTAAATTGGCATGTTTTCCTTCTATAAAATAATGTCCAGCGCTGGGTCGGCTGAGACTGAAAGATCACTAGTAGTCTGAGCTGTGTAGCAAGACCCTCTACCAAATACATAAATAAATAAATGATTTTTTAAAATGCTGATACAACTCTTGTTGCATAGGTCCTGCTTTACCTTGGTCTTAACCATCCAGTAGAAAAGTATGAAGATGAAATATAGGAAGTAAAGCCATGCTGTTATGTTGAGCTGTGGGGGACTCAGGTCAATAATTTCTGACATTGCCAGTTAAACAGAAGACCCAATGCTATTATGGGCTACTGGACTCTTTTAGAATATTTTGCTGAGTTTACACACCTATAATATTCAATAATGGAACTTAGAAAAAATGGGGTATACCAATGAATGTCCATTTTGTATCTGTGTATTCAAAGTGGTTAGGATAGATATATAGTTGCATTCTCTTAATGAATAGAATGATTTGTTCTAATGGTGTTTGTAAATAGGATCTCAAGTCCGCGTCTTATACAGCAATTAACCACTAAGAAGAATATATGCAGTGTGTTATTTGTTGAAACTGTACTTCCGATTTGATTTGAAACTGTCTCACTGCTATCTGTTTATCAATAAAATTTTGAAAAAAAGAAATACAAGGGAGACAGAAAACAATACAAAGAAAAAAAATTAAAAAAAAAATAATGCTGAATGGATGGTTGGCTCTCAATCTGCCGTTGCTAGTTTTACATGATTCTAATTTATTTAAGTAAATCAGTCATGTTGATATCTTCTAAAACGTTTAAGTTTTTCCCTTCAACTCCTAAAACATACCATTTATTCTTTTCACAATAGATTATCAATTTCATAACTTCTGTTCAAATTTAGAAAACTGAGATAGCTACTCACTAACATAGTATGTGCATAATTTTAAGTGGAAGATTAGCAAAAACAAATGAGAAAAATATGAGTCATATTTCCAAGCAAGAGAAAGCATTATAATGAACATTGCATTTCATGAACAGAACCATTACAAGATAATTTAATTCTTATGGTAACAATAAATGCTTCTCTTATTTTTGAAAAAAGCTAGCATGGTCATATCGCATCACAGTTCTCTCCAGATCTCTGCTGTGAACTTGCAGCGAAGAACAACGTATCTCTCCGTGTACCCAGACTTCTCGCTGCCACCTAGCCATCTCTAGCTCCCCACGCCAAGACGCTAAACTCTGCTGGGAACCACGCAAGGTGTTCCTTCAGACCTCATGTGTATTTTCAACACTGTAGCCAGAACAAGTTTTACAAAACACATGTCCACTCCTACTGCCAGGCTCTAAACTCTTCGATTTCCTGTCACTTTAGGACGCTGGCAAACTTCTCACTGTGCTTCCATCTTCAACACGGTTATCGCAGCGCGTTCACTTGCGTCCTCTCGCCTCAGCGATCCCTCGTTAGCCTGTAGCACCTGCTTTGCTCGCCCGAGGACGAGTGGGTTTTTTTTGCAATTTGCAATGCTCTTCCTCCCCAGTGGTTTATTCACTTCTCCTCTATCTACAAGGAAGCCTTCTCAGGGCCTCAAAAGGGTTAAGAAATGCTTTCAACACATGAAAAAGCACCTCGTGTACAATTACATGTTTATTTGTGTGGCAATTTGATTAATTAATACCCATTGTGCTTACCAAGTGGTAATTTCTAAGAGGGCAGAGTTCTTATTTATGTTTCTATGCTTAGCATATTATGAAATGATCAGGAAATGTTTTCTGCATAAGCAAATAAAAGTAGACCCACCAAGTGCTCCACACAGGCCCACCCCAAAAGCTGTGACAGGAGTCCCGCACACTCCAGGTCGCTCCTGTTTGCTGCCTGCTCCGGCCGCGCCCACCCTCAGTCTGCGCTGAAGCCCCGCACAGCACCCGCGGAGCTCAGAGGAACCTGCGCTCTGCTGCTCACTGCGCGGTCCCTGACTTCTCCTTCCTCTGGAGCACAGCCTTCGTTTTCAGTCTGTCTGCTGCTCATCACCCTGATTCCTACCTCATTTAACTCTCTGACAAGATATGTCCTCCCTCCCTGTCCCCCTGTGGGAACGAGTCCCCCAGTCTGTTTCCCAATTTGTACCTGCTGTAGCCACTCATAGCCCAGGGCGTTCCCAGGCCACAGCCGTCAGCAGCCGTAGTCCGCGTGGCAAGGGCTTTTAAGCAGCCATACTCTCCATTTTTTCCCTAAATCATACCAAACCTAGACTCTGTCTAAGATACAATTTTAAGACAGAGTCGTCCGGACTTAACTCTCTTCTCTAGCTCCAGCCTACAGACAACTTAGGAACTGGAACTACTGAGGGCCATAGAAGCTGCACGCTGCGATGCCTTGGGTACGAAGTTCAGTGTGGCTGAGACCATCACAGAGGCGTTTACTATTCTTGTCTGTGAGATTTTCCATCACACAAACATAAAAATAATTTCTTCATGCTTTTTCTAAATCTGGAGCTGAATGCATCTTGAGTACCAAAAAAGTGTCAGTCATAAAGGTTATTGCTAATTTTTGAATGTCATCAAATTTTAAATGCAAGACATTGGAGTTTGAATACAAGCCCACTTACAAAAGTAATTTAAAACAAAAGCAAAACTATTAACAGCTCAAATCCCTATTCAACATCACCATATACTGCTAAAAATGGCTAAGATGTGAGTACTAATGCTCATGATGTGTTCTACCACCAAAAATGTTTATAATGTTTTGAACCTTAAAAAATTAAGACAGTATAAAACTGAATTTTGTAAAATAAAAAGAAAAATTTTTAAAAATATGCATTAGTTACTTTTTATTCATTGCTGGGACAAATACCAGACACACAAAATGAAGGAAGGAAAGGCTTATTTATTTAGCTCCCAGTTACTAGGGGGTTCAGTCCATATTCCGCTGGCTCCGAGGCAAGCGGCAGCAGTTCATGCGGCAGAAAACAATGAAGAGCAGAGGAGGAGCAGCAGCTTCAGGGGCATCCAGCAAGCCTCTTCTTCTACACTGGCTGCAAAAATCAGCGCTCCACAGTGAAGACCAGCGCTCCTCCAAAGTGGCGTGGCTGCCAAGATCAAGCTCCTCCGAAGACTGAGACTTCTCCACGGAGGCAGGGCGGGGCGGCAGGAGGCAGGAAGGCGGGCAGGGCGGCAGGAAGCCTTTCTCAATTCCTGGGCCCTGCCCACCTGCAGGGTGAGGCCCCCACGCTGCCGGAGCTGATTCAGCCAAGTTGACACAATGTATCGACTAACACAAACTACATCAGAAGCAACGTAAGTAATTATTTTTATTGTTAACCAACCAAATATTTCTTATATAGTTATAGAGTTTCTTTCTTTTTATACAGTAAAACCTAGCTTTCTTCTAAGAACTAACACGTAGAGAGCTATATAATTAAAATGAGATTATAAAAAAGGAACATTGTGCAGAAAGTTAACAAAAACCTTTAAATTTGTTTTTTAGAATCTTTCCTCATTGCACTTTTATTAAATTTTAATCATAAAAATAATAGAATTACATTGTTTCATTAAAGGTAATACAATAATAAAATGTGTCAGACAAAAATTCACTAAAGAAATATCAGTGTTGAACAACACCCTTGAACAAATACACCTAATAGATATCCACAGAATGTTCCACCCAACAACAGAACACACTTTTTCTCCATAGAACATGAAACTTTCTCCAAAATAAACCACATACCAGCCCACAAAACATGTTTAGATAAATGCAAAAGAATAGAAATTATCTTATGTGTATCATGAGACCATAGTGCAATGAATTTAGAAATCAATGGCAAAAAACCATGGAAATTATGCAAACACATGGAGATTAAACAATAAATTCTTATGTAATCAGCAAGTCAGAGAAGAAAATGAGGACGAGATGAGACAATTCCTAGAATCAAGCAATGATGCCAGTGGACATACCAGAACCTAGAGGAGAAAGCAAAAGAAATCCAAGGGCGGGATTTAGAGCTACGAAATAGCTCTTTTTCCACATCAGAAAAGCAAGGAACCAAAATAAAGAAGGACTGCAAGCCTCTCCCTTCTCCTGAAAAAAAATCCAAATCCAAAACTAGGAAGGAAGAAAATTAGGAAAAATATAAGGAAGAAATTATAAATATCAGAGAACAAATTAATGAAATTGAAACTAATTATGCCATTTCTATTAGTTTAAGATAATATCACCCATGATGGTGCAGATCTGTGATCCCCACCACATGGGAATCAGAACAAGCAGATAACAAGTTTGAGGACAACTTGAGCAATGTGGTAAGATCCAACTTCAAAACACTGCTGAGGATAAAGCCCAGTGGTAAGGTGCCCTGGATTCAAGTCAAAATGTGTATATATTAAATATAACGGCATATATAATGTACAAAACTGAAAGAATAAGCCAGCAAACCAAACAGCTATAGGGTAGTTTATGACAATATATGCCCACTGTGAAAATGTGCTCATAAAAATAACAAGACAGCAGCTGAGTTCTCAATAGATATATTTATCCTGAAGACATTTTTAGATAATTTGTTTACCTATGTGTATGATATATATACATATATAATATATACAATATCATATAGTATCAAAATAATTGCTAAAATATTAAGGTGCATTTCACTCTATATTTATTTCCCCAACCCCAGGAATCTTGCATGATTTCTGTTCTCTTTTTTAATTTTCTTTTTCCCTGTAACTAGCAGGGACTCTACACATTGCTCTTAAAGGTCAAGTTACATAACTTAGAAATGACATTTGCATTCAAGTATAATCCCTTCTTCCTCTGTTGATGCATTTTCAAAGAACAATTTTAAAACAGTTGAGTAGAATAGCCAGTGTAGGCCATACAACCTGTTCCATTGGCATTTAAATTCTTGTGGGGTCTATTTTATGTTTTTTAAATTATTATTACTATTTTTTTTTTTGGCGGAACCCAGCATTGAACTCAGGCCCTTGCGCTTGCCAGGGAAGGGCTTATTCCACTGAGCCTGGAGTCTGTTTTATTGTCTCCATTTCACAGATGCAAATACTGAGACTCTAAGGCCAATAGGTAGTAAGTGGCAAGGTAGGACTGAAGCCAGGGACCCCGAGACCCGAAGGCTTTCTCTTTCTCTGCCCTCGCACCAGATACCTCTTTGGGATACGGAATATTTGGTGATAGCTGCTGCAGAGACTCTGAAGGACATCATGATGCTGTTAGTTCTGACTTTTATTGCTAAGAAAAGCCCACTGTAAAACTCTCCGGGAAAGGCCAGGGGTAATATTCATGTTGTTGCTCTTGCGGTCCCTTAAGTGGTTATTTCTACATACAAAGAGCGGCTCTTGGAGGCTGGATGATGCAGACGTGAATAGCATATGGTTATTGCTCTCTGGGGCCTAATAAACACTTTCGAGAGAAAAGCCGACAGTGTGTGAGAGAAGCAAATACTGGTGTTTGCTGCCAGTGAGCAACACAACTGGTTCAGGCTAATTTCAACTGATTTTTTTTTCCTGTACAAGCAAATTTGTACTAGAAAGTTAGAAACCTGAAGCAAAATTCACATAGCCAGGCTCTAGAACGGGCAGAAATGGAGAAGCTGGAAAGCCTAGCTACACTGCTGCGCTAGACACCAATGACGCACCCCTTGCCGTGTGCCTGGCCCTGACACCTTGAGCCTACAGGACAGTGTAGCAAGGCGGGTGCTCTTGTTCACATTTCCATGGAACTGGAAGAGGAAGGAGGGAGAGAGAGAGAGAGAGAGAGAGAGAGAGAGAGAGAGAGAGAGAGAGAGAGAACACCTGATCCACCCCGGTAGGAACGGTGGCTGGATTCTGAACAGCTTTCATTTTGTGACTCTTTCCTCAAAATCCAGGACCTAGTTTTAGTTACGTCCCTGACTCCCCAGGCGGGGGACAATTCCCTAAGCAGGTCATGACACCAGAAGAAACTGGATGAACAGAAGTAGCCAATATTCCTTGTGCTGTGGAGACAATAAGATCAGCTGCCGTGAATGAGCACACGTGCAGGCACCAGCTATGCTCAAACCTTCACAGTCTCAAGGTGTCCCCTCTTTTTGTAGGACTCCTGGACCAGCATAAACAGGAACCAACTGTGTAGGCACTAAAGTAGGCTGATCCAGTCCTCAGTGACTGCAAAACGTGTGTGGACACCTCCTTAGAGAAAGGATGGAATACGATCCTAGGATGGGAAATTCAGTCAGGGATGCTGACAGGTACCAGGTGCCAGAAGTTATGTCTGCCAAGGTCCTGGTTGGCCTCCTTAAATATCTGGGTTAACATGGTCAGAAATGGAGGAAACACATATATCGCTGTGGTGAAACTCCTCGATTATTTGCAAACATCACTCATCTTCTGGGACCTCCTCTCTATCCTGCCATTCTGTTGAGCTTCTCCCAGTCGCATCCTTCAATCCTGGCCTCCCTCCTTGAAAGGAAGAGGAGTCGACTTCAACAAGTCATTCATCCTGTTTATCAGAAAAACATCTGTTATGCCCACTCCACACAGGCACGATGGACACTGCTGCTGTCCACACTGAGCAGGCCACCTGGGTGGGAACAGAGAAGAGTAACAGGGCATCAGGACACAGCATCTGACCTGGAGGATGGGTTGGGGGGGGCTGCCACTTTGGAGGACCATCCATGGAGCCTTGGGGTCGTTAGTGAAGGCTCTCTGGGGGAGGTGATTTTTTGTGGAAGGTCTTGAAGAAAAGAGCTCCAAGAACAGGGGTGAGAAAAGCATGTCAGGGAGAGAGGGTGCCTGGGGCTAAAGCCAGGCAAGGAAACCATGACATGCAGCCAGAAGGAGGAAGACACAACGTTGTCTGATGCATCAACCTGCTCGGGACAAGGAACAAAACAGATCCAGATCTCTAGGTAGTGCAGGGAAAGGTTAGAGAGATTCAAAGTGGGTGAGACTCTATCTTACAGTGAGAATCTTCAAGGCCTTCTCAAGGTAAGTTTTTGGTGTGAGTGTGACTACTGGAGGTTGATCCAAAAGAACTGTGCTCAAAATGTCTTGAAACAGGGGCTCACTAAATCATTAAACTGCTCCAACACTCAATCCCAGGAGTGCTGGGGTTGCAGGAAGGCCCACAACCTCCAGCTAAAAGCAACTTCTAAATGCAATTTGGGGCTTGACTAGCTCCAGCCAGCAGTCTATAGGTGGTCGGCTAAGGCAAGCCAAGCTGACATTGTCCTGTTTCCTCCCACCAGATGTCATGTTCCAGGCTTGTGTCCCCCAACCCCACACTCTATCACTCTTGCTCATTCTCCAGAATTCATACATGTGCCTTCTCTGCAAAATGTCCACATGAGCAGCTGTGGAAATGAGCATTTTTCTGTGCTACCAAAGCCACTGTTGTCTCATTGTGCTTTATTCTGTCTTCTGCTGGCTTCGCAGAATTCTGAGGACCCACCATGATCAGCCTAACGATTTCATCTAGTGATTTGCTGAGCCAGTGAGTTCCTCAGTCTCTGGGCATCTGGGCAGCTGCTGGCCCGGCACAGTGGTCCTGGGGGAGGGGCTTCTGGGTCAGACTATTTGGATTCAAGCTCTGGCTGTCCCACTGTCTTGATATGTAAGCATGGGCCAGCTGATTCAGCCTCTTTCTTTGTAAGAGGAAGATAGCAACAGGCTTTTCTGGGCTTCTTAGAAGATGAAATGCGAGTTACTGAGCACAGCTCTCGGCACATATGCTTGAAACGCACGTTAGCTTTGGGCAAGTTGATATTACAGCTCCTTCTCTCTCACTCACTAAGCATGAGAGTGATGGCAACTATGTGAAAACACACACACACACACACAAACCTGAGGCAGCCTGAAAAAGCCTCCAACAGAAGGCAGAGTGTCCTCTGACTCAATCCGAAAAGGATGACAGCGCATGTAGAGAGGACAAGCCGAGGCTGCCCGGCTGCCCGCTCTGCTGGTTGGCAGCTTTGCTAGACGAGAGGGCTCTTAGGACGAGAAGCTGATGTGCTTCCTGGAATCCATGATGAGGTTGCCGGAGATCTCAAGCAGGGCTGGAGAATCTTTGCAAGAGAGACCGAGACCGCTCCCCGCTCCCTTGGACCTGCAGCCTCCTGCAGCCCTCGGTCCTCCCCATGGCACACTCACAGGCATCTTCAGACCACCCTGAGTTGCCTACTGGATTATTTTATTGGCTCACCCTCCCTTAATTTCCTTCTGTCTGCCTGTTTCTCCTTAAATTAAGAGAAGCACCACTCCCATAGCCTATTCGCCTACAAGTAGTGTGAACAGTGTTTCTAAATGTTTGCTTCTTTCATTCACTAGTTATGCAAATATTTATGGAAATGCTGTATTTGTCCCATGCATAAGGAGCTTACAATGAAAAGGCTCATCCTACTACATGTTTTCATTTCAAAATCAGAAGCCAGTTAATTTAGGTGGGATATCATTTCACACAGTATAGGAGAGATGCGCGGGGAGGCCCAGAACCACACAACCATGTGTTCCTTCTAGACACAGGTGTAATCTAGTGATAATTTCCACATTTCACAACTGCTCCCAACAACAGTCAGGATATCTGGAAGGGCAAAGCATATCAGCACAGTAAATGTGCTGCACGGCTGGTCCTGCTGTGTATTTGGCTCTTGACACTTGTATGGTTTTTGGCATAAGTCTGTAATACTGAGTTAAGCTCACAGGCAAGACTCACATCACAGAGCTCAAACTCTAGCTTCCGAGTTATTAGCAACACAACTCAGGGAATGTGGGCTGACTTCTAGTGCTAATTTCAAAACCCAGAGTTTCTAAAAAAAATACCTTTCCAGGGTAGACTGTTGGATGCTGTGCTGTCTGTTGTAAGGACAAATAGAGGCATGCTGAGGCGCTTTCTCCTGAGGACCACGATGTGTCCTCCACCTATTTTCTTTCTCTTGGCATCAACTCAGACCCTACAAGTGTCCAGGACGGTTGGTGAATAACAAACAAGACTTGTGAGATCTCCTTTTCCATCTTCTTGATTTCCTCCTGAGAGGCATCATCCCACTTGTGTTTACTGAGAATTTACTTGTTTTTATTTTTTGCTTTAGAAAGCCATTTAGTTTTTACTATTTCTAACTATCATACTAAGCTGAAATATGTTGGCCAATAAAAAAGCTAGTTTGGCCAAGTAAGGTATGAGTTGTGAATTCCAGAGAAAGTCACATGAGTCATTGGTCTGGTTTCCTGCACCTTAAGCAAGCCAGCTGAGCCCAGCGGCTTCGTGCTGACACCTCTTAGTATTAGGGCCCACCATGCCAGGATAAGACACACACAGGAAATCCCTGCACACTTTCCTAAACAAATTTTGGAAACCCAAGACTGACCAAAAGCTTATGCATATGTAGAGTCAGAAAATCTGCTAAAAGCATAATGTATTTGAAATCCAACTGCCTAATTGGCTTAAAAGCATTCACATATGTCCCCTTTCAGTGGCCATTAAGTAGAAATTCTACTGAGAAAAAAAAAGAATTCTGGAAACCGGGGCATTGGTATGGAGTGGCAGTTTTCCCCAAAGCACAGGGCATCTCAGGAGGCGCCGTTGTGTGGGAGCAGGTTTGTACGCGCAGCTGAAGTTATGCTCCACACAGGCAAAGGTAACTGGTGTTCTGCTACATTTGCTTTGCTCTGACGATTCCAACACAAAAGAATTTGTGAGTAATAAATGCAGTTCCCAAAGTATGGCAAGCTTTCTAGTTATGACCTATTTCAGATTTGAACATTTTGGGTGAATATTACGTGCTCAGTAACAGAATATGAAAATTGCTTTTCATTAATTGGACTGAGTGAGTTGTATTGTGAAGGCTCTTAAATATTAATTCCTGTTTATATACTGATGGCTAGTGACTATTATTGTTTTAATTTTTCTAAATTGTTTTACCTTTTCTTCAACATTTCTTGGACAAAGTGTTTTCAAAAAGGGTTAGGTGCACGATTTTTACCGTTAACTCTGAGTCTTATATAAACAGTGTGTGTGCCCACATTACTATGTGATATACCAATAAAAACAGAATGGACTTTTAAGTTCTAATAGATACTGCTTTGGTATAAAAAAGGCAGTTGTTGTAGTGGGTTATTATAGATTCTGTGATTTCAGAAATGATATGCTTGAAACTGGAAAAAGAAATTTAAATGATAAAATGCTAATGAAAACATCTTTTTATAAAAAATTAACTTCCTACACTTCTTTTCTTCTGAAATGCAAGCATATTTGGGTTCTAACATTTCATACTGGTGATGGTTTTTTAAACTTTAATCTGCATTGCAGGAAGTTGACATTTTTAACAAATGATATCGCAAATTAAATTATAACTTCTACGTTATAATTATTAAATCATAACATACATAATTATTAAATTGTAACATAATTATTAAATTATAACATACAAATAAAAATGTGAAAAAGTTAGGGATTCACATAGAAATGATGAAATGATGATGACGTTTATTGGCTATGTTTTTGTCAGTTTTTTTTTCCCTTTGCCCAGGAATGTTTATTCAGATGCTACTATGAGCTAACCATTGGTAGTACAAAAATGAAAGATGTTGCTCTCTTCTACCCCAGAGAGCAGAGCCAACTTCACTAATTTTTTTTTTTTTTTTTTTTTTTTTTTTGCAGACCCAGAGATTGAACTCAGGCCCTTGTGCTTGCCAGGCAGGCACTTACGCCACTGAGCTCTATCCCCAGCCCCTCGTCAAAATTTTATAAAAGGAGTTAAAAACAAACCCATATAGCTATACGTTAATGGTGCTTTTCTAATGAAACAAGGCCAAGAGACTTTCGCCCATTGCTTTGATGTGATTGAGGATTTGTAAAGTTCAGTTATTATTCCTACTTCAAAAAATATTGATAAAGTGCTACAATATGAAAGTGTGTGTGTGTGTGTGTGTGTGTGTGTGTACAGATGGGTCAAAAATGCACCTTGTGACTAGTCATATATTGGTAATTGAACAGTCTATTAGAAATCCGAAGAATTTTGATCTCTTACGCAAGGGCTTAGTTTCTCTGCTAAGCCTTCGTATTTCACTCAGTTATACAATGTAATTCTATAGAAAAACTCACAGGAAATAGATACAAAATTGTCCAAGACACACATATGAAAATCTTCATGAATATAGAAGTAAATTTTTAAAACTTTGTTCCACTGAGGTCTCTATACTGTACTGATCTCGGCAGCGTTTCCTTGCCCGTCTTGTTCTCTTCTGTGTTTTTGTAGATCTAACTCAGTAAGGACAGAGAATGGGAACGCCGTTCACACAGAGCACAAATTGACACTGCACAGTGAACACTTGCTTCTCACTTGTCAGTAACACTGGTGAGTAGCCATTGTTGTCCTTTCCTTGACTTGGGTGGAAATAAACACAAATCTGGAAGAATGTCCTGTCCCTTCATCGAAGTCTCCTCAAGCCCTATGGGAAGTCACCTGCTGATGTGTAGAGACATTAATTCAGGATGACCCACACTCTTCATGAAAGTGCTGGAGCAGAGGGTGGGGCTGGGGTGGGGACAGCAGTGCCATTACAGTATTCTCAGAAAAGACAAGTTTCAATTTAAGAAAATATTATTCAATTAAATCTGAGTCACTGGCTTGGAGAAATCTATCTTTATATTAGCGCTGGCCATTTATTATATAAAAATGCCAAGCACTGAACATTGATACCCACTGCTTCAAAACTTTGAAATTTGAGAGGAAAAAAATATGAAACATTACAACCCTATTTGGCATATTTAATAACCTTACATGGAACTTTAATTTTTCCACTAATACAGCAGCACTGAAACTTATTCATATAAATACACATAATTGTGTACATCTGACACCCAAGGAAAATTTTTTAAAGTGTAAATTTAACATTTGGTTACTCCAAGAAATACATTTTTTTCCTTTTAGACACAAAAGATTGTGGGACAATGCTAATTTCAATTGCCATTTTCATCTATCATTTATGCTTTTTCCTTTTTTTCTTTTCTCTGGATGTTTCACAGACAATTTGGAAGAGTCCTTGTCGGCTTGGTGAAGAGTTTGAATATATACCTAATTAAAAAAAAATAACAATCAGCAAGCTCAGAATAGCATTGTCACCAAACAATAAATAATGCTTCCCTCTAAAATATCACTTAAGGATGAATACATTTCAGGAGTTGAAAGGTGGCGGTACACCTGCGGCACGAACCTTAAATGAAAAATAAAGACGACTGGGTTGTGGGCTGCCTTTCCCTCTTCAAAATAAAATGCTTTACAGCGCACAAGACAAATGGCACAAAAGTGAAAGGGCAGTGATGCAGATTGGATAGGCTTACAGCGTAATTGAATTAAGGCTTGTGTGCCACACAGGACCACAAAGCGGGCCAATGGCTCGGGCTGCTGAATGGAGGTGGCCAGCCTGTCAATAAAGACCCTTTAAACTGGTTAAATGCATGGTAAGCGTGGGCAGAGAGCTTTCTCGCTAACAGGTGGCCGAGTGAACCTCAGCTGGTGCCACACAGGGCTGCCGCATCGACCTTCTTTAGGATAATTTCAGCCCTCTTTTTCAAAAAAATTTGTTACTGTACTTGCTGTGGTGGAAACAATTTAGGGATGAATAATTTCTTTTGGTCCCTAGAGGAATGGTGGCTCCCTCTCCCCCCCCTCCCTTTTTCTCTTGCACTCTCTCTCTCTCCCCCTTTTCTCAGTTTTACTACTGAATTAACATAAAGGAACAGTGACAACAGCAAGCTGAAAAGCATGGCTGGTGGGTGGATTAAGTGTATCATTGAAAGGAATTATGTTGTAAATGACCGGGAGGGGCAGGGGCTTCTGTGCCTTGGGCCCATCTGGTCCTCAAAGAATACCTTGTTGTAATTGCCCCCAGATGGTTTGTAGGACACCGGGGTCTGGACCGCCAGGTGCCACTGTGCCCTGCTGGGTGTGATATTCATTGCTACATGCAGCGACCAAAATGGACTTTATTGAAACCTAATTTCTTCCAGGGTATTACACAAATATGAAATGAACCTAGCTCATCGGCTTTGTTTGTCTCCGCACCAAAGCAACCTCACCTAAGATAAGACTGCCTGGTTATTTTACTTTTAACAGCTAGCCTAAAAGGGAGAAGTGAAAACAATTTGCAATCTGCACTGGCTTTAATTCCGTAGTGCTCAGTAATAGAAATAGTCGGCGTCAAGGGCAGCATGCTATCTCTCACTGCTAGATGGTTTTCAAGTAATATTTGACTCTGCTTTTTGAGACGGGGCTTGGAGCATTTTATTATTGAAATTAAAAAGAAATAAAGTGAATTATAGCAGAACCAAGCTACCAGCACATTATATCAGCAAGCAGATCTTTTACATAACTCAGAATTTCACCAGCTAATTTTAGAAACAAGTTGTGGACATTTGCACATTAGCATTGCTATTGTTATAGAGAAATAAGAAAATCAAATATAAATATGAAAAAGTGGAGCTGTCTTGACATGAAATTGTGTTTGGTTTGACTACAAGGAAATTTTGTCACATCTATTTTATTTGACATTCTAAATTTATTTAATATATTTTGAAGACTTGTGATGGGTACTGTGGGGTATCTGACAGGCTATTCTGATTAAACCTAACAGAACTCCAGGGTCTGAAAAAAGAATATGTATATATAAAAAAGAACAGTGACCAAAAAATAAATGTAAGAAGTCATAATGGTATCACTCAATAATACTCAGCTCTATTCTAATTATATATGCAGTATGTCTAACCGTTCTTATGCATCAAGCTGAAAACCCGAATAGCTTTTAGGTCTTCCCAACCTAAAAATTAAAGTATGTCTTTATACCACATATTTATTTTATATTTTTATACATTAACATGTTTCCAAATTCAGTCAAACTCACACCATGAAATCTTCATTATAAAATTTAGATGGTTTTAATGTAAAAATTAAGAATCAGATTATAGAGCACAAAACGAACACATCTGATATACCATTTATCCTCCCCAGGAAAAATAGTTAGATTTTTCCATGGTATAAAGAACACATAAACAGGACTAGCCTTCATAAAGGTACATCCCTTTTGGTATTTGAGAAACTCATGTTAAAATATGAATGTGTTGGTTAAAAACAAAACAAGTCACACATTGGCCAAGCAATGGCCATGACTCATCCATGTGGCTGACACTGACAAAGTTCTACAATCTGAGGTACAGGATCTCAGGATAAATCCTGAGGGGATTTCACTGACCTTCTCAGACCCAAAAGCTACAACTCTTGTTGCATAGGTCCTGC
>NW_004524824.1:2046642-2050064 GCF_000260255.1 Octodon degus
AATATATGCAGTGTATTATTTGTTGAAACTGTACTTCCGATTTGATTTGAAACTGTCTCATTGCTATCTGTTTATCAATAAAACTTTGAAAAAAAAATAAATAAAAATGTTCCATCAATTTTCTTTCCCATGTTTGAGGCATCTGGGAAACCTGCAAATAGCGTACTAGAGCATGCTGATTTCTTTCTTTCTTTCTTTCTTTCTTTCTTTCTTTCTTTCTTTCTTTCTCTCTTTCTTCTTTCTTTCTAATTTTTCGTATTTGGTACAGGATCTCACTACACAGCTTGGACTCATAGTGATCCTCCTGTTTTCAGCCTCCCCAGCGCTGCAATTACAGGCGTGCGCTACCACACCTGGACTGGGTGGCCGGCACAGCCGCACCGCATGTGGTGCTGGGGATTGAGCCCCGGTCCCTGCGCTTGCCTAAGCAGGTGCTTGGTCCACTGAGCTGTCTCGCCGGCCCTCATGCTAATTTCTGCTGCAGGATTTTCTTCCTCTTTTCTTCCCATCACTGAGCCAAATAATCTCGTGGAACTTACTACTTGCCTTGGAAAGGGGCATTTGCAAAGGTGAGTGAAGAAATGGAAGCTACACCGGTGCCTCCTTTCCTGGGGTACTTGCGCTCAGGCTTCTGGATGTGCACGCGAGTTTTGGACTGTACAAAGCAATGTTTGGGGGCTGCTGTGCTAAAGCAGTAGAAACACAGGCCTCAGCAACTCGGTCCAGGCCGCGATCTGTTTGCTATCTCCACTGAACAGTGGCTGTGTACTGGACGCAGCATCAGAATGTTTCTAGCAGGCTCGCGCGCAAGCATACACACACACACACACACACACACACACACACACACAGTGGGCTCTCTTGTTTGAGCAAATGAAAATTGGAACACATAATACTTGGAAAGAGAAAAGTAAATCTGATGTGCAATTTTTCTATTTCAAAACATTCATTTTTAGTAAGACCACATCGCAGCATCTCTTCATAAGACGCATGGAGCTTAGAATTAGGGTCCTTGAGTTTCTCTATTGAGGGCCAGAGTGTAGCTCGGTGGCAGAGTACCCAACCAGCATGGACAAAGAGCCTGGATCCAATCTCCAGCACTGCAAAAAAAAATCACAAAGTTTACATTTTGTCTCTTACCATGAGTTCCGATTCATTGGTTTTGGGTATGTGTGTTTCTTAAATTTTATCTTATTTTATTTTATTTTGAAGAGTAAAAACAAAAGCAACAGCAAATAGCAGAAACAAAGACAGAAATAGGTTAGCATACAGTAATACATATGTCACGGATTTTTCAAAGCAAGAATAACTGATTAAAATTATTGTTCCTTTATTTTTTATCATCAAATCTGTTGCTCAGATTTGGACAGATTGGACAGATAACAAATTATTTAATATTACCACTTTCTTTGAAAAAAACCTAATTTTCTTTTTCTTGTCTTTTTACTTTTTTAACATTGATTTTAATGAGAGTACAATAATAATTGATATGATATTAGAAATGGTACATGTCTAGGAATCCAGGTTCTTTTGCGCAACTTCCATCATGGGAAGCATTTTTTGTCCAGAAAACAGCCAATGTCCATACAGGGTTATTATATTATTATATCTACAACACTTCTGAGAGACCCCTGCCCATGCCAAGATTCTCTGAGGTCAGAGGCTGTTTCTTGGTTATCAGCTAACCTTAATACAAAAAATTACTTGCTAAGCATTCAACAAGCACTTACTGGACATATGGACCTATGAAATTTTCATTGTTTTCTATGTGTAAACAGAAGTTTAACAGTAATCATGACATGGACTATATTTTCAAGTCATTTTAATGTAAGCACTGGGACGCCAAATGGAACGAGCTCCCTGGAAAAGGCGGCAGCAAAGGCCAGCGGGGCTTTAGGGGAAGAAGAAATTCTGCCCAGTGCGTCTTCTTGGCAAAGCCTCACAGTTTTCTCCTTTGCACCCATCTTGAAGAATCATGATAATTTCAGCACCTGGAAAAGGGGCGGAGGAGGGCAGCCAAGGTGGACATGTGGTGAGAGCCAAGGCACAGAGCCAGAACAAGGTCCCTAAGGCAGAGGGGACAGCAGCTTCAGACAGCTCTTAGCACCCTAAGAGAACCACATGCTACAGAGCAAGAGGAGGGCCAGCCTGATAGCTCAGTGGACTAAAGCACCTGCTTTGGCAGAGCTCAGTGATGGCATTCGATCCCCTGCGTGCTGTGCCAGCCCATCCGTGGGGCGCACTGAGAGATTGAGATTGGGCATGGTAGTGTGCACCTGTAATCCCCATGTTTGGGAAGCTGAAAACAGGAGAATCACTATGAGTCCAATGTACACAGTGAGCCCCTGTGCCAAATACAGAAAGGAAAAAAAGAACTAGAGGAAAGCAGTAGCCAGTGTTGGTACTCAGAAAACAGCACCCCAAAAGGAAGGCCTCGGAATCACTGTTTCTCACTAGACTTCTCCTGTCCTGCTGACACAGACCCTTCATTTTCCCTTGAAACAACCCACAGAAATTAGAATTCTTCTTTTTCGAGGTCATAGAAACCCAAACCTCCACCTCCAAAATCTTTTCACCATAAAAGCTGAAAATATTGCATGTGCATGCATGTGAGCGTGCACACACACACACACACACACACACACACACACTGCCTGTGAAGAAATTGTCCCGCCTATCCCATTTCAGTGTGATCAGGAGGCCTTCATTCCTGAGGCGGCCTGAGGTCAGCATGAGAGGAGTGGTGCAGAGCGAGGAGTCTGCGCAGAC
The DNA here is from genome assembly GCF_000260255.1 of Octodon degus. Lineage (NCBI taxonomy): Eukaryota > Metazoa > Chordata > Mammalia > Rodentia > Octodontidae > Octodon > Octodon degus. The sequence continues at coordinate 2,049,412 of NW_004524824.1, forward strand.
AGCTTTGCCGGATCTCTCCCTCAGACGGCTGCTGTCAGATTGATCTCTTTTGGGCCAGTCATCTTTCCTGTGATTGTCCATTCTCCTCAGACCTGGAGCTAAAAACAGGAAGCCTGGCCTGGGCATCTAGATCTTTATTGTAAATGTTTCCACAACATGACATTACTCCGCAGACCCAGTCCTAGCCCAGATCCGGAGAGTGTGTGGAGAGCTTCCTGCTACCCTGCGACGGCGGGACCAGTCCCAGCCCAGGCGCAGCGTGGGCCGAACCCTCTCCCGCCCCCTCGGGCCGCCCCCCACCCCTCCCGCCCAGTAGGAATTTCTGCCGACTTCCGGGAACCCGCAGACCCAGTCCTAGCCCAGGTCTGGTGAGTGTGTGGAGAGCTTCCTGCTACCCTGCGAAGGCGGGACCAGTCCCAGCCAAGGCGCAGCATAGGCAGGACCCTCTCCCACCCCCTCGGGCGCCCCCCACCACTCCACCTTACCTGCCGCACCCCTCCCACGGAGTAGGAATTTCTGCCGTGTTCCAGGAACCCCCAGACCCAATCCTAGCCCAGGTCCGCAGCGGGAAGGAGCTGAGCACAGAAGCCAAACCTAAGCCAGATGCAGCTGGATAACTCCAAAATCTGTAGAGCTCCACCTGAACTTCAGTA
>NW_004524824.1:2056569-2099325 GCF_000260255.1 Octodon degus
TTTTAGAATATTTTGCTGAGTTTACACACCTATAATATTCAATAACGGAACTTAGAAAAAATGGGGTATACAGATGAATGTCCATTTTGTATCTTAGTATTCAAAGTGGTTGGGATAGATATATAGTTACATTCTGTTAATGAATAGAATGATTTGTTCTAATGGAGTTTGTAAATAGGATCACAAGTCCGCATCTTGTACAGCAATTAACCACTAAGAAGAATATATGCAGTGTATTATGTGTTGAAAAATAAAAAAAATTAAAAAAAATAAACTCTATCTGGACAAACCCGCTTAGTTATGGTTTATAATCATTTTAGTATGATTTTTTATGGTTTACTGCTGTGCTAAAAAATTTGTTTCTATACTCAAAAGGCATATTGATCTGTAGTTTTATTTCCTCATGAGTTGTTTGTGTAATTTGCTATGAAAATAACACTGATTTCACAAAATTAAAAACAAAAACAAAAACATGACATTACTCCAGTCACAGGAATTGAGCTTTTCCCTTGTCCACCTGCCTTGGTTGGAGGGACGAGGCCATGACCCTTTGTGACAGGCAGGGGAAGGGTAGTCACTGTGCCTTTTCCACACTGCAGGGAGGCTGTAAAGTCAGAAAGCTTAGAGTGATGGAAAGATGCATGTTTTGGACCATGTTTTAAAGGACACCTGCCTAACACCAAGCGACTTACACCAGAGCTCAGGAGACCAAATCGAAGGGTCCAACACACTACATACACAAGCCATATGAGGGATGGAATGAGTCCTGAGGAAAAAGTCACCCCACAGGGCCGCTCAGGGACTGAAATGTGACTTAGATTTTGCCTTTGCCTTATCTGGATCAATTGTTGAAATATACAATTTTTAACACTGCAAAGTTTTCTTCTAACTTTGGGAGAGACGATTGTAAGGATGGGGTGTCTGCACTTCAGGTTAATTTTTGCAGCCTGCAGGTCCGTGATGCCCCCTCTGACACCTGGCGAGGCAGGAGAAGAGTTCGTTGTGATGCCTGCCACAGGCTTCCAGCTAGCCACTCGCCCTCAGATTTTGTCTCTGTTTCTAGAATTATTTTTCAAGATGCAAATTTTAATTCCCTGCTCCCCTCCCACCGAGCGTCTATCCAGGCTCTTAGCTCAGCTCACAGAGCCTGCCGGCCCCTGACTTCCTCCTGCCTCTAATCTCATGCCCTCCAGAGCCCTCCTGGCCGGCTGTCCCAACACTGAAGTAACCTTGCTGTGGCATCCTGCCTTTCCAGAAGGGCTCTGCTTCACCCCAGGGGCTTCTGCTCGTCCTCCAAAGCCTGCCGAAGCAATCGCTGCAGCTGCACCTGTGCTAAAACTAAAACAACAGAAATTGAACACGGACGTACACCTACAAGCTTGAGCTGTGAATTCGGAAGCATTTCAAATTTCTGTTCTGCAGGGCTCTGCTTCATGGGGCAGCATAGAAATCAAATGCATAGACAGGAATTAGAATGGCAGCTGCCACGCTGGGGCTGGAGGGTGAGGAGTCACCGTTTCCTGGATACAGTTGCAGTTTGGCAAGATGAAATAATTTGGGGTAGGGACGTGATGATAACATCTATGTCAATATACTAAGTGTCAAAGTGTCACTGTACATTTAGAAGATGATCAATATGGAAAATGTTACTTTATTTGTATTTCACTACAAGTAAAAAAAATTAAATTAAATTTTGGTATGTCTTTAGTCCTGGCTACTTAAAGACTGAGGCAGGAGGATCATGAGGTCCAAACCACCCTGGTCAACACAGCCAGACTCTGAAAACAACAGCAATAAAACCTAGCTAAAATCCCACAGTTCCATGCCTCTACACCCATTCCTATCTCTGGAGAAAGTTAGACACTTACATTATTTTTAGACTGAAATACTGTACCTTACATGACTGTTAGGGATTATATGTTACTTTGAACTCACTGATGCTTAATCTTCATCTACGCAAGTGGTTGGCCAACATAAATGTGCAGGTGCCTCAGTGGAGTTTGGTGCGTGTGTCCTTGTAGATACAGGGACCCTGCTCCTGAGAAAAGCTGCATACACAGGAACCTGCACCTCAGGACCATGTGGTTTGTTCTCCTGTAATGCTGCTTTTACGGAACGTAATTTGGTGTTATGTCATCATTAATCCATGGTGACAGCCACTATATTTAATATATGCATGTTGTTGAGAGTGGTGCATTCTCTTTTTGAACTTTTACAAGGAAAATCTCTTTTGATCCAGCACGAATAGATTCTTTCCTTAGGTAGAATATGAATAATATAATTACTTATGTTCTCATTTTTGCCAACCTTCCAGAAAGTTTAGAAGCCAAATGCTTCTAAAAGCATTCATTTACTAGACTATGAATTATACATTCTTTTTGCCCATGTGCTATTGTCTTAAAATTATTTACTTAAACACTTTTTCTTCTGAACATATTGGAATTTTTCCTTTAATTTAATATTATGAGCCACATTAAATACATTCCTAAATAGAAAATAAACAATTAACTAATAAATTATCCCCTTTTAAGATCCTAAAAGCTATCACATATGTTTATGTTACTGATTTTATCATTTATTTGTGCTTGTGTGTGTGCCATTCAGACTGGAGAGGAAGCTCTCTTAACGCACAGCCCCGAGCATGTCAATGTGCTTCTGTATCTCGGCACGATTAGAAGGTCTACTGAATGTCTCACATACAGATAAACTTCTTACATTGAACCAATATCTAAATAAAGATGAGAGCTAGAGTGACCTTAGAAAGCAAAATATAACATTAATCTTTGTAACCTCCAAATGTCAATTTTTGCTACCATATTACACTTTTTGGGATTGCTGATAGTTAAGCTAAGTGTTTTGATCATTCGCCAAAAGAGCTTCCAGTCTTAAATAAACTTGGGCTCAGCATACTTCTTTTGGCTAGTATTTAACCTGACGTTCAACTCAGTTGTCATCTAGTGTATATGTGTATCTGTGTGAATGATTGAAGGTATAGATACTAAGAATTATAGTGATTAAACATATCTCTTCTTATACAGTACACAAATAAGCATTAGCAATCTATACTCCCTGCATATATGGTGAGATACATTATCCATATATAATGGGTATATTAACATGTTATACATAAATATATTTATATAGGTTATATGTTTTAATATATGAACATAAGAAATTAATATGTGCATGCATTATATACACACATGTTCATGTAAGAATATGTACAAGACGATGGATTTATACAAATTCATGGATGTATTTATCTCACCCTAGGTCCTCTAAGTTCTGTTTGCTGAAATAAAATTCTTTACTCAGATTGTTTCCCAGACGCAAATTCTCTTTGCAGTGTTCATTCCTCGGCCTCCAGAATAAACTTGTTCCCTTCATTACATTTCAGCTTGCTTAACTGTCTCCCTGACCAATTTTGTTCCCATTTATGGGAACACTCCAGCCTACTTCTGCCTGAGCACCAAGCTCCTATCCAGCTCCCTTGTGGCCGTGTTTACACCATAATTAGCCTCATTTCTCTGACTGAACTCGTCATATCCATGTCTCGATACTTCCATGAATCGCTTCTACTCTGAAGCACCTTCTCGCTATATTTGTTATTTTTACTTTCTCTTCATCTAAGCAAGACATCCGATTATTGTTTAATTGTCCCCTTATTGTGTTTCTCCAACTTCTTATCTTACCTTCCATATATTTCTTAAATACTCTTGTAAATCATCCTACTGCCCCTCATCTTCTGAGACATTCAAAGTGAAAATTAAGATTAGTCCAATAATTTCCAAAAATTCATGTTTTTTGACTACTGATGATTAAAATGCAAATGCAATCATATGTCATATCTGCTTAAAACTCTGTATTGACTCTGACTTCTCAAAAGATTAATCTCCTCTCTGTCATTCCGTATGTGGTTTCTGCGCTGCAGTTCTTTACACAAATTTTACTGGCACAACTTTCTTTGTCAGATAATTATGTATCCTCCTTTTGAAACATCCAGGCAATAGAAAGAAAGTAGATGTTAAGGTGAAATCTGTATTTTAGATTTCAGCTGTACTACTTGATGTACCTAAGAGTAGAATGATAGGGAGATGACCAAAATGTGACACATGCATTTTTGCATGTGACTGATTACCAAGACAATCTGTAATGATTGATACCTTGTGTCAACTTGAGAAGTTTGGAAGTTTAAGTGACTCAGTGGGAAACAAGAATCCTTGCTTTATAAACAACTTGAGCTTGTGGAAGAGGAGGGAATGAAGATGGTGTGGGCAGGTAGCCAGTATACAATATAAGGAGGAAATGAGGCTTTCTTTTCCCTCTTTTGCTTTTGTTGCTTTTGCTGTCTTCTGCTGCCTTGAATCCCTGTGCCATGCCATCTCACATCGGAGCCAGCTGATTATGGACTGAAACATCCCCAAGTTGTGAGATAAAGTTGGGTGTTAGGTATTTTGTCCTAACAAAGTGAGAAAAGTAACCAAGACAGAATTTGGTACGAGAGGTGGGGACACTGCAGTGACTGTACCTGACCATGTGGTTCAAGAGCCTTTGGGAATGGCTTGTGGGGAGAGTTTGGACTGGTCCAGAGATGTCACCTAAAAGAGAACATTGGCATTCCTTAGGCTGTTCTGCATGGGAGATTCTGGTCAGAGCTCAGAAGACCAGAATAGTGATAGAAATCCTACCAATAAAGATAAGGCTCAGGTGGTTTCTGCTGGGTAAAAGGACTGTATTGGGTACTGGATTCCAGATGACGGATGTTATGGCCTGGCAGAAAGTTTGTCTGCATTTTGCTCATGTGCTGAGACTTTGTCTGAGACTGAGCTTAAGGGCAGTGGACTAATTCACCTGGAAGAAGAAATTTCAAGACAGTCTAATGTTGAAGCAGTAGCTTGGCTGCTGCTGGGAGTATTTAACCAGTTCTAGGTTGAGCATCAAGAGCGAAGAGCTCAGCAGAATTATTTAAAATGTTGTGAGTCTGGCCAGAAAGGAAGCTCCAATCAAGTGGAGATCCATAAAGATAGAGCTAAAGAGATCTTGATGGCCGAGCAGAAATAGGAGAATGCAGAATAGGGCTTGAGGGCATCACAAGACGCACTAAGTCTCCATCCTTTGCAGCCTCAAAACTGCAAAAGTGAAAGACTTTGCTTTGAGAAGAAAGCCTCGGAGTGCCATGTTCCAGAGTGGCAGCAGCAGAGGCAATCTGTTCCTCAGAAATGGATCGAGTCCCCGTCATCCAGGTACTTAGCCCCTACAGCTAAGAGAGGGGGAAGCCTGGCTGCTGCTCCAGGTGGCAGCAGACCTCGGCGGCATCCACATGGAGCTGGTTTTAGGTGCCTGAACATTGCAACAAGTAGGGGGTTAAAAAGGCTTCCATCTCAATTTCAAAAGGGCTGGAAGGACAAGAAGTGTGTCCCTGAGAAGGGAGTGTACAAGCTGTGAGTGACAAGCCTACAATGCAGTGTGGAGACCCCAGAAGTTTATAAAAGCCAAGACTATGGACCATTTTTTTTTTTTTTAATTTTGTGCAGGGTCTCACTATGCAGCTAGGACTCAGAGTGATCCTTCTGCTTTCAGCCTCCCCAGTGCTGGGATTACAGGTGTGCGCCACCAGGCCTGGACACAGTGGCTGGCTCAGTGCGCCCCTGGGAGGGGCCAGTGAGGTACGTGGTGCTTTCTAATTCTCCTTTTGTGAAGAACAATCGTGTTACACAGCCTGTCTTTTCCTAGTTCTGAGTTCACCGCAGGTGCTTGCAAAGTTTCGCCTTCAGGTGCGAAGCTGAGTGAAGTTTCTTTGGCAGGTACTTTGCTTGAGTAAGTAACTATTTCCCTTATACATTTACTGATAAATTAGCAGTATTTTACAAAAACGTCGTTTTAAAATTTGTGTCTGTCAAGGTCTCATGACTTCTCTGCAATTTCTTTTTATGAAAATGTTCAAAACTACAGGCGGATGAAGGGAAACAAAGCGTGGGCTAGGAGTGCCGCTGGCTTCCTGCTCCTCGGCGGCAGCGGCCTGCATCTCACCCGCGCCCTCCCCGCAGCCTTCCTCCTCACTGCTGGGAGCTGCTTCAGCAGGCAAGGGCAGCGCCTCCTTCTTCTGCCTGTGCTCCAGCCCCCGCCCTGCTCCATCTCCAGCCCACGGCCAACGGTCGCCTTTGGGACTCGCAAACTGTCAGCAGGCTTACTACGCGGCTGATTGTGATAAGGGCCCCCCAGGACTCCGAACCTAAACTGGGGTTGTTTGACCTGGGATCTCAGCTTTGCTCAATCCCTCCTCTCTGTGCTCCAGTGTCACTGTCCCACCCTTACCTTCCCACACCACAGAGCACTCACGTTCCTTACCTACCCACCCCGCAGAGCACCTAGGTCTCTGCCTCCAAGGATTCTCCCAGGGAATCGGGTGTAAAGCCGAAGAACACAAGGAACATCTAAGTGGTTAGTGCATTACTTTGGCTTTGCTTTTTTACTCTCTCTGTCTCTCTGTGCCCATCTGTCTGCCTGCCGGTCTGTCTATCTATTGGTCTGTCTGTCTGTCTGTCTGTCTGTCTGTCTGTCTGTCTGTCTGTCTATTTAATCTATCTATCATCTATTTATTTCTGTACATTTTGAAAGTAAGTTGTAGGCATCAATACAACACTACTATTTCACTAGCATCTCCTACAGGTGAAAATATTCCTCTGCTGTTATTGTAATATGATTATGGTGATAAATTCAGACTACTAACATTGAGAGTTTGAATAACAGTATTTTTTCTTTGGAAATTAACATCAAATTGACACTGAAAAGTTATACAAGGAAGCCACGCAGAATTTTCCCCCAGTTGTACCAGTGCCATTTGCGAGCTATGTCCCATTCAGATTGGAACACAAAGCTTAGTATTCCTTCTCATTTTAGTGAGCATTGAGACAGCAAGCACTGTGCTCCACTAAGGTCAGAAACGTAACATGAACCAGCAATACACCTGAGCCGTCCATCCCACTCCATTTTGTCTTTTTCTCCGGTATTCTCCAAGGTGGAATACAGAATCAATCCTGAATCACGTGGAGAGTTTGTCACACAGCTTTAATTTATTTCACTTTGGAGCAATATAGTAAAAAAAAGAAAAAAAGTAAGTTGCCACCTTGACATCCTGGAAAATTACAGTAAATGTTTATTAAGGAATATATTTTAAATATGTTTGGTGTTTTCTCACGTGTGTGATTCATTTCTGGCAAGAAACCACAGAAATGTTGTATATGACAATTGGCACAATTTGAAAAATCCAAACCTCGTGTCTTTGACTTTTAATTGTAGAATCAGTGTACACATAGCGTACTTAATATAGATTTACTTGTCCCTCGTATGTCATTTAATAGTAGAATTAATCTGCAACTATTGTAATGGTTATGTACTTTACTTATTTCTACTGTATTATTTAGTGTTTTTCTTGTTCTTTTTTCTCCTAAATTTGAATTTCTCCCATTCTTTCTAGTTTCTTCCCTGCAGCAAATAGCAGCTGTGTTGGTGCTGTTCCTTCCAACTTTGTACCTCCATTTTGCTCTTTTTTGCGGAACCAGGGATTGAACTCAGGCCCTTGCGCTTGCCAGGGAAGCGCTTATTCGCTTATTCTACTGAGCCATCTCCCCCGCCCCTTTGGTTTTGCTCTTTAACAAAGGCTAGAGAGTAAGGAAAGTCTTCAGAGTGAACAAGTTCACTTATTTGGACCTTTTTAGCAATCACTTCACTGGGTACATTACCTCTGTTCTGTCTGCCACTTCCTTTCATGTCAGTGTAAGCCCGGGGCCCCATGGTGACTTAAACAGTGTGGATCTGCCCTAGATTCGAGCCTCCAGGGCTTCTGTAACACATGCATGTTCGTTCCATGCACAAACGCAGCAAAGACCTTGTTTTCCTATTTCTTACAAGTGATTTTTCCCCACCTATGTGGAATAAACACTTTCTGTCCTCCCAGGAACTTTTTCAGAAATATGAAGTCTTCATCATTCCCAGTAGCTTGGTTCTAGTTTCTTGTCAATTCCAGTCCTCAGAAGCTTTCCTCCTGCACGAGCAATAAAACCCATTTTCTGACCCGATTTCCCTGAAAATTCCTTACGTTACAAGTCTGATTCATTCCTGACTATGAGCTGCTTCTTCACAGGACATCTGAAGATTTTCTTTTCTTTCTTTTCGAAGTGAAAGATGATTTTAACCTTTTATTTTGTTGTAGTTCTATTGTGCTGTAACTTTACATTCTTTGTGCATTATCAAGTAAATTGCAACTTTTAAAATCAAATTAAACAATGCAAACTGAAAGACATAAGTTGCAAATCCATGTGTAGTTGTACTTGTATGAACACACATTGAAGACTCTCCTACCACGAGCACTGTACCCTATGTGAAATGGACTTAGGCAATTAATATTATTTAGAGCTAATATGAAACACAATACAACATTTTAATATTTTAGTCTGTCTTACGCAATATCCCTGAAATTAGTATTACATTTCATGATCCTATCAATGTCAAAAGCACCAGAATGATGTCAAAAGGCCAGGCTAAGGGGCCAAGAGGGAACTCGTGTTTTTTATGTCTTTCCTATTTCTAAGACAGTATTTTCGGAGTTGTTCTAATGGCTGTCGTGCTTTTAGTGGTAACCCCTGTGTCAGAGGCTTCCACGTCTTTCACAAATCTCATAGATCAAGTCCTCACTCTCTGAGACCTGGACAAATTCCTCTATTTTTCAGGAGACCAAGTCCCTCCAACATGAAACAAAAATGCTAATTAAAATAGAAGTATGTTCTTCTACTGACATCGTGGATGAGTGATGCCTGTGTGTAGGTGGAGAGGGCTAAGCTAGGTAGTACACAGAGCCAGCACCACGTACCTGCTTGAAGTGGGGACTCAGTAAGCAGTGACCTCTCTCTGCTGTCACCACATTCGTGTCTTCCAAGGCTGTTTCCGTGACACTTCCTGCCAGGCTCCAGGGTTACCTTGCCATTAGCAACTTGGGAAGCCAGCATGAAACTCAGATTTTTCAAATGCAATATAGCAAGAGTCTTTATTCACAAGCATAGAAATGATAAGAAATAAACAGCGGATAGAATTTAACTGGGTACGTTTCTCAGGAGTAAAACTCTAGCATTAGTGATGACCGCTTATTTATATACTGTTGTCAGGCAAATGAGACGTTTCATATAAGTGAATTTTCTACATGTCAAAATCTCGCTGGCTTAGTTCATCACTGTTGATGGAAACATTTATAAAGCACAGCGCACGTTTTCCCTCTTTCCTAATCAGTATATAACATGTGTAGCTTCCTATTAATTACTGATTAAGTGACATGCAGACATGCTGGTCCACTATGGACTTACCTTTCTCATTTTGAAATACATGAGTGGAAGATGTTAGGAGGTCCTTAAGGAAGAAATGCTGCTTTCTTCAAACTCATAGTAAGACTCTTTGTCAGACAACCATTGCATTGAATTTTCACAAGTTTTATAATAGTAACATTATCAAATGAAATTATTTGCACACAGTATCTGGAATACTTTTTTGCAAAGAACAAATCAGATCCTATTTCTGGTGAGTGGCATGCTGTCACCTCGCTGAACTAACATCTCACCTTCCTTTTTTCTGAACATGTGGTCTGTCTTTGTTGTCCAGGTTGGCTTCAAACTCTCCCACTTACGAAATCCTCCCGCCTCAGCCGCCCGGGTAGCAGGGACAACAGCGGCCTCCCGCTGTGTGGGCTGTGCTAGCCGCCCAGTATCCTTACCACTGGCACTAGGTTTCAGGCCTAACTCTGACACCGGTCTTCTTCCACTCTTTCACTAACACTTACCTCAGTGGCACTGAGCCTCCTCTTCCATTGGACTTGTCTCCTGTAAACCTGACCCTCCTGAACGCTCTGCGCTCTGGCCTCTGTGGCTCTGCCTCATACCACTCAGGGTTCACCTTGGAGATCAAGCGGGAAGTAAAGACCTTCTCGCTGGCACACGCCAGGCCCTGAGGTGCTCTGTGCCCACGCGGCCGGACGGGGACGTCAGGACACACATCACAGGATGATGCTGAGGAGCTGTCCACTTCTGTTCCACAAGGCTCACTTAGCACGCACACTCCATGAGGGCCGGGACTCCACTACATCACCCAACCACATGATTGGCGCAACTTAGCACCTAGCCTGGCCCAACATACTAGCGGAGTCAAAATCTCACTGACGTTTCGTATATACAACATTTCCCTGGTGTCCTGGGAACCAAATTATATGAATAAATTAATTATTTTTTCTTAAATTTTGCACAAAGTAACAGCAACATTGAAATCTATATAATTAATTACTTGAAACATGGCTGTCAAGTATTTCTCCAATTTAACTCATGATCAAAACGCAAAGAGACTCTTTCAGGCCTTTCCACGAGGAAGACGACATGACGTTTGCACGTGCGGGCTGATTTATTTCACGTATGAGTGTGTTCTTTAGTTCCACCCATATACCTACAAAAGCCTCAAGTTTATCTTTCTTGATAGCTGAGTAATACTCCATAGTATAAAAACACCACATCTTTGCATCTCTTCCTCAGTTGATGGGCATTTGGGTTGTCTACAAGATTTAGCCAATACAAATAAAATCCAAAAGTTAAAATAGATATTGTGAAAGGGAAAGAAACCGCTCAAAAGGCAGGAACCACTGGGATGAGGGGAAAGGAGAAAAGAAAGAAAGAAGGAATTAGCTAAGGTAGTTGTGCTACTAATTTGTATCGGCTTTGTCAAAAGAAGCATTCATGCTTAATTTTTTTGACCAACTCTATGTGCTTCTATCTAGCAACCTGAACAACCACTTGGAGGAAACAACAACATACACTGTAACAACCATTGTTGAATTCCCATCATACTGTTTTGAAATTCTGTATCATTTCTAATTTTTTAAATGTTTTTAAATTCTAAAATCAAAATGTTTAAAAACTGCAAGATAGTGAGCGGCTAGTGGGTAGCGGTCTGAAACAGTGGCATCCCTTCTGCCAACTTGTTTCCAGATAATCAGTGTTGCCTCCTCTTACTGTCATGGTACGTTTTTAGAGAATTATCTCTTTCCTGAGGAAAAATAGAGGTGTCACACATCTCAGCGGTGCTTGTGTAGCTGGGCTCCTTGGAATTCCAAGAAGTACCTGAGCACAGTACTAAGCCCAGTGCCGTCCGGGGCGGCAGAACACAGCAGCCTCCGAGCCCGCACCCTGCCCTCGAGGTGTCTGCCCTGGGTGCGGAGACTCTCTTCCTACCAAATTCTTCACTGTCACTTAACTTGAAAACTTTCACTTGACTCTGCTGCCCCCTCCAGATACCACATATTTTTCTATTTTCTTCCTTTGTCAAAGCACTCTGAGGAGCCATCAGCTTTTATGTCCTGCTGTTTCTTTTAAGTCCTTGCAGTCTGGCTTTGACCTCTCACCCTTGAGAAATTGTTCCCTCGAACAGCTGCTGTGATGGATTCTCCGGCTGCCAATCTCAGAAGTTTTTCTCGATTCCAACTCTCCCAAGGACTTTATGGCTTTCAACATTACTGAACCACAAAGCTTTAGTGCCCAGTGGTCTTACGGTGCTCACAATAACTTTTTAAATGATCTATTAGTAACTGCATTTAACAGTTGGGACAAGGGAGGCCCAGAGTCATTAAATACCAGTTCAGAAGAGATAGCATCAGACTTGAACTCAGTTCTCTCAACGAGGTCTCCTTAATTTTCAAAACCAAAGCAGAAAGTAGGAGGCAGGGAGATTTAGTATATGTTATGTTCTATGACTTTCATACAGGCAGAGGTTTAGCTAAATAGACCAGCTTTCTTTCTTTCTTTATTTTTATTTTTTACAAATTTTTTGATTAATTTTAATGAAAAAGAAATAACAATGAGACAGTTTCAAAACAGGTTAGCAGGATAGTTTCAATAATTAATACAGTGCATATTATTGTCTTCATGGTAGTTATTCACAGTACAAGATGCAGACATGATCTCTTGTCTAAACACTATTAGTACAAATCTTTCTTCTCATTGAACTAAGAGAAAGTAGCTGTATATCTATCCTTACTATTTTGTATATACATGTATATTTTCTTCACTACAAATTGGTCTTTCATTTATATCCCCCTTTTTGTTTTGTCAGATGGGTGCTCCATTGCTGTTAGAGAAGCTGTATTTGGTGAAGGCTTTAAAGGACCTTCTCATACTTGACACCAGTTCAAATATTGTAGGTACCTCAATTCAGCAAAATAACCAAATATAGTCCAATAGTCCATAATAGTAGTGGGTTATCCACAGGGTTGGCAATTGTCAGAAGCTGCTGACTTGAGCCTTTTACAGCTCAGCATATTAATATGGCTTTACTTTTGATACCTCGTTTTTATACTTTTCTGCTGGATGGTTAAGACCAAATTAAAACAAGACCTATATAACTAAAAATGTAACTTTTGAATCTGACAAGGTCAGTTCAGTCCCCTCAGGATTTCCCCTGGAAAGATGCAGAGCAGCTTGTAGATCTTTTTAGACCGGCTTTCAGCATTGGTGACAATTCTGGAAAACAGATAATGCCTTCTAAGCGTTAAAGTGACTCAACATCAAAACAGTTGAAAACGATAAGCAATATGCTTTTGCAGGGTGGTTCTGAGGAAGCTAACCCTACCGGAGTCCTTCTTTCCATTTTTCTGTACTTCCTCATTTTATATTATGTTGTGTGCTATGAAGTACTTTATTCTAATACGAAAACAAGCATGTAAGACATTGTTTCATCTAAAATGCATAGCTAAAATTTTCCCTGAACCTTGGCTTCTAGGCTGTAGAGGTGCAATGGTGAGTATAACTGACATTTTCTTCTCTCTATTCCCTGTTTCCCTGCAATGCTGAGGATTACACAGGGCTGTGCGAGTGCGGAGCGAGTGCTCCACCTCTGAGCTGCAGGCTCAGCCCCTGGAACGCGCACTTCACGGGGGCGTGGAGCCGGCTGAGAGCACAGAGCGTTGGATCTAGGGTTTAAAAATCCCACAGTGCACCTAGGAAGAAAGACAAAAGTTTGCAGAACCAAATTTGCAATAAGGCAGGAAAGATTTTTAAAATAAGTACAAAATAATTTCCATATAACACCTTGGAAGAACCTAATCAGCTGAAAGGAAAAAGAGAGAATTATTGACATAGAAAAACAAAAAAACAAAATCCGGGTCTTTTGAGTCTGAACATAATGTTAAGAATTTTGTTGTCATTTTAAAGGCAATTAAATGATTTAATTCTTTAATTGGACCCAACTTGGACCAATTAAAATCTAACTACAGTTCGTGTGTGTGTGTGTGTGTGTGTGTGTGTGTGTGTACACTTACATACATTTGTGTAGAGTTCCCTGGATTACGTTAGCAGGCAACCAGAATGGGTAAAGAACAATGTTCTAGAGCTAGCTCATCAGCTTAAGACAAACATTAGCATCACGTGTCCACTCCAAGAAATGTTCAATAACCTCACAACTGCAGCCTAAAATCAGTTATTTTGTGAATGTTCACAACACGGAAACAGGAGAATACAAGAAAGACATTTCTCCAGAAAGATTACTAACTCTGCAAATGCACCACTAACAGAAGATATAGGCAAGATTATATAGAAGACAATTTGATTTGATGGTGAAATTCAGACAAAAGGAGAAATTTGTAAAATATTTAGGTTGTACAATTTGATAAATGAGTGAATATTAGACTACAGGAATACAGTAATTCTCTTCTGGGAAAATGTGTGTAAGTCAGATTTGTTTGTAAGCCTGACAAGGTGAGTCTTACAGCATCTTTGACACAAATATGCAACGCACAGCAGGTTGCTGATGCCTGCACGTGAGCCCTGCTTCCGCTCTTGCCTCGGACACCCTGGGCTCTGGTGGAGTGTGTCGCGCCACACACTGCGGCACCGCACACGGTGGCACACAGCAGCACAACTGTGACAATATCTGACCGACACGTGCATTACCTCTGCAGTTTATTTTCATCTGGGAGTGTTCATAGTGCAAGGCTCGCATACGTGAAAGTGTGCAACTCAGATGTTCCTAAGTCTGGAGCTTAGTATAGAGAGACTGAAATAGTCTTCTCAAGCTTCTGCCTTGGATAACCGGGTTTTCTCCATCACTGAAATCTGTCTTGTTGAGAAAGATGCTTTGACATGCTGAATGTAAGGCTGTCCGCTTGGATACGCCCACCGGGCAGTCGGACACTCGGCTTCTACAGCTGACAGGGACAGCCGGGGTAAAGCTCTGAGCCCGTTCATCTTTTAAATTCTACTTGAAATGGTGGTGGTGAAGGATATCACCCAGGGCGAGTGCACAAAGTAAACAGGGACAGAAGACAGGGACCGAGGACAGAGCAAGAACCAATGTGATGGACTAATTAGCAGGTGAGGAGTGAGAAGAGGCGATGAAGGGGAGGGTCAGAAAGTGAGGCAGGAAGGTGGGCGGAGAGTGTCATGGAGACCAAGGGCAGGGTGAGCCGTGCAAATACACCCGTGGCAGGTCTGCCAGTGCAGCGGAGGTCGGAAGCAAAGGAAGGCCGGGCTGCCATGCTGGGAGGAGCAAAAGCTGAGGAAACGATGCCCTCCTCAGATTATCATGGAAACTAGAAGCTCTTGTAAATGTCCTTATTCTCTGGGGGGAAAGGAAGACCTTCATGAAACACATGACCACACAGCTGCCCAAATCAGGAATGATTTTGGAAGACATGGGAACAGGTTTAAGGTCAACTGTAGTAGTTCCTTTTTTGTCTTACGGTGGCTGATGAACCATTTATACATTGTGGACGCAGAAGGCCAAGACGGAAACCCTAAGGGCTCTGTCCCTTAGGAGGCCGAATCAAATCCTTATAAATTCCCCTATTGGTCAGAAAGATTTCTTTTTAAGATTTGACATCGGTTTTCCTCTGCCAATTTTAACTTTCAGTGTGGAACAAAGCTGGACAGTGAATAAACAAACATACTTTTTTTTATTTATTGATTGATTGCTTTGCAGAACTGGGGATTGAACTCAGGCCCTTGCTCTTGCCAGGGAAGTGCTTATTCTACTGAGCCATCTCCTCAGCCTCAACATGTTCTTTTTGGAAAGAGAGCTTAGCCATTGCAGAAATAATTTTGTTCTTTTTCCTATTTTCATGTTCCATGAAGTATTATCTTCTCTGTGTCATGCTTCAAGTAACCCTCAGCTTCTCTGGAAGAAAGAATGTTTTACAAGAAGAATTAGGATTCAAAAGGCAAGCCTTATCCTCTTAGGCTTCTAGAATCCCTGGTTTTGCAGTAGATCATCTTGAGTTAAAATTTTTGAGATGTTCAGCAACTCTTTCAAGAGTATTTATGTTTGCTGACCTGGAGGATAATTTAGTAATGTGTGAGATATCTTTGAAGATGATTAAAATGGAATAAAAAAATCAATCTCCTGTTGTACACTACTGCACTGCTCTCTGAAGCTCCTGTAAGGCCGCTTTTCTGGGATTAGCAATCCTGAATGGTGGTGGAAGAGAAAGCCTGTGACCCAACATTCCATTGCTTAAACTCTTTCCCTTGTGGTTTGAGGAGTTTTGAGAGAAATGGAACCAACAGATACAGATTGGACATATAGGTAGATAGACAGATAATACAAAGACGGGTGAGAGATACAGCCTAACTGGCCAATTTGGCAGCAGCCAGCAGCAATAGTCCCAGGGAAGAGGAACGGTTATGATGAGAAACGGAAAGAGAGGAGCAGCTCGAAAGAGACGACAAGGAGAGCTGTTAGGCGATGGCGAAATTCCACTCTGAAGAAGTGGATACTCTGCTTTAGTGGTAGAGCATGATCCCTTTGAAAAAGGGACGAGGCTATGGGAGCTCTCCACGGCCTTTGCCCGCTCAGCTCGCCTGCCTGCCCGGTTGTCCCGTCAGGGCTGGGGCCCTGCATGTCAGGGTGAGTGTATCTTACATGCCAGCTCTGTAGATCCAGCTCTGGAGTGGAATCCTCCGGAAGAGAAAGCAGCGCACATGGCCCTTCTTAACTGCCTGTCATCGATAGATTACTAGCACGCTTCAAAGATAGAGAGAGCACCTCCGAGTCTTCCCAGTTCACTCCAGGATGGACAAAAAGGAAGTTCCTGGGGCTTTGGAAGTTCCTGGGGCTTTGGTAGCACAGTCTTCTCACGTCCTCTCAATCTTCAGGGGCTGATTCCGTCTGTTCCCTTGTTGCTCTTTACTATTTGCATTTTCAAGCTGGAGAGGTGAGCAATTTAAAATAGATGAAGCTGAGTGACCAGAGACCAAGGAAGAGGAGCACAAAGGAGCAAGAGGGTGCTGAGGAGGCTGAGGAGGTGGGGCGCATTGCCAAGGGCTGTGCCTGGCTCTCGGGGGAGAAGGTGCCCCCTTCTAGAAGAACGGACAGAGGGAAGAAGGGGCCCAGGGCAGCTGCTGAAACACTGGCCGTTTTGGGATGAGGGGTTGAAGAAATCTGACACTTTTTGTTTGCTTTGAGAAATGAAAGGCGAACAACTCTTGGAGAGGGACAGGAAGGGCGGTAGGGTCGTAGCTGAAAGGAGATTAGAAAGCTTGCTGGGAAGCTGCTGAGGACAGCAGGCCGGAGGGGTAGTGAGCGCAGTTAGCGTCATGCCTGCAAGCAATGGAGACTGAGGGCAGGTTGCCGAGGCCATGTCATATTTTTAATTTTTGCTACTTTTCTGTAGCAAAAATTATATAAATAAATTTCTTATTTTTATTTTAAGCATGACTTTTATACTGTAGATTATAGTTACTTTGTACTGTTATCTTTTTTAGAATTTTAGATTGTAATTTGCAGCAAAGTAGCTCTATTTATTACTTTTTTAAAAAAAGATTAACAATTTCTTTACATTAAATCAAACTCTTCATAAATATTAACAATCTGTTTTAAAATTATATCTGAATGCTTTAGTGACATCAGTAATCTTTTTTAAAATGTAAAATTCTGCCTAATGGTCATGAACAACAAATTTTCTCTGCCTTTTCCTCAGTACCGGAAGGAGGTTTTGGCCTTTGTTTAGCAGGTTCTTGCCCTGCTGGCCGGGCAGGTCTAGGACCTGCGGCCTCCTACGGCCTCCACCTCAGCCTCCTCCGGAGCCGGCTCTACAGCTGTGTGCCAGAGCAGCCAGGTTGTAAAGTCTTAGTTCCCAAAAACCAATGCAAACCGAATAAGTCATATGATTTTATTTATATTTCCTTGAATACCAATATGATTAAATATTTTCTCTAAAATATGGTGAATAGCTGTAATAAACTCTCCCAAAACATTTTT
Source organism: Octodon degus (assembly GCF_000260255.1). Lineage (NCBI taxonomy): Eukaryota > Metazoa > Chordata > Mammalia > Rodentia > Octodontidae > Octodon > Octodon degus. The sequence goes on from NW_004524824.1 coordinate 2,073,847, forward strand.
CTTCCTTAACCAGCAAATTAACTTAGCTCATTTTCTTTTCTTGGAACCTCCTCGGGATCTTTTCAGAGAAATTCTAAATGTATTCATAAATGTCACTGCCATCCAAACCCTCATCCTTATTTTTAGGCTCCTCTCGGCTTTTTTTATGCTAAGAAGTGGGTCTGACTCATGCTCCGCTTGTAGCCTCCCTGGTTGCTGCATCGCGCTCTGCAGCATCAGCTGCGCCTGGGCACCGGGCGCCGAGGCAGGCAGCCAGCGCCTTCGCTTTCGCGCATTCTGAGGAGAAGACCCCGCGAGCGCCAGCAATAGGTCTAGCCTCTGGGAGAGACCGATCAGAGCAGGAGTCGCAAGGGCGGGCCAGGAGCGCGCCTCACCAGAGGTGCTGGGGCTTGAGAGGCGCGGTGACTCCGCCCTGCAGGGGAAGGCAACGCCCCAAGTGGGAGGCAGAAAGGAACTGGCTATTTCAGTACTCTAACAGATGAAGGGAATAGATGTGTGGTGGTGTGCCATTCATAATCGTAGGATATCACCTTCTCCAGCTTTACAACAGAGTAATATTTAGTTCTGCTTCATCTCTGGACACATATTCCACCCAGTTACTGAAAACCTAAGACGTTATAGCAACGGCTCTCGGGTTAAACTTGCAGAGTTCTTAATTCATTGTGAGATGTGAGGCTCTGAGTTTTCTTTTCAGGAAGAATGTGAGGGCAGCTCTCAAAACATAGATGTATGAGCTGTTGTTTTAGGTTTGGAAATGGTGCCCGCCCTCCTGCCTCACCACCCAGATAGAGCCCTCCTCATTCCGCGACCTCTGCGTCCGTTTCCATTAACATATCATGGGAAGAGTCAGCGATAGCTTACTATTCTGTGGTTGGCGCGAACCTTACTAATACAAAGGAAACGCGCTGTTGAGTGACATCAGCAAATATGCTATGAAATATAGCACAGATACAAAAATCCAAAGGGCATAATTCTGGAAATTATATGTGGGCCAGGCAGCGTAACGATTGTAAATCAAAGGAGGAAACAATGCAAAAATGCTTATTTCAACAGCCAGAAACAATGCCTGCCTGCAAAAGGTGAATTTGTATCTTAGATGATTAAAATGACTCTCTTAAATGGCAAAATTCTAAGCGTGAAGAAGGAAAAGCTAGCACGGTACTCTGGCTTTCTTAAAGCAGACAGTGAAGTGACCTAATCTTCTTGCCTTATTTCCAGATTTACAGGGCTTGATACTATAAGCTGATGATGGCACATGCCCATCCGCACAAGAAAGAACACTCACCCTCTGCAGACCAGACACCTCTGGTACCCTTCCTTCATTAATAAGTCGGCATTTCGGTCTGTAGGGTAACCTCCTGCCTTCTGGCTAATGTTCCTGCATGTATGTTGTTGACAATAACTAAAGTTGGAGGGCCGCAGAGATAGCTCAGTGGTCTAAGCACCTACTGAGGCAAGAACAAGGACCTGGGTTCAATCCCCAGTGCCACATGCGTTGCCATGCTGGCCACACCCTGGGCCTGCCTAGCCAATCACCGACACAGGGTGTGGTGGCACACACCTGTAATCCCAGCACTGGGGAGGCTGAGGCAGGAGGATCACTACGAGTCTGAGCTGCATAGTGAGACCCTGTACCAAATAAAAGATTTTTTTTAAAAAATCACTAAACTTGGATAAAGAAACACAATACATTCTTTGTTATGCCACAATTTTTCCTATTTTTTTCTGCATGTAAAGAAACACTGGTCACACAGTTTATTCTAAAATGGTATTTTTAGGAAGTTTTGAGTTTGTGGGCTTGCCACGTTAGCAACCAACCTATCTGAAGTGACAGTACAAATCTCCACAATAAGGCATTGCACTTAAAATGTTTGCTTCAGAGAACTAAAAATTATGCTTTCAAAATTAATGTCCCAGAATAGGAACATCCATAGTTACAAAAACTATATCTTTTAATAAATAGTACTATACTTTTTAATTGAAGACATAATTTCTAATGTAATCTATAAATTTTGACTAATGTAGCATACTATTTTAGAATACTTCAAAATCAATGATGTCCATGATCATAGAAATGAAAAAGATTAATTTTTAATCTGGGAAGAAGAGGATTGAATCTGTTACTGAAAATAAAGTAATATATCACTTCTTGCTAAATATGGCTATAAGTAATGTTTTTCTTGTGTTCTCGCTCCCTTTTGTATGGTAGAATCCATTTTAAAGAAGTCAGAAAAAGATAAATAATATTTTGTACAATTATGATATACTTAATGTATCTTTTTCAAATTTAGTTATCTTTTATGCAAAGACGTTTTATGGAAAATGACTTTTGAAATGAAAAGATTCTAGGTTGATAGGGACACTTTGCCTTTTTATAAATGTGAGCAAAACACCAACAAAATGATGACAGATGTGTCTCTCCCTTGGACTTAGAGTCCTCTACATCGACTCTCTCAAAGATGTGACTGAACTGTCAACTGTGTTCTTAGTCAATATTTGAGCTTATTTATTTATTTAAGTACAGGGTCTACACAGATCGGACCCATTTTGATTCTCCTGTTTTTCAACCTCCCAAGCCCTGGGATTACAGGCGCGCGCCGCCACGCCCAATCTCAGTCGCCCTCCCGGGGGCCCCATGGGTGGGGCCGGCACAGCACTCCAGGGGATCGAACCTGAGCCTGCCTAAGCAGGCGTGTTAGTCCGCTGAGCTATCTGGCCGACCCTCAATATTTGAGTTTAAATTAATGCTTTTCTCCGTGAAAGCGAGCAGATGTGACGGCGTAGAGCTCACTTGGTGCCCTCGACGGGCTCTTGCTTTGAGCCTTCCTTCCTGCACACCATCGCGCCAGCGCAGGGCTCACCTCCAGCTTTGTTCCGCCGTTACCGCGCCGTCGTTACAGCCGCGCCTGTGGACCGCCAGCTCCGGGGGCACACGCTGACCCCTCTCTCGGGGAGACGAGGGCCTCTTGAGTCACTGTTAAACTGTGCCACAAATCCTTGCTCTGTTTCAAGGGTTTTTATTTTGAACTCCAAGGTGTCCTTTCTATCTGTTTTGTCTAATCTAAAATGTAATCATGTAAAAGAAAAAAAGGCGCTCAGAAAGTCACGGTTGTAGTTATCTCGCAGCCTTTGGTAGCTGTAGTAGTCCAGGAACATTTGCTACAAGCTCCTCTGTCTCTTCCGCCTTAGGCTCTCACCACGCAAACCTCTTGACTGTTTTTCGCACTAGGAATTCAACCCTGGGCCTCGCACTTAGCAGGCAGCCGCTGTGCTGTGCCGCTGAGCTATATCCCCTGCCCAGTCTCTTGAGTTCATGAATCGCCACCTGCTCATTATGTATTTTGATTGATTGTTCTTATGTCATGCATTAATTCCAAACGAAAAGGTAACAAATTTTGAAAGAAGGCATTATTATAGTCATCCAACCTATGCTAAAAAACATTTACAGAATAATAAATGTCTAAGGTGTTTCTTCAAGCAAATAGCTCATGCTGCAACTTTTTCACTTGATTAGATAGACAGACAGACAGACAGACAGACAGACGACAGATCTGAAAATGAGCACAGTGATATAAAAAATTTATGTTTGACTGATAAAATTATATTTATATTATCATATGAATGTCAAGAAGAAAAGATTACCTCTAAGACTGTCTTTTAAATCAATGAAACTTGTTTCATCTGCTACCTTAAGATTATTTTCCAGGCATAAAATAAAGAGTAGGGGCCTGGTTTAAAAATAAGAAATTGATGGAGCCAGGGAGGTAGCTCAGAGGTGCAGTGCCGCCTGGCAAGCTGAGGCCCTGAGTTTGATTCCTGGAACCAAAAAGGACAGAGAGAGAGAGAGAGAGAGAGAGAAAGAGACAGAGAGAGAGAGAGAGACAGAGAGAGACAGAGAGAGACAGAGAGAGATTGAGAGAGCGAGCCAGCCAAGGCATCAAGGAATGTGTGATAGTCACTGACCATGCACTGCAGAGGTTCAGGCCCTTTTACTGTGCAGGAGGGAGGTTTCTAAACTGCTAAACTAAGGGTTTGATTTAAGGAACTCACTCCTCTGTGTTACTTCCGTTGTTTCTGGGACAATATACCAAGCCCTGGAAATTGGGGGCAGGGGATTGTTTCGGTTTTGTTTGATTTTGGTTTAGGTGTTGTGCTGTGCTGTGCTCTGCTGTGTTCGCTCACACCTCAGCGCCTAGCTGGCTGGCTCTGAAGTTCGATGAGTGATGAGAGCTACATGCTGGAGGAAACTGGGCGAGGGGAACAGGGGCAGAGGGGCGACGAGGTGGACAGGGGAGGAGGATCGAGCCGCCCAGGCCGGGGCTCGGCTCGAGGGACCGAGCTCCCCTGCAGCCTGTCCTCCCGACAGTTAGCCACCAGTCCCTCAGCAGGCTCCTCCACCCGGCAGGGCAGCGCCCTCATGATCCCGTCTCCCCCTGCGGCCCGCGCTCACAGGAGGCGTTTCGGGGACACCTAGGTATAAGCCTAACACCACCTACAGAAATCATACAAGTAAAAGCAAAATTATGTGTGCGCATAAAAATCAGGGCCGGAATTCTTTGAACGCACTTCTGCAATTTGGTTTAAGCTTGTTTTCATTCAATATTATTCTGTTATTTACAATCAGCCAACAACATGCATTTAACAAGTAAATATTGAACTAAATTCCATTGCATAGACAATATGAAGAAATCAAAGACCACTGTATCTTAAGTTTGGTTAAAGAAGAGTGATAGCTGGATACCATAAATACATACTCTTACAAGCTCACCTATTTGTCATTACTGTCAGCTCCAATTCCTTAAACCTAAGAGAATCCATTTTTCCCCCCAAATAATTACAATAGAAACTGAGATGTGGAATTTAATTTTATTTCAAGTAAAGTAAAACTCAGAAAATACAAAATCACTTGTATTCCCTTATTCCTCAGAAACCAACGACTCAAAACACAGGTATTCAAATATCAGCTTTTCTATCCTGTATTTTTGATAATTTACATTCAAGAGCCCAAGTTTTCAGTATCTCTTCTATCTTTTTCTCTGAACATTAAGACAACGACCTATATCTCAAAAGTTATTTCTCATTTCTTATTTTGATATTCCGATCGTCACGCAGGGCCTGCACTTTCAGGCCTTCAGGCTCACTGCCTGAGCCCCAGCCTGCTTCCACTCTCTCTGCCTTCGGAGCAACCAGCCCCTCCTGAGTCTGGCGTCTTCGTGTCTCCGAGATTCGAAGCCTCACTCCTTCCACGGCCACCACTCTGATTTGAGAGTGAATTCTCCTGTGTCTGCTCAGCGCGTCCAGCCCTGAGCCACTTTTCACCTGCTTGTTTTCTCAAACATCAGCTCAGGTTGCCGGGGCTGACCTTGTACTCCAGTCTCACAACCAGCTGCACGGCTTCTGTCATGAAATTCTGGGCAGGTTGCATAAGCCAGGTTCTGGCATTTTCCAAGAGAGCACACTCCCTCTGTCTCTCCCAAATTAGTCACGTACCTCACCAATGATTTTGGGCACTACTTCCCTTCACGTCCTGCTTTTATGATACTTTTTTGAGACAAGGTGTCACTAAGTATCCCCGGCCAGCCTTGAACCTACTGTGTAGTCCAGGATACCTCCAGCGCATGGCAGTCCTCCTGCCTCAGCCTCTCCAGGGCTGAGATTACAGGTATGCACCACCGCACCTGGCTTTTTAATGAATTTCAATGCCAACTCGTCTTCTCATAAGTATCATCATGACATTTTTATACTGGTTCATGTTGGTTCATAATGGCTTACTCGTTGTTCTGGAAATTAGGCTATGCCATCACGTGTTTGTTATCCATAAGATGTACCCCATTTATTTCAACAACTAGCTTTTCTTCATTGACATAAAGGTACATCTTATTCATGAAACAGGTAATATTGCTGAGGTAGTTGTGTAGAAAAACAATGCCAGGATTTAGGAACAGGCACTAAGGAATTCAAACATGTAGAGGTAAAAAGAAAAAGAAAGCAAGGCAGAAGAAAAGAGCTGCCACTGCACTGAGGAAGAGCAGGAGAGTGCTGCTGTGAATGTTGAAACAGGACCATATTTCAGGATGAAGGGAGTGGCTGAGTCTGGTAAAGACTGCTGAAAGTTTAAATAGAATAAATCAGAGCAGGCCCTACTGCAGTAGGTTCCTGGACCTCACTGCAGTTTTGATAAGGGCCATTTCAATGGGATGACGGGGTGAAATCCACTGTCATGGGGTGAGCTATGGGCAGTCCAGGCACATAAATAGCCAACCTACACTGCTCTTCTAAAAGTTCAGTGGAGCGGGGGGTGCAGAGAAGTAAGATTGGAAGTGAGGAAAAATGATGCAGTTTTATTTATGGTGAGAGATTCTAGGCTCTATGTATCTGCTCACAGGAACGACTTGCTAGGAAAGAGGAAAAGGAGAAAAACAAAGGAATAAAACTCTTAAGAACTTCAAGGAAAGAGAGATGAAATACAGATGTGAGTAGCAACTTGCACTGGACCCCAAGGAAGGGAAATGTAGGAGAAGGAAAGGATTTAGGAGAGAGGAGAAGTAGTCTTTTTACGGTTAGGAAAAGTAAGTAAAATAATATAATGAGCACTCTACATAATATATAATTTAAGTAATGCGATAAGAAGGGCATGATTGAATGACAATTGGATCTTTGAGTTTTAAAGTAACTCAGCCACCTCAGTCACGTCACATTTAACATCAGGCTGATGCTGGTGGGCATTTTTCACAATTGATGTTTTGCCAGAGGAGTTCAGCTCAGAGGAGAAATTAAGGAAGCAGAGGGTTCTGGCGAACGCTTTCGTAGCATCAGGGGTCAGACAAATGCTGAAGTAGGGGGACAGTGAAGTCAGTGCAAGGGGAGAGAATATGAACAAGTAGAGAAAACGTGGGAAGCCATGAGGCAGAACAACTGCATGAGTCAGTGAGCAGAGAAATGGGGATCAGAAGCACACACGTGGGGCTCAGGGCTGCTCACGACAAAGTGTCGGGTGTGAATATGAGAGCCAGTTGTGTGGCCCAGGAAGCAAAGCACAGAAGAGAAGGCAAAGCACGGGAACCCCAAAGGCTCGGCCGACTTTTCTCTGTGGGTTTTTGAGTCACTGAGATTGATTTCTGTAGTATTTGAAGTTAATTTCCAGAGCAGGACTTCTGGCAAAGCTGAAGATGGAGAAATGGTGGATGAGACAGTTGATGGATTATGAGTACGAGCAGAAGACGGTAGTGAGCAAGGTGATATAAACGTAGGGTCGACGTGGCCAGCGCAGAAGTCAGGAAATCTCAAGAATAGTGCAAGGAAAACCAACTTCAATCTTTGCCCTTAACCTACTCATAGAAGAAAAACAGTCATCATTTAAGAGGATGTCAGGGAAAGTGGCACCTGAAGGCAACCAAATTTCACGTAAAATGAAAACACAAAGGGAGCGACCTCAGAAAGAGAATTTATAGGGAAACTTGATGTTCACCAAGTGAGAATTACAGAGTCTACTAAGACAGTAGGTTGTCCACAAGAAGAAAGTTCAAGTGTAATTGGAACATCACAAAGCAGCAGGGCATGCAGCATTGGCTAACGAAGGTGGGAGGAGAATGAGTGGTCCCTGAAGCAAACTTTAAGTCCTTCTAGTTCTTCCTGAGGAAGACTGTAGCCTTTTCTGCTACCATTGAGGGAAAACCTGACATTCACTGTGCCATCAACATAACTTAATCATAGCACAGACAATTCATTGCACTATATTCGCATTTCCAAACATCAGGGAAGGAAATTTTGGGGACAGTCTCAGAATTCTGCTTACCTCTCTTGGGAAGCAGCAGGGGAAAGCAAGCTGAAGTAGAACCTTCACACTGAGATGAAGATCTGGCCTTACATCAGCCAGCTTTTCTGTTGCTAGACACCAGTCAGTTGCAGCTCAAAGGAAGAGAGCCAAGGCCTATCTTGGTTCATGGTTTTAGAAGTTGGGTTGTCATGCAGAAGGTCAGAGAGTAGGAAATGCTCATTTTCTGACACTCGGGAAGCAGAGGGAAGAACCTGAGAGGAAAGAGTCAGGGATCAAGCCCTCCCCCGCAAGGTCTCACCCCTAGATCCCAAACAAAACCCACCAGAAGTGTGCTTTACTAATCTAAGCATTTCCCCAGCCAGTCACGATTAACCATCAGTCTTAGAGGAAGTCTTCAGATAAAGCTGCTCCCTGAAGGCTCCGCATTATCTATGAAAAGACATGAACTCCTTTACCATGAAATGGGAGACTCTTCCTGACTGACTACTGGTTGTTGTCAGGCTTCCTCTCTAATTCCTCTCTCGGTAGCCCTGCATCATGCCTATCCCAGAGACTCGCATTTCCTCAAATATGCCATGTTTGCCCAGGCCACTTGCAAAAGAACATATTTTCACTGACATCTTTGAATACTTTAGAACCAAATTATTCATAATTTTTACTATTATATGAATAAATTCTTAAACATCTCAACTTTCTTTTCTACTTGCTTGATTAAATTTTAGCTGGGTTTAGGGAATGTTTTGAATGGACTAATTGCATCCTATAATGTGGCCTTAGATGGCTCAGTACTGCCTTCATGGGACTAGTACTGAAATGAATTTTGTGGTGCATTAGAGAAAAAATGTGATGCAGTAAGATAGCATTTGGAGCTGCTGTAAATCATCTTGGTCTCTTTCTTCCTTTTTTTTTTTTTAACCAGGGATTGAACTCAGGACCTTATGCTTGCCATGCAGGCACTCATGCCACTGAGCTATATCCCTGGATTAGTTTCTTTCTTTTTCCTGGTACCCAGGACCCCGTAAGGTTACCAGGAATCCCAGCTTTTCTCACTAAATGTGGTAACTATACAAGAACTCTGCAACTTTGATTCAGTGATCTTATTTGTAAATAATAAGAGATAACCACTTCACAGAATTTAAAATGATATTTTAAAGGTTCTAGAATACTACAGGTTCTTAAAGTTTGAAACTTAATAAATACATGAATGGGGAAAATGATGACATTAATTTCCTATTCTCAAACAACACTTCAGCTTTTGTTTGTATAAAATAAGGACACTGAACTAAAGACCAGCAACATCACTACAGTTTTTATTATCTAAATTCTATAGTATTTGGCACTGAACTGGTTACTACAGATCACATAAAAGTTCCCAAGAGCTGGCATATGCCTACAGAACCCAAAGTGTGAAGAGCACGACAGCCCTCAGTCTCACAGAAGTGGAACACGTAACCTTAAACATCTTAGTATGTTATACTAATGTGAAGGAATCTTAGTATAACTATGTAGGTACAAAACCAGGGTAGTTTAAAATTCTTTATGCTTAAATAAGAAGAGTGGGAATTTGCAAGTAAGCTAACGTAGATGTATCTTGGGAAGCAAGGAGGAAGAAATATACAGTAGCAATTTCAAGAAGAAAAACAGCAGCATTTGGTATAGGGTACAGTGAGCTCGTAACACTTCATTGTGGGAAAAGATGACTTGCTGTATCCTTAGCTTAATGGTAGGATCCCTAACAGACACACACACACACACACACACACACACACACACACAGCGCCATCTTTGCTTCTTTGCAATTTATAAGAAAATTCTTCAAAAGAGAAGCTGGGTGAGAATGTCAGGGTGTTGATGTCTTCCAGAGCAAAACTTGAGAATTTAGCAAGATAAAAATTTGCATGCAACCATAAATAATATGTGCCTTTTAGAGATACCGGGCTTCAGCCTGGTAAAACATCATCTTTGGGGAAATGGAAGCAGGCACTGAAAATGAGTAAAGCAGAAAGAGACAGAAGCCACTCTATTCACTGTGAACAAGTTCAGGAAACAAAAACATAGTGGTATTCAAGTCGGAATGTGTATCAGCTCTTTGCATTTCTTTCACTGAATGTTTCACTGAATTGATGAACAGATATATTTTGAGAGGTTGTATAGGGGGTGGATAAGCTCTGTAGATCAGAAGCACTTGGGTGAAATATCTAACCTTTTGGGACCCCGATTTCCACTTCCGTAAGATAAAAATAGAAACACTGTCTATTTCTAAGGTTGTGGAAAGATCAAAGGAAACACGCAGGAGAGCACCTTTGTCCAGCAACACTGTCTGTCCTTCTCTTTGTACCATCTGCCACATATTTGTGATATTGTTTGCAAGTAAAATGAAATTTTAGAGGCTCTTTGCCAGTTTTCATGTTTGTTTCAGAAACACTACCTCATATAGGCTCTTAGGAGAGAGTGAGTGAGTATTAGAGAGAACAAACCCTCTGTCCACAGTAGCAAAGGTGGGGGGTGGGAGCCGGCACTCCTGTGAGCACAGCCTCTAGAGAAGTGGTAAGAAAAATTAGAGGGAGCCCTGAAGGAAGAGCTGGAGGAAAATGACCAAGGACACAACTGTCAGGAGCATGCATGAAAGTGAAAATTAGATCATGAGATAGGAGACTGATCAGAAGACCATCAGCCGATAATATGCTTCAAAAAATGTGTCTCTATACCTAAAAATAAAAAGGGAACACTCACTGAAGGGGAGAAAATAAAAAGTCTTCTCAGATAAGATTCCACCCCATCTTTAACTTTTATTTTATGTTTAGATTTGATGTAATTGAACTCATTATGGAAGATTAAAGTTCTTAAATGCTCACTTCTTGAAAGATGCATTTAGTGCAAAGTTACAGCAATCTTTCTAGATTCCTCTTGCTAACATTGGTACTAAAATAAAAACAAAAGAAGAAACACAGCACCATACAGAATTTTAGATACAGAAGAGATTGAAGTTAGACCACATGAACATTTTCTGTATGGCCCAAATGTATTTATTTTAGGTCCTTTTTTTTTTTTTTTTTTCTGTATTCTTAGGGAAGGGTCTCACAAGATCCAGGGTGTTCAGGGTCTCACTGCTAGATAGGACTCATAGTGATCTGCCCTTTTACAGCCTCCCAAGAGCTGGGATTATAGGCTCACGCCACCACGCCCAGGCTCAATTGCCATCTCAGCTTGCGCTGGGGGCGGGGCCAGCACAGCAGGCCTGGGGATCGATATTTTAGGTCTTAAGTGTGTGAAAAACACACTTTTTCATGACATGCATTCCCAATTTTACTCTCTCATTCTTCCTACTGCACTGTTGTATTGAAGTTCAATCAGATTTGCTATCGCTTTTCTTGGGGATAGTAATAATCTTTTAAGAAACATCCATTACTGCTAGAGGCCGTAATCAAATGTTTCCCTGGGCCTCATGAATAACGGATCAAACCGCAGATCATCTCCAGGTAATGGCACTGGTGTCAGCATAACTTAGCAAGAGGTCACGCGAAGAGCTGATGCTTCTAAATTCCACTGCGATAACATATTGATTCTCATTCAAAGTAAGCTGATAAAAAAGTAAATTGTGCAGTATTATTCCACCTCTACTGAAAAATCACATAAAATAGCCGTCAGTGGGTCAAAAAAATTTTAATTTACACAATTTGAGCCTCATAATGATTCTGAATGATACAATTCACTTGCAGACCCAAGAAGCCAATTCTCTTGACGAGCAGAGAAATTATGGAGGACATGGTCATCCTTTCTCTACTTGGATATCGATTCATTTCTATATAACAAGGAAAAAAAGAAAATTGTAATTATAGCGGCGCTGTTCCTTCTGTTATGAGCAGAGGACTACCAACATTCCTATTATTAACCCCTATTGTCACTGGTTTATGATCTCAGCAGTAAACTTGGCATAGATGGTGCCTCCTCGGGAGGGCATTTTTCCATCGCGTTTCTTAAGCCATTTGTCTATTTATGAATTATACAATTGCTGACAATGATGTGCCCTCAATAGGCTTTTGATTTCCAATCACTCTGAATAATGGTTTATGTTTTGAAATGAAAGCCCTGGCTTCAAAATATTCTAAACTCCTTTTGGCATTTTGGGTTTCTCCTTTGTATTTTCTTAATTTTCCTATATGTCTATTTAAGTCTAAATTTTAATACAAATTAATAAAACCTGGCCTTGAGCAATTGGCTCACTTCACCCATGTTAACAATTGGCTCTGACTGCTACAAGGAAAAGTCAACCACAGTGACCGGGCTGTGGCCAGCTGACTGGAATAACACTCTGGGCTTTGTGACAATACCATTTGCCGTCAGGCACTGACAGAGACCTAGCGGATTTAAGAGTATTTAACATGCATTTTGAAACTCCTGATTCATGAAAGTACCAATTGGCAAAGAAATGTTTCTCAGATGAAAGCCTCACATGAAAAAGGAATTCCGAACTTTTCACACACACATACATAAGGATTTGCATAAGACATAGTCAAATGTGTATGTGTAAATTGTACAGTTAAAGGAAGATAAAAATAGCCCATTTACCCACAACAAGCTTAAGGCAGATGGATTTGGGACAAAGTCCCAGAAGATGCCTCCTTTTCAGACTCTTCTCCCTGCTGAGCCGGAACTCATGCCTTGATTTTAAGAACAAGACCCATGGCTTTCCTGTAGCTGCTGATGCATGGATAACGTATGGCTCGGCTTTCAGTCTTGTGCTTTTAAATAACTGGAACAGTGCTGAGCTTATTTCTGACTCACTTAAAAATTTCATTCAGTTAAATGTTTTGAGAATTCACTCAATATTACGAGGAGTTGTAGCTCATTTCCAACTCCATACTGTGTATCATTTTTCAATCCACTATAAATTATTTATCTACGGTTAATGAACTTTCAGTTATTTCTGTGTTGTGCTATCCACATCTCTTTCACAAGTTCATTCTCAGAGCTCAGCTAGCTCATTAGTGAAATCATTTGTATAATTATACAAATATAAAATTATAATATCATTTCAGCATGTGGCATTTGGAAATAATTTATATATGAATTGTTTTAGCCGAACAAGCTTCTGGATCTCAAAGACTAGGAGCCTTATAATAAAAACTGAGATGTCAGTTTTGTTATTATAAGGACAAAACTGACATATATATATATATATATATATATGACTAACTTCTCCAGCGCACGCTATGTGTAGCCACAGCGTTTCTCTCCTCCGGCATGCTGTCTGCTGAGCTCCTTGGAGGCATTGCCCAACAGACTGTCTTGGTAAACCAGCTGTTTCCCTTTACCTACAGGTTAGTCCTAGGTATAAAATTGCCGTGAGAATCTTTTTTTGCCACCAGTCTCCATTTAGTCTTGTGGCAATTTTCAGTCTCCTCTTCCTTTCGCCCTCTGTCAGAGCTGCCCCTCTGGCCTGAATGGTCCTTCCCTGTCGGCCTCCCTACAGCTGGTCTGCGATTCAGTCTGCTGCTCCGGCTCCAGCCCTCGTCTGGATTCCTCTTCTACTTTCTACATGTTGTGAATGATATTCCCTTGTACACAGCACTGCTCTTAAATGTTTCTCCTTTCAAGCAATTGCCTGTGAAATGCTGTCTTACATATATTGTCACAGTCTTACATAGAAACAGGGTTAGTGATGGCCAGCACCCTCTCTCTTCTTTCTCTTGTCATTGCTGCATTGCTCTAGCAATTACTAAGTTATTATCTCTGACTTTTCAGGATTCCTGAAGCTCTTTCCTTCTTTCTCCTTGGTCCTCCTCCTTGCACAGTATCTCCACAGTCTAGAACACTCGTGATGCTGCTAGAAGACTGTTAGAACATCCCGGATGCATCTCCGCGGCCACTCACTCATTCACTCACTGAACACGTACACTGCACGTGGGACAAACATTGTGCCAGCCGCTGAACAGAGGTGAAGGAGACCTGTGCTCCCAGTCACGCCTCAAGTAAACATAATCACAAAATACTACCTATTAATATGGCAAATGGAGGGACAGGGATAGCCACTGGACACTGCAGAGCTTATAAATGGATGTATATTATTTAATTGGACATGACAGAAGGCAGCAAATGGGAGTCCACAGGGGATTCTCAGAGAAAAATATTAAAGAAAGAAGAGCCATTGGTGGGTGTGTGGCCAGGATGACACCTTCTGCGTGGGCAAGCAGTCAGTGCTGAGCATAGCAAAAATCAGTCCTTGGTATTAGCGCAGCAAGGGGCAGACACCGTAACCAAACACTGCTCTTGGTTTGTAACAGTGAAAGCGGTCACCAGGAAGCTGTACTGATGACGCAAAGGCAGGCGGAGCCGTGGGGCTGGGAAGAGGCAACCGCAGGATGATGGCCTGGTTTGGCATAGCGAGATGCTAAGGTTCTTGCTCTAAAGTGAGGGGTGATGGGTTTTGTCCACCTTAATAAAAACTCCTGCTGAGTTATCAGGGCTTTCTTATGTGTTCAAGATGTAAACTTGTCTTACACCAGTCTCCTCAAGGCTGCATGTTATGTACCTTGTCAGGTGGAAAGGATCGGCTGATAGTCTTCTCCCTCCTTTTTCTGCATAAATGAGGCTATTTTAAAAATATTTTTAAAGGGCCAGCCAGATAGTTCAGTGGATTAAAGCACCAGCCTAGGAAGACACAGGGACTGGGGTTCGATCCCCATGCTGTGCCAGCCCTGCCCCTGGGTGTGCTGATACAGTGATTGTGACTGGATATGGTGGCTTGTACCCGTAATCCCAGCACTTGGGAGGATGAAAACAGGAGAATCACTAAGAGTCCAATCTGTGTAGTGAGACCCTGTAGACTCTGTACTAAATACATTTTTTTAAAAAAATGATGTTATTTAAGAACCTTCTATCCTCTCCTTTTTCCCTTTTATCTTCCTTTACTTTAGGATCTACTTCAGATTTTTATATTTGAAGACTAAGATTCTGGTTGCTAGTGACCTATAAAATATCTCATATATCTCAAGTGGCAGGGTTTAGGACAATGTTAAGAACCCTGCAGAGATTGAAAAAATACTTGGCTGACACATTAACTGCCTGATGAACTCATATCAATCCTCTAAGTTTGATAGAACAACATGTTTAGGATCAGGAAACTACAGCTCATGCTGGTTTTTCACAGGTAGTTTGGAAGATACGAGGCTGCTCAAATTACAACATACACGTTTTCAAAACCATGATAGCTTTTGTACCACTAGCTTACAACTTACTATTTTGCAAACTTGACCTAAGGGTTAAGTAAGGTAACATAGATAAAGAATGCTGAAGAGGAATAATCACCATATGGATATTAGGGTGTATACTGCTGTGAATGCAGCAAATGAGAACGCCACCAGTGCAGACCCTGTTGTGAGCTGTGTCCTTTTATCCTTTTAGTAAACTCCAAATCTCCTGGCTCATGCATAAATTTGGTAGTATGAAGAGCCTCAGAGCAGTCTGGCTGGAAGGGGAAAGTTGCACATGTGAAATTTGGGGTGGTTAAATGTAAGGAAGGTGGCATAGGTTCTTCTCCGACAGCTAATGGTGATTGTGGCTTGATTAACATTTATTTATCCCCCCTTTTATATGGAGAGACACGAACATAAAAACACTAGAAGTATTTACGGGTCTTCTGATTCCAGCACATGCCTCCTTATCCAAGCGCTGCATGGCGTTTTCCATTGGTGGCAAGTAACTGGCATGGAGCTAATCCTGATGCTTATGAAAATGTATTAGGTGATAGGTAATAACTACCTCTTCCCTAAGAGCAGAAGCAAACAATATTTTAAGTGAATATCCCTCCCAGTGCCTTACCATGAAGCAATAGACACTATCTCAAGTTGATGTGTCTAATAATGGAATTTCTTGGAAAATAGGACAGGACAGGAATACATGGAATCATTAGGAAGTCCAGTTAACCAGGATTAAGAGGGACACAGAAGCTCTGGGCTGCCAACAGGAGAGCCGGACTGTGCTGTGTAGCTGGAGCTGCAGTGATCGAGGTGGAGCCACAGAGCAAGCAGATGCCTTGTGGTTCTCCCTGGCTCCAAATTCTGACCACTGCTGCTGGGGCACTTGAGCCACTGTGGTCCTTTGCCAGCATGGATTCTCTACTATATCCACATGAAGAAACATATGGCTAACTTTCATCACAAAATCATAGCAGGTTCATCTCATTGGCTTGGTCATGTTTCTTACTTGACCTTAGCTGCAAGGGAAGCTGAGAAAATGAGGACTTACACTTCTACCTTCCATAGAAAGGCATGGAGCAAATATCTCCAGGCCAAACTAACAAAGATAAAGACCACAGAAAAGCAAAGAGGGCAATGGGCAGCCAGAGGAGAGTGCTTTTCAAAACATGAATCTGGCAGGCATAACAGCAGTTCTGTGTTTTGAGCTGGCTGGGATGAAATCGAACATGTGGAGGGGAGACATGTGGGCAGCTCAATGCTGGGAAGAGTGGTGTAGAGGTGTGGGAAAGGCTCAGAGATGAGGAAACATGTTTAATTTTGTGCTTCAATTCTATGCTGCTTCGTTATTTATCGCTTTCACTTCTGAGAAATATGGGAAGTGTATCCTTAGAAATGAATCCTGAGATGTGCAGGGTCTTTTGGTGCCAATCTATTTCAAGTGCTATTTATCACATTCCTCAGACATTGCTTATGCTGACACTGAAGAAGAGAATCACTTTAGCTAATGTCTACACGACTCCTGTTGGGTCCATTCATGCAAAGATGAAGTGTGGGCAACTTTCACACCTACATATGCTACTGTAAATCATTTCTACAGTCATTCATTGGGCAACACACCACATCGCTTAGCATTGTTATTAACTCTTTCACTTCTAATTTCTTTGGCCTCTTGAATAAATGGAGAATTCTTTAAAAGCAATGCTAGTAGTCATACAGATTTTTAAACTGCCCAGTCTTATAATTCCTCCCCAACTTCACTACCCAGTTTTTGAGAAATTTCACACCAGCACCCATGAAAGTCTCCCTAGACTATGATGTGGAAATGCAGTTATCTACAAAGTTTTGTTTACCTTGTGTAGATCATATGAAATTTATGTAGTTTCCTAGGCCTCAGATTTATCCTCTATAATATGGGCAAAATAACATTGTCTACTGCAAAGAGTTACTATGGAGGTCAGTATAGTTTCAGATTAATTGAATGCTTTGGGTAAAACAAATGCATAATAAATGTTTGTGTTCATGCTTATTCATGACATAGCATTTAGCAAAGTTGCTGTGGCCACTGGGAGTTTTCTGTGATCATTGGGCAGCCTCAAAGAAAAAGGCTTCAGGTTGAGAATGAGCTATAATCGGAGCCAGGCTTCTGAGCCAGATTCTGGAAGTCTCTTAGAGCTTCTTAACCAAAAAGAGTTCAGACTTCAACAGGCATGAGGGACGCTGATGACTGTTAAGGGCTCAGGCATGAAATGGGTTCAGAAGGCCTCATAAGCTACATTGCTAGAAAGAGGCAATGATGAACTATTGCTCCACGTATTAGCAACTTCCTCGAGTAAATCCGTAGCACTACACATCATATTGTCTCCTTAGTGTGAGAACCTGAAAGAGAAAATAAAATATGAAGGATACAGTATATCCTTGGAAAAAGGAATGAACATGTTCCAAAAAAAAGGAATTACTGAGTTGAGGACCAGAGAGAGAGAGAGTGGAGAAAGAGATATACCTATGTATGGAAGCAGGATGGTTTGGACAACTGCACTGTGGATTTCTGCTGGTCTATGAAAAGGAGCAATTAATGCTTAAATTGTTTTGTCTCCTTTTTTCAATCCTTTTTCCTTTTTCTCTACTTAATTTCTTATACTTTTTCTTCTAACTTTGCATGCATATATCTGGTAATATGAACAACTAATTTGAAGACGACACTGTATTATGACAAATACTGTGAAATTCGTACCATTTTGTCTAGTGAAATTCTGTATCATTTGTAATTTTTCTGTTGTAATTTTAATACTTTTTTATACTCTCTTTAAAAATTAAAAACTATAGCTGGTGAGATAGCTCAACTGATTAAGTGCCTGCTTAAGCAAGCACAGGAACTGGGGTTCAATCCCTGGTACCATATGCCACGCCAGTCCCGCCCACAGGTGCACTGAACTGGTGACTGAGACTGATCATGGTGGTGCACCCCTGTAATCCCAGCTCTGGGGAGGCTGAGACAGGAGGATCACTATGATTCCGAGATGCGTAATGAGACCCTGTGCCAAAGACCTGAAAATAATAATAAATTTAAAAAATTTTAAAAACCCCAAATGCATAGTACTGAAGCTGGAAGGAAAATCTTTGGCATTGACACCTATGTCGGTGTCCTCTAAGAGTCCCAGAAATAGAAATGATTGAGGGAAGAGCACTTGAGCCCCATGGATCGCCATGGCCACAACCACATGGGAAGTGATGCGTCTTTCCTCACCTACCGAGCATATTGGCTCAAGGGTGAGGACGTTGTTTCCTCCTCCAGTCCAGGATCTCTGATCCTTCCTACCCTGGTTGCAGGCCCATTGGTGCCCTTGGCCTGGAGGCTCTGCTTGTGGAAACATACCCGAGAATGCTCTCTCTCTCTCCCATCAAGGCCGGTATCTATGGGCCTGGCATGCTTCTGCTGCACTACTCTGCTACCCTATGCTGACATCTACGCCCTCAGCAAAAATTAGTCAAAAAAATCTGCTGACAGAAAGAACAGTGTTTTGCTCACTGAAATGCAAAATGTTCGCTTTGTGGTTCCATATGAATGAGCAGGTGGGCATGCGTAGGGCTTCAGGTTTTCCTTGTCTTCCTTTGTCCTGTGTCCTCTGCTCTATTATATCTCAGAGCTGAGAGGTTTCACTTCTCCCTAATAAAATGTGAAATCTTAGTACTTCCGAGGTAGTAGCTACTGGGGGCAGGTGCAGCAGAGGTTTTGCATTCCATAAAAGGTCATGTAACCCTTAAAATTCCAAGAGATTTTCTCTTCCAGTAGAAGTTGTGACCTGGGCTGGACTCTCGGTACAGCTGGTGACTGACATTCCCAAGGACTTTCTACACATAATTTGAGGGCTTGAATTTTGTCACTTCACATCCATTAGATGTCTGCACCTGCAGGTCATATGTCACCTGAGATATTTGGGAGAGTAAGAAAATATCTCATCTCCTTTGAGCAGGGGCTGGGGAGATAGTTCGGTGGAATAAGCGCTTCCCTGGCAAGCACAAGGGCCTGAGTCCTTTGAGCAGCAGCACAGAGTTGGGCTGGTGTCTGAACCAGAGGTGACAGTTGCCTTCCAGATCAGGGTACTTCATCTCTCCTCTCTGCCATCTGTGATTTTTAGCTCTCTTCTTAGGCAGACAGCAAAAGCAACAGCAGTGCTGCCCCATCACATGGTGATGGTAACTCAAAGAAGAAGACAAGGTCCTGTGCCTCTCACACCTAAATCGAGGAAACCCCCCATGCTCCTTTGCATAGTGTATCTTATTTCATTTACCAAAATGTGCTCGTATTCCAAGCTAGGGTGAGCCAAGAGTTCGCTCATCATAACCCAATCGACCTGTTTCTGCCCCGGGGATGATTGACACCCACAGCTTTGATGGAGAAGAATAAGTAATTGAAAAGAGTCACCATTTCCATTAGGAACCAAGGAGCATAAACACAGTTCATAGGTAACCAAGGGTATCTTCTAGATGTTTTTTAAAAAAATCTTGTTTACAAAACCCAACAATATATTTTAAATGATATTTCAAACATAAAGGTATTTTAAAATAAAATAAGTGCCTGGAAAAAATTATACATAGAGTCTTTATTTCCTATAATAAAAAGTCTTTTATAATAGGAAGGTGGCTGGAATGATGTGAGTGGCCCAGGTAGAGAAGGAGGACCGATCCGTCCTGCTGAGCCAACCTACAGCACAGGTTCCGCTGGCTTCGGCTTGAAACCTGTGCTGTTCTGTGCAGGCCGTTAGGGGTCGTTCTGGAAGATTCACAATGCTGCTAACGCGGAGCCTTTCCACAGGCTTTCGATGGCATGACAATTTCAGACTGCAGGGCAAGGCACTGCCATCCTGAAATCATGTCATTCTTTGTGTTTCAGTCTCTGCAAACAGTTTTTCACTGAGTAATTCAACATTTTAAAATAAATGCTCCGTACACAAACTAAGTTAAATGATCTCCCCTGCAGCAAGTCATGTTTTCCACGTTGACTAAAGAAGTACTACAGACAGGTGCCTGATGGCAAAGGAAATCCCAATGGATTACATTCTTAAAAGGCCTTAGTCCTATTTGGTCAGGAGCAAAGTTGTCTAAACTCTAGTGTTGGCTCCTGGGGGGCTGCCATCAAATACACGGAGTATTCTACCATGTAGATTTATCCCATACGCAAAATCCAAGAAAGATTTGTGGAAACGGTCTCCAGGATGTAGAAGAGCACTGGTGTTTGTGGATTTTTCTCCAGTGAAGATAGAAAGTGAGGGCCGGGGAGATGGCTCAGTGGAATAAGCGCTTCCCTGGCAAGCGCAAGGGCCTCAGTTCAATCCCCGGTTCCGCAAAAAAAAAAAAAAAAAGATAGAAAATGAAAGATAAAGAAAGCAGCAAGCCAGAGAAATATTGGAGGGATGGATTCGGTAGACCTTATGGAACTATGAGGCTTAAAAGTCGAGAACTTTAGCCTGGCTGGCAACAAAATAAAGAAAGAGAAAGAAGAAATGAAAAGAAGAGAAAAGAAAAGAAGAATAGTTATAGAAAAAAGAAAAGACAAAGGGAGAGAACAAAAAGAAGTAAATAGGAAAAGATGGCACTAACAGGAAACACAAGTGGAGACAGAGGACACAAGGTTGGGTTCGTTTTCTTGGCCTGCTGCTCTTCCCTCCTGGCGTCAAATCCGCAGCCTCCACCTGCTAGGCCGGTGCTCTGTCACTCAGCCCAGCCTGGGGCAATCTTGAGTGTCTTTAGCTCAAGACTCACCTGGACTCAGACCCCCAGACGCTGCACTCACACTGGCTTCCTTCCGTGAGGAATGAAGACACTGCAGCGTGGCTCTGCCCCTGTGCCTAGCCCCACGTGATGTAGCCGCGCCACAAGTGCCTGACAGCTTCCTAGAGAAACGCGCGCGCAAGGGTCACTGGGCTTCAACTCATGCAGAAATTTTCTGTAGCATCCTCAGAGACCTTAGAGAGCTTCCTTGTGCTACTGGAAAACAGATCTACCCTGTTCTGTCATCTCCCCGTCAACTTTGTTTCCAAAATTTGGCTTCTCTTGTATTCACTGTGTCTCAAAGAGACATATTCCTGTTGTACTTTCTGCCAGGACCCCAGAGCACAGGTTGCTTACCTTTCTGCCCAGCAGCCTGCCTCTAGGCAAAATCGGAATTCTGGCCAAGCCCCCCCCCCCACACACACACACACAAGCGGCTTGCAGTGGTGCCAGGCTTCATCCCTAACAAACTTCCTCTCACACAGCTAGCAGAGAGTTTCCTGGCCTTCTCAGAAGGGATCAGTAAGGTCTTGCTCCGTAGAGGGGAATCCAGCCCAGCCAGGCTTGTGCAGCTCGGGGAGCAGAACAGCTCCCGGCGCATTTCCGGGAGGTGCCACTCTTCTTTTTAAAGAATTCATTGGTGTTATAGTCAGGGTGCTAAGGAATATGAGGACAGTACTGGGCGTGAACTTACGCTCTTGCCACGTTATCCCATTTAGTCTGAAGCCATGAAAAAAGCAATGGAATCTTAGAGGTACTTTCCCATGTGTAATCACTCTTTAAGTTAAAACAGTTTGAACATAGAAGAGTGAAGATACTAGGCTAGGTAGAAATTTATTTTTAATGTGGACATCAGTAGGGAGTAAGTTCTGAGCCATTTAAGTATCTGGAATTACCTGTCTGAAACTTGTTATTTGTTTGCTTTTTCCCCCTACCAGTGGTAATGCAACCCTACAGATTTTTTCAATCCTAGAAGTCATATGTGTTATAGTAATTACTTGAGCAAAAGTGTGAAACTCTCACAAGTGTTATTTGTGTTATATTAGGCTCCTATAATCATCTTTTATAAATTATGTAATCATCCACATTCATTTCAGAGTTTTAATTGCATTGAAAATTGCAGAATTAAGGAACATCATGAAAAAATCCCTGAGTAGATTAATGCCTTGAGACACATTTCTCTCTGCTTTTGCTGACATACCACTATTTTAAGAAACTTGAAGAAAATGAAGTCGTCAGAGAGAGACAGAAACCAAGCAGTAACAGGAAGACTTGGGGAGATAAGTTAAATAAAATGCAGCTAACTCTTCAGGAATAGGGTGTGTAAGAACTTTGGCATTCGCGCTAGTGTCATGAATAGAGGAACAGTTCCCATATTCAAGATTTATTCCTTTGGGTTTCAAGCCAGATTATGATTTATTTTCAAGAAAATAGTGCCCGTATCTTACAACATATTTTAGTCTTATGTAAATATATTCTTCAGCGTAACTCACATCTGACTCAAGAATTTTAGCTTTGAACTCATTTTAAATAAAGGGAGATTCTTCTAAAACCATACACGAATAATGATTCGTGTAAATGAAATGGTAAAGATGTACTCGGAAGGCTGCCGCAGAAGGCGCACGCATCCCTGGTGGCGCGGGACTTCCCTCCACCCCCGGAACCCCTGGCTTTCCGGACACAGGAGCTGCGAGGTCAGACCCTTTGTGCAAGGTCACTGGGGCCATTCGAGTCTAGAGATTCGCCCTGCTCTTACCCTGTCAGCCGGCTTCCCTTATGTGGGAGCTACAGGTGAAATGGGAGGTCGCATGAGGAAAACTGCAGAAATCAAAGAGACAAGTTTGCAGCCAGCTTTTTAAAGACCCAACTTCAGAGTGCGGAAGCCTTGAGTGAATATTCCCTGGACATTGTGCTACTAAGGCCCAAAACTTAAGCATGTAATAGAAGGACACGACAATGCATCCGAAAAAATTATAATGCAGACAGAAGTAGTAAGTAGCACTCAGGAAAAACATTTTAAAAAATCTGTGCAGGGAAAATACAATAAAATCATAGAGATGTTTTGTTCACCAGATTGGAGATTTTCTCTGTGGATTATATTAAACATACATCCTTCTTATTCCTGTATGTTGTCTGACTCTCCGCCTTCAGGCAACTTGACTCTGACGTTCAAAGTTAAAGTTTTCTGAGGTGTGATGACGCAGGCCTTACATTGCAGCTACTTGAGACATTGAGTCAGGAGGTCCGCAAGGCCAAGCTCAGCGTCAGGCAAACGCCTGGTGTGCAGGTCGGTGGGACAGCATCACCTAGAGCAAGAAAAGCTCCGAGCCTCCACCCTGTAGGATCGAGGGCGCTACGGCCCAAACGAGACCTCAACTGCACGAAAATCTTCTCTTTGCTACACTACAAGAGTCCCAGACTCTACAGATCAGTGGACAGGGTGGAGTGTGTGTGTGTGTGTGTGTGTGTGTGTGTGTGTGTGTGTGTGTGTGTTGGGGAGGTCAAAGTACAGAAAAATGAGGGCTGGCCAGATAGCTCAGAGGACTAAAGCAGGCTCTTAGGCAGGCTCAGTGTGATAGCTTTTTCTTTTCTTTCTTTTCTTTTTTTCTTTTTTTTCAGAACCAGGGATTGAACTCAGACCTTTGCGGTTGCCAGGCAAGCGCTTCCTCTACTGAGCCATCTCCCTGGCCCCAAAGCTTCAAGATGTAAAGTAAAATTTTGTTTGATGAAATTGGCAGAGAGGGACTATATTTTTGTTAACAGTGGAATTTTATCGTCCATAACCATATGTAGCTTACTTTGTTAATGGTATTAAAGCTCTTAACAAAAATGTTAGCATCATTATGGGCTACTGGACTCTTTTAGACTATTTTGCTGAGTTTACACACCTATAATATTCAACAACGGAACTTAAAAAAATTGGGATATAACTATGAATGTCCGTTTTGTATCTGTGTATTCAGAGTGGTTGGGATAGATATATAGTTGCATTCTCTTAATGAATAGAATGATTTGTTCTAATGGTGTTTGTAAATAGGATCACAAGTCCACATCTTGTACAGCAATTAACCACTAAGAAGAATATATGCAGTGTATTATTTGTTGAAACTGTACTTCCGATTTGATTTGAAACTGTCTCTTTGCTATCTGTTTATCAATAAAACTTTGAAAAAAAAACAAAAAAAAAATGTTAGCCTCTTGTACTCAGCAGCCTTGGTTAATATAACTAAAGAGCCATGTGAAATACGACACTCTCGGGGAAATATGCTTCGTTTTACAATTTGAAAACCAAAAGTGTCTAAGCATAACACAAAAGGAAATAAGTACAGCTGCCCTGCCTCCTCGGGCTGGATGTTCCAGCAGAGACAGCCACTTGTGATGTCTGGTTGTCCTCCCAAGGTCTCCGCCTCTTCCTGGTAGAGAGAAAGCTCACTTCTAACGGGGACTGCACTATCCTGGCCAGCTGCATTGCTCTTTGGGGTTCTCATTAGGAATTTCGGCAGGCCACAGAAATGAGGTGTGTGTGTGTGTGTGTGTGTGTGTGTGTGTGTCCTCCCACGCACGTGTGTGTGCAAGGATGACTTTTCTAACATTATGTTTTTAAATCTGACAAGGTCATATAAGCTGGGAGAAAAAAAGCAAAAGGTCATCCAAAGGGGAAAAATAACAGAACTACGGTGAAATGGCTCTCTGTCGGCCTTGGTATTGATTCAGAGTGTGTCAAAAGGGTCTTTTGTCGCGCCCCTACCACAGCATACTAATTTGCTAGATCAAGTCTGTCAGAATATCGACTGGAAGTAAAGAACTACAGTGGCGGCTTTTGTGTTCGCTCCAGCAGGGAGCCGGTGTGTGAAACAGGATTATCAGGGGGTCATGAAGCGAGTCAGCGGACGCCCATCACCTCCCTTCTGGCAGCGCGGCGGGGCGGTCGCCTGGGTGCGATTAAGACGCAGGGGCGGGAAGCAGAGCGGGGAGCAAATCAGAAGCGCCCGCGTGCAAATCAGGCTGGCCGCTGTTAGCAGCACATTTTTAATGAAAAATTCAGGAGCAGGCCAAACAAGTATCTAAGCAGCTGCGTGCAGCTAACACGGCCAACGGCCTGTCCGGCCTTTCCGCCCGAGAGCGAGTGCGCAAGCCACGGAGGGCCCAGCCAGCCTGCTTTTCTCGTTAAACATCCCTGTGCAATCTACAAGTACCCTCCCCACCCCCGCGGGCTGTGTGCTCCTGGAAAAATTATCAAACTATTAAGCAGCAATTTGGATTTTTTTTTTTTCATAAAATAAGATGCAGTACTTACGACACTGCAGCGCGGCCTCGCAACCGCTCTTGGTGCTGCTGAGTTTTGGCTTCCTTCCCCTCCCGACTGGCTTTGTGGCATTAGAAACATAGCTTCCTCAAGTGCAAAAATTAAGGTGGAAAAGTCATAGCTTTGTAAGAATATTGATACCTAGGGAGAGGCTTTGGGATGGTAAGAGTATAGAGTCAACGTACCAATACTTTGTATCGAGGTAGATAAAAGATGCTGTAACAATATTTTTCTAACAGAAGCTATGTTGTGCGTCCTTCTTGTTTCTTCTACCTCAGTGCCCCTCGTTTATTCTTCCCTCATTCAGGAAAGGCTGACTTGAGTTTCCCTTCTCTGTCAGATGCCGACTTTATGTCGGGGCTATAGAAATGAGTATGAAAGGACTCTTTTTAAGGCTAAGTGATTATGTAAAGGAATATATATATATA
>NW_004524824.1:2099425-2102370 GCF_000260255.1 Octodon degus
AATTTGTAACTGCTTATTTCCATATCAAAATGAAGACAGAGTATCACCAGAAGGGCTGGCGTGTCACCAGACAGTTTGGGGAAGCTGGCTGGTAGACTTGTGTCCGGCGACCCTCAGTGGGGAGGAGCCACAGGTGGGCTGAATAAGGCCGCATTGTTGGCAGAGGCAGGGCCTTGTCCCTTGGTGGGGACACAAGGCCTGCTGCTACAAGCATTGTCTTCTATCCAAATATCTGAATGAAGGAACCAACAAACCGAAGCCCACTGGCCTCTGTGATCTCTTAACTTTTCACCGAGTAGTTATATTTCCTGGGGAGATATTAGCAGAAATTGCCTCCTTCTGTCCTGTTTAGTTCATCTTAGTGAAGTCCTGGATCTGACCACAAGGAAGAGGCACAAGGTAGTCTAATAATGCAAGAGACAAAGATCTGCCTTAGTGCATCTTGGGGGGAAGCAGTTATGATTTTTTTTTCTTTTAATGCAGTTACCTGGGCTTTTCCTACCCCTGCCACTAATTCTCAGCTTTCCCTACTAGGACTTGTCCTTATTCTCTTAAACCCCTGTACTGCACCTGGCTGTCCTTCCCCTTCAAAGCTCATGTGGAATCTTAATCTCCAGAGGCACATGTTGATGGTAGTCAAAGGTGGGAACTTTGGAGGTTAACAAGGATTAGACAAAAAGGTAAGAGCATCGCTTCCAAGGAGGAATTGAGCAGCTACATAAGGAGAGAGACCCAAGCTGGTCCCTTACTCTGTCTCCCCACGTGATGTCCTTTCTCAAGCTGCGTGCAGTGATGAGGCACTCGGCATGCGCTGAGCAGAGTCTGTCCTCCTTGAGTTCTTATCTGCTGGACGTGAGTTGCATAAACTGCTCTCTTCTTTATCAATTACCAGTCTGCGGTATTAACTCATAGCATGTAAATACAGAAGTGAGCCAAGTTGCAGGTTCTGGGTCTGTTAGCTTCTCTACTTAAACTCTGATGATTATATTCATTACTATAGCTCTGCTTCACTTTTTTCTATCCTGTAGGTCTTGTGCATGTGAGGTACAGGTTTATGTCCCTGGTCCAGATCCCTTGACTGATAGGGACTTTAACCTCATGGAGCCAAACTCCTTTCTCTGAATCATCTTCATCTTAGTAATATATCGCTAGTATTCCACGTCTTTTTTTTTTTCAGACAGCAGGGGAGAGAGAGTAAGTCATGATTCAAACCTTTATTCACCATCACAGGGCATAGGATTCCACCGACAAGTGCCAAAGGCCTCCCTGCAGTGTGTACCTTCAACATGCTGGTCTTCATGCAATTCCACTGCTACCAGCCTAGTTAAAATAGTGCCTCTCAGCTGCTTCACTACAATAGTCTTCTGACTGCACTTGGAATAATCACTTTTTGTTCTCTTTAGTGCTGAGTTTTGAATGTGGGGCCTTGTCCATGCTAGGCATGCCATCCACCAGAGCTACACACACAGACCCCCAGTCTTCCTGCCTGCACCTCTATAAGCCATTCTTCAATTAGTTCTCTGAAATGTATAAAAACCATATGTATGTAATAGCTTTCTGCTACAACCGAGACACTAAGCCTCTTTAGTGACCTTTGGCCTCTACTGAGGTAGAACTTGGTTTGATATACATCCCTACTTCTTCAGGGTGATCAAATATTATCAGTGTTATCCCCTAATTATTTTATTTTTTTAATAATCTTATTGAGAAACAAATAGCAATGAGACAGTTTCAAAACCGATTAGTAGGACAGTTTCAATAATTAATACACTGTATAATGTTGTCTTCTTAGTGGTTATTCATAGTACAAGATGCAGACATGATATCCTGTCCAAAAACACAATTAGTACAAATCTTCCTATTCACTGAATTCAGAGGGCTCAGTAGAATATGCTCTTGTCTGGCAATCTCTTGCCTGAATTAAGAGAAAGTAGCTATATATCTATCTTAACTATTTTGAATATACAGATACAAAATGATCCTTCATTTGTATCCCCTTTTTTGTTTAGTTTTGTCAGAGATGGGTATTCCATTGTCAATTAAATAATGTAGGTGTGTAAATTCAGCAAAATAATCCAGTATAGTCCAGTAGTCCATAGTAGTAGTGGGTTATCTGCAGGACTGGCAATGTCAGAAGTTGTTGACGCGCCTTTTACAGCTCAACATATTAATATGGCTTTACTTATTATACTTCATTTTTATACTTTCCTGCTGGATGATTAAGACCAAGATAAAGCAAGACCTATATAACAAGAAATGTAATTTTTGTGTCTGACAAGGACAGTCAAATCCCCTCAGGATTTATCCTGAAACCTTGTACACAGTTTGTAGATCCTTTGTCAGTGTCAGTCATGTGGATGAGTCACAGTCATTGCTTGACTAATTTGATCTCTGTGAAAGCCTGAGAGAATGTTTTCTCTCCATGTGACTCTCCTTAGGCACACTCTACATCATCGATCACTTTCCTCTTTGGCCCCATAATCTCCTTGATCAGAAAATTTGGGACACAACTGAGTTACATGACGTTACAGTGCAGGTTCTCCTATGTCCTGAGTCTTCACTGACCTTGAAAGGCCAAAATGTTGGTTGGCCTTGTAGCCCTTCTGTTTCTCTAATTTTTGATCTGCAAACTTAAGTTGTTAACTCTCCAGAAGAAAAGCTTATTATTATTACCCTACAACATAGGCAGTTGAGCTTAACTTCACTATCTGTCTGAATATCAACCATCTTAGACATAAAACAGGTATTTTCCATCAAGTATTGATATGTTAAATTTTAAATCCTCACAGAATATAAAGGAAAAAATTTTTTAAATGAAAATATTTAAAAATAGAAATAAGCAATTACATATTTTTACACAGAAATTTAGAAATCTAACCATATACAGCATTGTAGCAGGACAGTCCTATGACTTTTTTTCTTGTCTCTTGTTTTCATTTATTACC
>NW_004524824.1:2102831-2150306 GCF_000260255.1 Octodon degus
TTTTGTCAGAACCAGGGATTGAACTCAGGCCTTTGTTCTTGCCAGGGAAGCGCTTATTCCAATGAGCCATCTCCCCAGCCTGTGTCTGGTTTATTTCTCTTATGAGTATATCTTCAAGTAGCATCCACTGAAATATCCACTTAAAAATGATAATAAATGAAAACAAGAGATGAGAAAAAAATGTCATAGGATTGTCCTGCTACAATGCTGTATATGGTAAGATTTCTAAATTTCATAGCTGAGTAATACTCCATTGTATAAAAATACCACATCTTTTGCATCCATTCCTCAGGTGATGGGCATCTTGGTTGTTTCCAAGATTTGGCTGTCACAAACTGTGCTGCTATAAACATAGGGATGGATATAGATATAGATATAGATATAGATATAGATATAGATATAGATATGGATATGGATATGGATATGGATATGGATATAGATATAGATATAGATATCACTACAATATGATATTTTCAGTTCTTTTGGGAAAATTCCCAGTAGAGGGATAGCTGGATTGAATGGGATTTCCAGTCCTCGTTTTCCTAGGAGTCTCCTCACTGATTTCCATAATGGTTGCACCAGTCTACATTCCCCTCAGCAGTGGAGAAGTGTTCCTTTTTCCCCACAACCTCTCCAACTTTTGTTGTTGTTGGTTGATTTCTTTATGATAGCCATTCTTTCTGGGGTGAGATAGTATCTCAGTGTTGTTTTAATTTGCATTTCACAGATGGCTAGTGATGTGGAGCATTTTTTCATATACTTATTCATTTCTTTAATTTCATCCTCTGAGAAGTGTGTGTTCATCTCGGATGCCCATTTCTGAACTGTGTCTTTAAATTTTGGGGCCCTAATGATTGTAGTTCTTTATAAATTCTAGAGATCATACCTTTGTCAGAGAGCCTTAATTGAGATTTTTTTCAGGGGCCTGGGAGATGGCTCAGTGGAATAAGCACTTCCCTGGCAAGCGCAAGGGCCTGAGTTCAATCCCCGGTTCCACACAAAAAAGAAAGAAAGAAAGTAAAGAAAAGAAAAGAAAAGACAGAAAGATTTTTTCCAAATTTGTGGATTGTCTTTTCACTTTGTTGCTAATTTCTTTTGACATGCAAAAACTTCTCAATAAGAGAAGGTCCCAGTTGTTAATTCTTTCAAGTGTTTCCTGTGAGATTTGATTTTTGTTCATGAACTCTTTGCCTACCCCTATGTCTTCAAGAGTTCCTACTTTCTCTTCCAGGAGATTTAGTGTTTCTGTTTTAATGTTTAGATCTTTAATCCATTTTGATTTTAGTCTAGTGCATGGTGATAGACCTGGATCAAGTTTTAGTTTTCAGCATGTAGAGAGCCAGTTTTTCCAGCACCATTTGTTAAGCAGGCTATCTTTCTTCCAGTAAGCATGATTGGCCCCTTTGTCAAAGATAAGGTGGCTGAGTATGTTCATAGAGGCTTCTACATCTTCTAATCTATTCCACTGATCCTCAGGTCTAGTTTATTGCCAGTACAGTGCTGATTTTTATCACAGCAGCTTTGTAGTATAATTTTACATCATGAATTGTAATGCCTCCTGCCTTGTCTTTGTTGGTTAGGATAGCCTTTGCTATTCTAGGTCTTTTCTGGTTCTAAATAAATTTTAGGAATGATTTCTCTAGGTTTGGGAGGTAAGTTGGTGGTAGTTTGATATGGATTGCATTAAATCTGTACAACGATTTTGGGAGTATGGCCATCATCACAATGTTGGTTCTTCCTATCCAAGAGCAGGGAACATCTTTCCATTTTCTGAAATCCTATATGATTTCTTTTTTCACAGTACTGTAATTTTCCTTGAAAAGATTGTTGACTTCTTTAGTTAGAATAATTCCAAGGTATTTCATTTTCCGCAGTGCTATTGTAAAAGGTATCCTTTCTCAATTTCTGTCTCAGTGTGTTTGTTTTCTGTGTAGAGGAATGTTATTGACTTTTGGGTATTGACTTTGTATCCTGCTATACTACTAAATTTATGTATCAATTCTAGTAGCTTCTTGGTGGATTTTTTTGGGTCTTCCAAGTAAAGTATGTCATCTGCAAATAATGATAGTTTAATTATTTTATAGACTGAAGTCTATAAAATTGTAGATCATTTAAATTACAGTAAAACACTGAGTTCCTACTGTGTGCTAGTGTCAGTTGTAAGTCCTTTCATGTATGGACTCACTTTTATCAAATAGTCCTGTTATTGTCTTTACCTTATAGATGGGGAAATAGGTAGAGAAGTTAAATAAAAAGGAAAAGATTACAAGACTAAGACTAGTACATAATCTGCTATAAGCCTGTCTCATATTTTCAGTACCACACATTATGGAAGGGCTTACATGTTACTCTTATTGTATAGTTATTAATTGGTCTTTGTAGGATTCAATGGGATACAAATAAGGATAAATCAAATATTTGAGTTATATCTTTCTGTTCCTATTAATTCTTCAGATACCAACCAAATAAAAGATTAAAAAGTATAGTCAGATAAGCCTCTTCAACTTCCTTCTAATCAGTTCACAAAATATTTTTACTCTTCACTTGAAGAATGCTTAAAATGCCTTAGTGTCGTTGAGTAATTCAACTTAGAAGGCTTTCAAGAACCTCTGATTTTGATTATATTTTTATATTTATGTTTAATATCTTTATCATTGATAACTCCATTTGAAAGAAAACCTGTAAAAACAAGAAATCACGAACTAAAAGCTGGAAGTTATCTGTTAGAACCAAGATCCACTGGCATAAAAATATGTTAAATGGTTTCAAAAGTTTCTTTCACAGAAATGGAAGCTGGATACCTTAGAGGTAAACAGCCACTAGCTTGGACCTAAAAGGAAAACACAATGTCACAGGATTCAGCAAGGAGAGGACATTCCATCACTCCCTTGTGCAATGAGTCAAAAAGGAAATCCAACCCAGCCACAGTGGACGAGGCCTCTTTCCAACTCTACCAAATATGACCACTGCCCTCTGTGATGTAGTGTGCCCCTGGTCACCAAACTAGCGGCCGTGACACTCAGAGAAAGTGAGAGAAAGAAAGCAGGGGGAGGCATGCATACATGTGTACTTAAGAAATATTGCAACCATTTGGAAAATAAAATAGCAAATTACACTGTATTAAAGAAAACTCGCTCATTGTTATCATTGGAGCCTCTTGCTGTCATCACCTTAACCCCAGTGACATTGTCCAAAGTCATGCTGGCTCTATGCCATGTGTAAGAAGAATTTCAAGGTGGACTAAAAACTTAAATGGTGTTTTGTTTAAGATATTGAAAAAATGAGCTGGTTTTTTTCATCACAGTGAATAAGATTAGAAGGACATTTTCATGCACATTTATCAGCTACATCATATCACATAACCAACCACCTTCAAGAATTTTTTAAAAATCTAATGTATAACTTCTCAAATGAAAATATTTGCTACAAGTTTTCATTTGGGTTTTCCTTTAGGTATTTTTATTAGTGCATGTTTGTAGTACACAACGTTGGCATTCCCTGGGGAACTACTACACATGCACAACATGCCTGAGTGATGTTCTCTGCTCCTTTTCTTTCCTTCCCTCCCAGGTCTGTTCATCTCTTGATTCCCTTCCTTTGCAATCCATTCCTTTGACATTTCTTGTTTGGGCAGGTTTATGGTTATCTTGAAAAGTTTACTTACATATTTTGAAATATGAAAGCCCTTTGGTCATGTCTCTATGCAAAACTGATTTTCCAAATGTTCTTCTGTATTCCCACAAGCTAGTGGGAAATATTAGGGAAGAGAAGGAAAATACAGCCCCAGACTGAGCTTCCAGTGGTGAGAGCGAGTTTGGTCCTGCGAATCCAATCCACCCTGAAACGAGATCAAAGCCATGTAACTCAACACATGTTTGCGCTATCTAATTTATATCAGGACTGGATGAACCCAGATGCACGTCGAGTCCTACATCTTGAACTATTTTCCAAATGTTTGAGACTTAATAAAAATCTAAACGCCACCTGGCACCTTTAGGTTAATTTTAAAGCAATCATTATTCCCCAAGAAACTAAAACCATGTGTTTCTGATTTGTTCACACTTAAATCATCAAAATATTGTTTTCCTAAGTGATTTGATAGCCAAGAAACTTTTTTTGAAATATGCTGGATGGTCTTTTTCCTGGAAGTGAGAAATTTGGTTCTACATAAGGAATCTGGCTAATTCTTCTGGTACAGGCTCCTGTAGTCATGGTGAAGACAACAGAGTCCTTAAGTAAGACCGGGCAGTAGGCTGCTTAGGAACAGGGCACACATCCTCCCGCACCGAGTGCCAGTACTCTAAGCTGGAACTAGTTTCTAGTTTCCAAATCTAGAAACTGAATGCTCCATCTTCTGCTGTGATCACTTTATTAACAAAAAAAAGCTTTCCAACGCTGGTGGAGAGGGAAAAGCTTTGTCGCGATTCCCATCCTCCCCTGGCGTTACGAGCCTGTGTAAGACTCTGCTTCTTTGGGCCTTGTCTGTCTCGTTAGCAAAATTCTGGTAACAAGGGTGCTCACTTGCTGTAGATTTAGGCTAGAGCATTCCTAACAACTTCGTTCCTAGAAAACGTGGATGAAGCACTTAGGGTGCTCAAAAGTGCAGTTCCAGATGTAGCCAGGAGAAGCAAGGGGGACAATGGATGTGCCTGTTCTTCATTAAAATAAAAAATATCAGGACAGACAAAAACTTAAGCTTAAACTTTCAATAAATCAGCCAGAAAATGGACAGTGTATTTTGAACACAACGGAGAGTCTGACACCTGAAATATTATTACATTTTCCTAACCCTACATTTTAACTTTGCCTTGACCTCTTCAATAGTCTAGTCTTCAACAGCAACCTTTCAAAAATCATATGACACTAGTCCCACATATAAAAATCCCAGTGGCTTCTGTTTATGCCCAAAGAACATCCCATGTCCTAGCAGATCTGGGTCCTGGTCGCCTCCTGACCTCCCCTCTTACCTCTGTGCTGCCTTCATTTCTTCCTGCCCCCAGCAGATCCACAGGCTCTGTGCGTGCTGCCTGCAGCGTTCTTTGTGCAGGGAGTCCACGGGCAGCTCTTTCGCCCCTCCAAGCCCTTTCACATGGATACCTGCTCTGCGAGGCAGTCTCCACCCAGCGCCACCAGGGAATGTGTTGAGGTGCTTACTGGAGATTTATTCCATCCAATTTCTCTTCCGCTCTTTCTTACCTTGACACTGTATTTGTTTGGCATTTCCTGGTCATCTCTTCATCAGCTATGCCTGCTAATGAAGAAGCAGGTCAGCATTTTCGATAGCTTTAGCATCACAGCAGAAATGAACAGAGCAGAGTTCTCACGTCCTCCCTTCTCCCGTACAGCTACCGCCGCTCTCACTGTCAGCTTCCTGCAACAGAGTGGTGCATTCACCACAGCTGATGAACCACGGACAGAGCACCACAAACCAGGGTCCACGGCTTATATCCGGGTCCATCCCATGGGTCCAGACAAACATACCGTGACTTGTAGCCAGCACTGCAACAGCATACAGAGTGCGTCTAGGGATGGGCTCCAACTTCTGGCCCGCTCCCGTCCTCATTCCTAGAAAGCACTGCTCCTTATTATCTCAGGGTTAGACAATAACTGCAAGTAAATGTTGCATGCAGTTGTGCTGCATCTTCAACGATGCTGACTCACTCGCAGATCTGATTTATTTGTAGAGGATGTTTACATATGGACGTTCACAGAGCACACACATTTGTGGCTAACTGAACGTACTTTGGACATCACTCTCCTGTTATTAGGCCATGGGTCGTACTATTTGGCTGTTTTATAAATGGGGTGAACATCATTAAAAATGAATTTATGGTAAGTAATTTTAAACATTAACTTTTTGACATTATGTTGCATTATCTTCCAGGGATTTTTGTAAAAACACTGATGCTGTTTTCAAATAATTTTTTACAAAATGTAGCACTCTAGCAAATCTAGAAATTATTTTTTCAAAACTATTTGATAAATCTAGTAACTATTATGATTCTTTGTTAATAAATAAATGTTTGCTTATAGTTCTTTATGATTTCATACAAAGGTAAATATTTTAAGATAATTATCTTTATTTTTCTCCTTATATTTTGTTACTGAATAATATTTAATAAAAATAGAACATGGTCATAATATCAGAGTATTTTTAATTTGATGGGTTTATCTCAAAAATTCTTTAACTGAGAAAAATATGTGCTTCAAGCTCTGCTAATTATTTCAATCCAGTGGGTTTTGTATGTTTCTACTCATTAAGTTCAGTTGCTTATTCATAGTAGGAAGATATTTTGAGCTGCCAAACAATATTAAAGTTCAGATTCATCCATTTTGTCTTAGAAGGGGTTAACACTTGATTTTAGAATCCATTTGATTTATATTTTCTGCAGTTTATGATCATAGTAGTTCCTTAAATCTTTCTTAAGTTTACTTTGGTCATTTCCTAGTATCTTTTGCATTCTAAGGTTTCCCTCATTTACTCATTAGGCTCATTTATTCATTAACTTCACTGATAATTTCCACAACAGACATTTGTAGTATGCTCAAGGCCTGCAGAGCCCTGGGCTGGGTGCTGGAGAGGCCCTCAGGAGCTAGACTCTGGCTCTTTCCACACAAGACTCAGACCACATTGAGCAAGAGAAGACAAGCGTGATGACAGTAATACAGGATTGAAAATGAAGTTGGTGGACAGAGTGTTTGTTAGTTATGGGTAAAGGGTGGAGAAAGGCTTCATGGAGGTGGGGAGTTCTGACCGAGATTTCAGAAAGAAAACTTTGATTGACAGATGGGAAAGGGAAACATATCCATACCAAGCCAACATGGGGAACAAAACACACAGAATTTAAAAATGCATAGATTTATTAAATGCTTATCACATATCAAGAGCTGTGGGAAGGATTGACAAGCAACTCGGTGACATGGTAAAAACTTACAAAGCTTTGTCAGGCTAAGTACTTGGGTTACTAATCTCTAATAACAATAATCCATGTTGGTTGGCTACTTACGCTGTACAATGTGGGTCATTATTCTGACAGTACTATGAGAAAGGTATTATTATCCATATCTTAAACACATGAAAAGTGAAGCTCAGAAAGACTAAATAATTTGCTTAAGTTCAGGAGCAAATACATAGCGAAGCCAGAATTCAACCCCAGGGAGGCTGATTTCAAAGACCAGACGCTAATGATTTCATTAAAATGGCCTTGAATGTAGACAGATGATAAGAAAAGAAGAAGGCATAAGAGGTTTTTGAAAGATTTGATAGCACTGGCCCAAACTAAGTTATAAGAAATATATTCAAAAGTAGTTTAAGAAAATTTAAAGAGGGAAAGAGATCAAAAGCCTAGAAGCCAGTTCAAAGGCTTCTAAAGTAGTCAGCGGAGGGGATGATGTAAAGACCTCTGCTGACATCATGGTCACGGAAGGACTGGGAGCAGCTGGGACGAAAGAGGAGGCGCATTGATGGTTGCTGGCAACCAGCTGGATGAGGGGACAAGCACAGTCAGTGACGGCCATGAAGTCAATGCCAAATGAGGCAAAAGATGGCTTTTTGGCTACAGAAATATGTTTCCCAGATAGAGGTTGTGGCCTCCAAAAGGCTGGAGCCCCTCCATTGAGATGTGACATATCTGGAAATGGAGGAGATGAACTGTCGCAAGAGGGTGGCTGGCTAAAAGTCTTTGGGAGAAATCCTCCAAGCTTTGAGGTCAGATGTTTTTCACAATGGATGAGTCAGAAGAGAGAAGAGAAAATGTCAAAGTGTGTAGATTGCAGAATGCCATGTTTAGGGGAAAGAAGAAAGAAAGAGAAGGATTGTTCAGAGAGTGCAAAGAAAGTTATGAGTACAAACCAGAAAGCAAATCTTTAAAAGCATTAACAGAAGGTCGTGAAAATGACTATGTAGTGCTGAGAAATTGTGAACTCGTTTGCAGCTACACGAAGCGCTTAGCGCATATGGAGCAGTTTGGTAGAAGAATTTGGGCAAATTGAGATGATGGGGCCTCGTGGTTTTCAAAGGAGACAGTAATGCAGAAGGCTGCCTTCCTCACAAGAAATGTGGCAGCCAAGGAGAGAAGGAAATAGTAGACAAAAGGTATGGCAAAGTCGAAAGGAAGCGTTCTCAATATTGGACAGCGAGGAGACGCAGATGAGAGGAAAAGTGTGATCTGATTGTAGGACCGCTAACAGCCACTGGGGAGCAGAGCCCGCCGCGTCAGGCGTGCTAGTTCTCACGTGGGTGCTTCACTTTTTTACAGCTTTAAGACGTCTTCCTCCTAATGTGAGAGACAGCAGACGCATCTCGAGGTGGACTTGTCTGCAGTCACGTGGGCGGGAGGGCACAGGGCCACAGGTCCCTAGGGGGAGCTCTTACCTACCCAGGGCCTGCCTTAAGGCCACAGGAGAAAGTCCAGGCAAGAGCAACCAGGGAGACAATGTGGGAAAACAAAGACCCTGAAGTGTTAGCCAAGGAGTAAGATCTGGACATGCTGAGGAGAGGAAGGTATCTGGATCTGGACAGTATTTCTGTTTGGACATCATTTTAGTTTTACACAACAATAAATATTATGGAATAGTAAACATTATCAAGAAGAAAAACGGGTATCAATTTATTTTACTTACGAGTATGTAAGTAATCCATTAACAGAGAAATGTGTTAAGTTTTTCCTTCTTTACAACAGAGTGGTATTCCGTTGTATAAAAATATATTTCTCTTAAGATAAAGAAGATGTGGGGTTTTTTTTAAACCACAAAAAAAGTGCTTTCTTCACATTCTCTGAACAATCCTCTTGCTGTTTTCTTCTTTCCTCTAAACGTGGCATTCTGCACTCTATACACTCTGACATTTTTGTCATTTTATACCACATATTTAAATATTACTTTGTTCTCTGGTATAAGAAACCAAAAGGGTAAATAAAGGCCAAAATGTATAATATCATGGAATAGGAAGCAAATGTCCAAATAAAAAGGGGAACTAGGGAGGACAGGGGAAAAAAAGGAAGGGAAAAGAAAAAAACAGAATGGAAGAGAAAAAAAAACCAAAGGTTTCGTTATGATATTTAGTCATATACACCTCAGCATCGATTAGCATTTATTTGCTTCTATCTCCTACAGCAATCCCCAACTCACTGTTGCTCTCCCTGCGGTGTGCCCGATGCTGGGACGTGGCCACCGTGGGAAGCACACATAGAGGTACGTCATGCAGGAGCCACAATCTTACTTCAAGGGTGTAGTGTATTAGTGACAAAAGGAGGGGAAGAGGGCCTGAAAGGGAGCTTTACTTCTGGCAAGTAGTTTCGGGAACCATCGCTCCATGTTTCAGAAGCCTATATCTATACGAGTGGTGTATGCGCATGCACCTGGATCTTGGTTTTAAAGTGTTTCACAGACAATCTTTAGAATTACTTTTCACGATCGCACTCCCTTTTTCTGAGCAGCCCTGGGTAACCTACATGCAGGCACGGTGATGCGCGTAGCTGGTTAAGCCTTTGCCGTCAGGCACCGACTTCATGGTGACTTAGGTCTGACAAAGACGATGGGCTCTTTGTGCAATGGTATGAGTCGAGTCTCTGTATGTCTGAAAAACAAGAATAATTTGTCTGTGTTTATGAATTTTCAGTGGATTATACATGTAATTAATTAGGTGAACACATAGCTGTGAATTAGCGAGAACTTCTGTCCCTACATTGGCCTTTTTAACTGATTTTATGTTTCCAAACACGGCGCAGACTTCTGGGAAATATGCTGTTCCTACCTGTGTTGCTGTCCCACAATAATTTCTCTTGGAGGAATAATGAGCACATCAGTGCATTATGCCCTTGGCGTAAGCATGGGGGTCCTACGTAACTTACCTCTGTGTGGTTTGCACATTTGCCACATCCCAAGCATCCTCCTCCACGTCACGTGGAAATCAGCTGTGAGCCGGTGACTTCTGCTGTCAATGGAAGCAAGCTCATGCTGCTAATGCTAAGCTGTATAATACTACATCTCGTAAGAAATGTGTGCAACGTACGTCCCTCGATCTCAGGGAACAAGGGAAAGAGGCCTCTAAAAAATCTGTGGTTGAGCTAGGACTAAAGGACAGTAAGTTAGTCATTATTTTTAGCACAAAACTAATTCTCTTCTAAAACAGGACCAACCAACCGACCCCAGCCTGCGGAACGTCTTCCCACCTATGTACTGGGCTCCCAAACCCTGCCCACCGACCAACCTTCCCCAGCCAGTGGCCAGGCCCCACGCCCAGCCGGAACCTCCCACCTCCAGCCAGCAGTCAGGCCTGGTGTGGAACCCAGCAGCGGAACTCCTGTAAGAGCGGCTAGGAGCGAGATCCAGCCAGCTAATCCAGGAGCAGGACAGCTCCCCAGTGGGGCATAGTGGGGTCACTTGCCCAGCAGCAACAGGAAGAAGCCAAGCACAGCAGCCAGACCCAAGCCAGGCCCAGATGAACGAGGTCAAACTTGGAAGATCAGGACCTGGTAAGTTGAGACACACTGCTACACCCAGATCTATGAGAGCATTCTCTCTCTCTCTCTCTCTCTCTCTCTCTCTCTCTCTCTCTCTCTCTCTCTCCCGAGAGAGGGGGCAAGTCTCCAGGTACATAGGTACATCAAGGGGAGGTGATCAGACAGACCTCAGGGGAACCAATTTAAATACAAATTCCCAACTTTATCTCTGCTTAGCTATACAGTCATTGTGCTGGCCCTTAGGGCCTAAGATACAAACCCATCAATTACAGAAGTTTGCCAAGCGCTAAATCTCACTACCCACTATTAGTGATACTAATTATAGTACTGTAAATACAAAACTACATCTGCCTTAACCACATAATCTCTCTTGAGTAATAGCATCCGTAGGAGCTAGGGTAACTACCACACCACTGCTCTACACCAAAGGTCAGAGCACAGTGCTGTACAAAATGACAAAGACAAGGAGCAAAATGCAGTCTCAGGCCCTGAGCCCACCCAGAAAATGCAGGAGACACTAGCATTGAGGGAATTGGAAGCCACACTCCTGAAATCTCCTAAAACAAATCACAATGGGTGGCTCCAGCACATTTACTCTTGGGCCAAGCACAAAGTTCGTCACTGGCCACAATATCTTGGAATTTTCTCTGAAACAAAAAGATGAGATATAGAATATCTTTTAGACATGAGCATTATTTTTTCCAATCCATGTTGCCCTAAAGTAGTTTGTACTCATCAACTTACAATATCATGCTGCTGATAGAGTCAGAATATATTATTGTTGTCATATCAGCTCATTAATTTTGTCAAGAACTAACGTTAGAAGATACAACCTGTATTTCCTTCCACTCCCCAAACCTGGCATTCTTGGTATTTACTTTGAATTATAGCAATCTCTCTGATAAGGGAATATGTATATCAGTCCATTTCTGTAGCAATGTGTAGGGTGTACATTTGATCAAAGTCATTTTTTGAATACCAAGTTTCAAAGAAGAGTTAGGAAGTTAAAGCTCAGTAATAAATAACTGTATTTGTAAAGGCCATGGAAAATAATAAATCTAGTTAATTAAAATGCAATTGCAGCTAATTAACTTCATTTTTAGTGACACCAGAAGTGGCTAAAAGATATACACACCACTGTAGAAAAGAAATACCAGAACAAGAAAATGTAAGAACCTGCCATGTTCCCTTTACACACACTAAGGGCCGAGCAAATAGCTCAGCAGATTAAAGCTCCGGCAAGCAGGCACAGGGTCCCATCCCCCGAGGAGGCCGTGCTGGCCCCACCCCCAGGGCATGCTAAAAGGAGACTGAGCATGCCATGATCCCAGCTCTTGGAAGGCTGTAAACAGGCGGATCACTCTGAGTCCAAGCTAGTAGTGAAACCCTGAACACCCTGTAGATCCGTCCCAAAAATACTAAATAAATAAATAAATAAACTAAAACCACAGGTTCAAATTCTGCGAAGGGTGTTTCGGCTCTGCTTCACTGACTGCAAAGCACGAAGCCTGCCCACGGCACTCTGGAGTCTTTCCAAAGAAGTACATTTGCTGTCTGATGTGATGTGCTGCCTTTAGAAAGAAATATGGTTTATAGTTAACAATCCTGGCTTAATCTAACTTAATTTCACTAAAATTTATGAAGTTCTTTCCTTCCTTTCTTTCTTTCTTTCTTTCTTTCTTTCTTTCTTTCTTTCTTTCTTTCTCCTTCTATTTTGAAACAGGATCTTGCTAAGTGGCTGCGTCGTCCCGGCTGCACACACTTGCACTCCTCCTGCGGCAGGGCCCAGAGCACTGGGATTATAGGCGTGCCCCACCCCCAGTCTCATGCACATTTATTCTTAAATGTTTTGAAGTCAGTCTTTCAAATTCATGAGAACACCATCGCTTTTGTTGTGACGCTTTTCTTATTTAAAAATATGGCACTTTATGAAGACGTGTACTCAGCCTGTTAACCTATTCTTCAAGATCTTCTCAGCTTTGTAGTCGCCCTGAGAGGCCATTCCACCTTCCTGCAATGTCCCTGCCCTACACCAAGCTAACTAGTGTTCTCTCTGTACATGCAGGCGTCAGATTCTTTCCCCCTGGAAGCCTCCTTCTCTTAAATGCACCAGAAATGCTTTATCCCATGTCTATGGTCTCAGGTTTCCCAGGATTAGAAACACAGACAAGGATTCCCTGCGTGGGGACTGATGGAGCAAGCAGTCTTCTCCCAAACAAAAGCAGCCAGGCAGCTTGTGGGCCAGGCATCTGAGGGAGGAAGTCAAGCAGGAGTTCAGCTTCAGAAAAAAGTCCTTCTTCCGCATCCCCATCCTGCAGGGAGCTCAGGGAAGAATGCAGATAACCTCTCGGGCTCTGCAAAGGTTTTGGTCTCGACACCTGTCAGCGATGAGGGCCAGGCAAAGGGAGGAAAGCACAAGGGCTCGCATAGGCCAAAACACGCGCGGATGGGAAGGCGCAGGAGGCAGTGCAGATCTGTGGGGCTGGAGCGCAGCACCAGCAGTGCCGAGGAGTCACATGGGTGCCTGGCTAGGTCTCAGGGTGCCTGTGGGGGGCTTAGTTCCATCGGCACAGGTCTGATTCTGCCTCGCTCTCCTGATTTATGCTTGTGCTTTATTCACCTTGAGGGCAGTGTTTACGCCTGAGTCACTATTGCAGTCTCTCAGCCACCTGTCCTGCTGGCTTGCATGTATTAGACGTGCAGTGAAGATCACTAATTTGAAACAGGGAGGCGAATAGCCTTGAATGAGGCCCGTCGTGGGCCCGTGTTGCCACCAAATTCTTCAGTGTGACAGCTGTGCATGTAGGGAAGTTCCAATGAGAAGTGCTCCACAACCCAAGCAGTCAAAGAAACTGCTGAAATGAAGCTGTAGATTTTTCAGAGAGAGAGAGAGAGAGAGAGAGAGAGAGAGAGAGAGAGAGAGAGAGAGACTTGGTAAATCCCTGTTCCTCCTATACTTAAAAGATAGCCCACTCTTTGGTGAGAAATCTTAGGCCCACAAAGTGGAAGCTGGCAGGGAATTTTAGCCCTAAACCAAGGTGGCAAGAGTTTTCCCCGTGACTAAGTGTTCTTCTGGCCGATCCTTCTCTAATGCCCTTCCTGCCTGACCTGACACCTACTTGTGACATCCTTTCTTCCTTGCGCTGCCATGCCTTACTCGGATGCCGAGCATCTGAGCTGACACTCCTGTGTCTGTGAAGAAGTGTTTCAAGTGAGAGAACCGGAGCACGACATCAAGCTCACAGTGAGCAAAGAGCAGGTGGGCTGCCCCCATGAATGCAAACTTTGGCTCAAGCGGAGCAGGCTGGTAAAGGTTTGCAAGACACTGTTCTCTGTTTTCAGATTTTAAAAAAAAACCTCTAGTCCTGCCAAATAGTATTTCTCCTGAGATGCACAGAATATGCACCTTGACATTCACTTAATTTCTAAAACCAGCTTATAAGAGAGGCTAAAACAGCAAAGGCAAATTCAAACTTCCCTTACTTATTCATCCACAACCTGCTGCATCAAACATAGATGAAGTTAACCGCTTCACAGAAGCAGATAACTAGAATTCGTGCACCCCTAGGGTGACCCAGTTACTTAGCCCCATTACACAATTTTGCATCTAAGCAAATGGGCCAGTCGGATTAGGGACTGACCCAATCATACTAATATGGAATCCCAGTCACATGTCAGTAATCTTTCTAGAAATATACTAATTCCCAAGATTTTTCACTAATTGAGAGATAGTTTGATTAACTGATTCAGAGTCTAATTGAGGCACACCTGCACTGGTGCCAGGAGGCCCCAGGAAGCATAGGCCACCCGCCTCCAGCCACTGCCATGGCCTGGAAGGCCTGGGACACATGTGCCCCATCTGACCCCAAGCTTGGCCTGTGCCTGGGTCTCCACACTGCGCAGGGCAACAGCATGGGCAGCCAGCACACTGAGCCGGTTGAGGAGACACCACTGAGCAGGAGGAGTTTTGCGGGAGCACTGATGTCGTACCTTTCCACAGAGGCCTGGGAGAGCAGTCGGTTTGTGGAGGGTACAAGCTAAATAGGGAATGTCTGGGGGCCCAGTCTCAGACCAGGAAGATCACAGCCTGGATTCTGCTGTGGAAGGCCCAGTTCCTGGGGAGTGGTCATCAGAGGAAGCGGTCTAATGAAGAGGAAGACACATCATCTCATGGTATATTTCAGCTCTGGCACCACTACCAAGATCCAGCGGAAATCAGAGCTCTGAATTAATACAGCCCAATATGACGGTAGCTAAATACCTTTAGTAAAGGGCTGCTCATGAGTGGTTCCAGGTAACACAGAAATGGCTTGAAATTGGTTTTCTCTATGGCAGTACCTAGATTACCGGGGGTCATGAGAAATACATTGGCTCACTCTGAAAGAAGGAGGAACCAGGCCAAAGAATCTTAAGCCCCTGCACAAATGAGCAAACAAGAAAATAATAAAAAAAAGAACCATCAAAAGACAAGGCAGGGACCAGCAAGATAGCCGAGCCAACTAAAGCACCTGCTCAGGCAAGTGCGGGGACAGCTGTTCGATTCCCAGCACCACATGCCGCATCAGCCCTGCCCCCAGAGCGAGCTGAGCAGGCCAGATCCAGGCATGGCGGCCAACGCCTATAATCCAGGGATAGAGAGGCTGAAAGCAGGAGGATCACCACGAGTCCAAGCTACATAGTGAGACCTCCATACCAAATACATAAAAAATAAAATAAAGTTTTTTAAAAGACAAGGCAACAAAATGCCTCTAGGAGCTTCCAACTACACCAAAATTGGTACAGAGGACACTGATGGGGAGTAAATCATCGGCTACACAGAAGATAGGTCTGAAAAGCTACTGATAGAGGCGAAACACTTGCACAAGGTGCTTGGAAGATGTAGAGGTGATACACTCATCACAAAGCAATTGTACTAAAATAATCAGCAGGTCTGGAAAGACATGAGTAAATGCTAGGGGAGCTACAGAAAGGGGTGCAAACCATGAATGCGCAACATAGACAAGAATGGGTGTCCCTAAGAAACCTCCAAACAAATCCAGAACATTAAAATCACGATTGAAGGAATTGGCAGCAGAAGTGGCCAGGGTGAAGGCAGAGTGTCAGGATTAGAATCGAGGGCGTGGTCAGCAGTCAGCGGATGAGCAACAAGGGAACATGACAAAGGGGCCAATGGCTCCTGTGTGACCTAAAGAGAACTAACATGAGAATAATTGGGATTAGTGAAAAAGTAGAAGACAGCATAAAGGGCATTAAAAAAAACCACACAAGCAATAAAAGAAAACTTTCAAGACATAAAAAATGAAATTGACACACATATAAAGGAAGCATAGAATTTCAAACAGCCAGATCGGGAAAATAATCACTCCACACCACATAACAATTAAAATATCAGAGATGCCACAGAGAACAGAATCTTAAAGACTGCTCCAGAAATGTAACAAGTCACCTAAAAAGGAAAAGATGCAGAATTACAACAGATTTCTCAACACAAACCTTAAAGACAAGGAGCGCATGAAATGAAGTTTTTCAGTCTCTTAAAGAAAACAACTTCCAGCCCAAACTTATATCTTTCAAAATTGATGAACAAATAAGAGACATGATAAAGAAAACTTAAAAGAAATTCATCACTACAAACAAACACTCCAAAAAATTCTCACAGGTATCCTATGATACCAAAAAGCTAAAAATGCCTAATGTCTAAGAAAATTAATACTTAAGATAGAGCTACCAATTAAGTAGAAAAGGAAAAAGAGCAAAATAGCAAAAGGAAATTAATAGAATGACAGAAATAGCTGAATACCCCAACTATAGCTA
Organism: Octodon degus; assembly: GCF_000260255.1. Taxonomy (NCBI): domain Eukaryota; kingdom Metazoa; phylum Chordata; class Mammalia; order Rodentia; family Octodontidae; genus Octodon; species Octodon degus. The sequence continues at coordinate 2,119,109 of NW_004524824.1, forward strand.
TCAATGTAAATGGACTTCCCCAGTCAATAAAAAGATATAGCTTAGTAGAATAGGCCAAGAAACAAAATCCAGGGGCAAGTTACATAAAAGCAACACATTTAACATAAAAAGAAGTTCATGACTCGAAGGACATAAGGCTATGCCCAAGAAATGGAGCCTGAGAGCAAGCAGGAACAGCTATCCTATGTTCAGACAAAGTGAATTACAAGCCAAAGCTGATCAAACAAGGAAAAAGAAAACATAAAATATTGGTTAGTGAAACTATTCAACAGAAAGAAATAACAGTTTCTACCATGTATGCCACAAGCCTGATATGCATAATTTTATAAAATAAACCAATGAACATGAAAAAATCAAATACACATCAATACAATTACAGAGGGGCATCTCAACACTCCTGTGTCACAGATGGTCAACCAAAAAAAATTTAAAAATCAGAGTTAAGTCAAGCCTTTGAGCAAATAGACTTAACAGATATATACAGAGCATTCCACCCAACAGCAGAATATACATTCTGTCCACTGCACATGGCATTTTTTCCAGCATAGAGCACATACTAGTGCATAAAACATGCCTAAGTAAATGTAAAAGAAACACAAGTTTACCATACATATTTTCAAATCACAGTGCAGTAAAACTAGAAGTCACAGAACTATGCCGAACATATGGAAATTAAATAACACATTCTTACATAATCAAGAGATGATAGAGAAAGTTAAGGAATAAATAAAACATTTCTTAGAATCAAATGGCAATGCCAGTGCAACATACCAGACCTTGTGGGACAGAATGAAACAGTATTAGGAGGGAAGCTAATATTGGTGATTACGCAAATAAAAAAAAATAGAATCGACTCTGATAAGTAATCTAATGATGCATTTTAAGACTTTAGAGAAGCAAACAACCCAAATTCAGAATTTGTAAGAGGAAGGAAATTATCTAGGCCATAGCAGAAATTAATGAAATGGAGAACAAAAGCATCAAAGAATCAATGAAGTGAAGAGCTGGTACTTTGAAAGAATAAATAAAATAGAAAAACCTTTAGCCCATCTAACCCAAAAAAGAAAGGAAAAGATACAAATTAACACAACTGGAAATGAAAAAAGCAACAACACAACAGACACTATAGAAACCTGGAAAATTATCAACAACTGCCTCACAAAAATATGCGCCAAACAGTTGGAGAACTCCTAAGAAATGGAGAGATTCATGCATATGAATTCTCAAAACCAAACCAACAAGACCTAAAAATCTAGAACAACCCCAACAGCAGGCTATCATTACCTTGCTGCCAAAACCAGACAAGCATCCAGCTGAAGAAGAGAACAATGGGCTCATTTTGCTAATAAGCTTGGAAGCAAACATGCTTAAGAAAATACTAGCAAACAAAATGCAGCAGGGCCAGGGAGATGGCTCAGTAGAATAAGCGCTTGCCTGGCAAGCACAAGGGCTTGAGTTCAATCCCTGGTTCCGCAAAAAAAAAAAAAAAAAAAAAAAAAAAGCAGCAAATCATCACAACCAGTCATGCACCATGACCAAGTCACATTCACTCCAAGGGATACAAGGATGTTTCAACACACACTTAAGTAAGTGGACTTCATCAAATAAACTGAGCCAAGGACAAAAACTATGTGATTAGCTCAATAAATATGGAGTGAGCTGTTGGGCGCCCTCCCGTCCAGCAGGAAAGCACTCAACACGATTTGTGCGGCGGAAAGGCTTTAATCGTTCTCCTGAGTGATGCGCCCCGAGAGAGCACAGTTCCTCTTTCCGTCCCTCTTCCAGTCTCTGACCCTCCGCGTCGCGGAGCGTTTCTTTTATATCCTCACACTGTCCAATCGAGGGTTGATACATGTTACAGCACCATAGGTTACAATCTCAGGGAACGTATCTTACATCATTATAGGCGGGTGTATAGCGACTGCGGCAGCAGGAAATGAGCGCCATCTTGGCACACTCGGTGGGAGGGGTAATCTAGCGCAGGCTTCAAGGGCTGCAGCAGGCCTCACCCAATGGTTCCTAGGAGTTTTGGTTCTGAAGCCGCGATTCGCGGCATGGGCTCTCTACAGTGAGCCTTTGACAAAATCCAATATCCATTTATAATAAGAACCCTAAAGAACGATGTATGGAAGATGTATATATCAACACAACAAAAGCCATTTAAAGATTAATCTACTGGCAACATCATCTTAAATGGAGACGAGCTGAAGGCTTTCCCTCAAAGCAAGTTAGGCAGCATCACACCCCTAGACTTCAAGTTATACTGTAAAGCTACAGTGATTGAAACTGTAAAGTGCTGGCCCAGAAATATGCACATGGACTGAGGGAACAGAACAGAAGCAGAAACAATCCCAGACAAGGCAGCAATTGGATCTCTCACAAAGGAGCCAAAAACATACACTAGAGAAAAGATAGGAGCTTTATTAAAAGGTGCTGAAAACACTGGAAGCCACATGCCAAAGTACACACATGTACTAGTGCCTCAGTTCACAAACTTAATTTTTTTTTTTTTGATCAAGAATTGAACTCAGGACCTTGCATTTGCCAGGCAGGTGCTGTGCCACTAAGGTATGTCTGTAGCTTACACTTAATTTTTAACAATATTCTGGTTGCAAACTTCATTGGCTACTAACCTTCTCAGATTTCCCCCTAAGATTCCATGTCAGTAGATGCAGAGTTCATACGAGCAGAAAAAAAATTCTGTTGCACACTTCTGTTTGCAAAGCAAACTGTTCTCAAACAGAAGTGCTCGTGAACTGAGGTACCACAGTATCTCACCATGTACTAAACTAAAATCAAAGTTGCATTAAGGGTCTAAACGTTAAAACAGAGACACAATCTGCTGGATGATAAAATAGGTATGACTTTTGAAGACACAGCTACAGAGAAGGATTTTTCAAACAGAACTCCAAAGGCACAAGAAATAAGACCAAAAATCAACAAATGTCGTTCATCCCAAATTAAATGATAATCATGTCAAATTAAAAGTGTCTGCACAGCAAAGCAAACAAACTCCAGAGTGAAGAAACAATCTAAAGAACAAAAAATAATTTTTGCAAAGCATTTCACAGAGGACTAACATCAAAAATATATAAAGAACTAAACAAAAGGAGACCTCCAAAATAAAAGACTCAATCAAAAATGAGTGACAAAAATGAATAGACAGGGGCTGGGGAGATGGCTCAGTAGAATAAGCACTTCCCTGGCAAGCACAAGGGTCTGAGTTCAATCTCTGGTTCTGCCAAAAAAAAAAAAAAGAACAGACACTTCTCAGAAATAGAAGTAAAAATGTCCAACAAACACAGAAAAAATACTCAACATCCTTACCCATGAGAGAAATGCAAATTACAACTTCTTCTGAAAGACTTCTTAGAAGATAGTAGAGTGGTAAACAGCAGAAAAAGAGCCCTTCTGAGATTTGGTGTCCAGACACTGCAATATAGCAATACAAGGAAGAGCAGGAGGGAAGTGGGTACCATGGGCCCAGGAAGAAGCTGAAGTGGGGGTTGAAGCCCACTGGCGTGAAGGAAGAAATTTCAGTGAAGAAAAAGGAGGTGATGGGCAGCACCTTCTCTCTGAGTGGAGACTCACTGCGCGGGAGGAGTGGCGGCTCAAACCTGCAGACTCCAGGCGCCTGCTGGCAGCCCCAGGGACCTCCACAGAGAGATGTAGCCCCACAAAGAACCAGCAGGCGCTGTGCCCTGCCCTGGCCGATGATTGGAGTGGACTCAACTCTCCCGTGGGAGATGACTGGCTGGGGACACCTTGGCAGAGCAGCTGCCGGTCTCATCTGGCAGCCCCCAGCTGAGCTCAGGTCTGCAGAAGCTGCGCTGGCTGCTGTAGGCTAAGCAGGCCTGGTCCTATCTTGCAGTCAGAAACCAGCCTGGACTTCAGGGGAAATAAAGGAACCGCCTGAGATTATCCATACCCATGGTGAGCCACCAGGGGCAGCAGAGGCACGCCTTCGAGTGTACATTTTTTCTTTTGTCCTCTCTCTCGCTGTTTTTTTGGTCTTCACTATTTGATCTTATTTTCATATGTGCATGAATATGGTTTCTAGTATTTTGTGTTTTTTCTGAGGTATTTTTCTTCCTTTTATTTTTTCCTGGAACTTTTTGAACCAGCTTCCCAAAGTTCGTGTAATTCACTTTTGTCCTCCAGCCTTGCTTTTAATCTCTTCCTCTTCTATTTGCCTGTTTTAATTCTAATCAGTATGTTGAGGGCTTATTTACTGCACACAATTTTCTGGTTTGTTTTAGATTTTTTTCTATAATCACAAATCTAATGCATACAGTTAAAGGTGGTAAATTAATGGTTATCTCAGTTTGTCATTTTCTAGGCTGAGTTTGATGCTATTGTTATTGTTGATTTACCACTGTAGCCAAAGCCACATATTGTTCTAATCAGCTGTTCTTTCTAGTATACCAAGACTGAGATTGCCTAATGGCCATAGAAAATACTGGGGGCTGGCACCAAAGAACCAGGGGCTGGCCAAGCTGGGAGCAACCTCTCACCACCAACAAATTGAAGAGGTAGGATCTTGCAACAAACTAAAAATCCAGCTACATCTGGAAGACACTTCTGAGAAAGGATCAATTCCTGCAGATTCTAAATACTAGCAATAAAGCTACTGAAAAGGCAATTTTCAAGCTTCCCTACACAAAGTAAGCTAAAAAAAAATCTTACAAAATAAGAAGTCATTTAAGCAAACTCTATCCACAGACTTTCAGTTCACCAAAGACAAACCCTGGGGACAATGAGCTGGGATAATCTAAAGCCTGGCCTCTCTGAAATGACAACCTAAAAACAAATGGACAAGGCTCAAAACAAAATATCAAATCAGAAATAATTTCTCAGATCACTACAGAGATGATGACCACAGTGAAAAACATACTTAGAGATTCTGGAGCAGATCAGATTTTCAAAAAAGAAGAGTTTAAGAAAATGATGGGAACCATGAATGCCCAACATAGGAAAGAAATGGAGCCCTTAAAACAGGTGAAAGCAGACACCTGAGAGGTTAAAAGTTGCACTGGAAGCATCCACTGCAAAATAAACCAACGCGAGGCCCGAATTTCAGGTATAGAAGATGGGCCTGCAGATAATGAACACATGAATAAAGATTTCTTTAAAACAGCAAGGGACCGTGAGAAATCTAGCCAGCATCTTATAGATGATGCAAAGAATAGCGCGAGACTGATCAGACACAGTGAAAAAGCAGGAGATAGCACAAATCAATTTTTTAAAAAACTCTTTTGGCTGATGTCATGGCAGAAAACATTCCTGGCAGGGAAAAAGAATTTGATGTACAGATAAGTGAGGCAGATATAACTTCAGTTATCCATGATCACAAAAATCTATAGCAAGGCATATCATCGTCGAGATCCCAGAAATTCAACACAAGAAGAGAATATTAAAAGCTATTAGAGGAAAAAAATCACCTATTTTAGAAGGTCCATAAGAATCACCACTGAGGATTAAAATACCTGCTTAGGCAGATGCAGGGACCAGGGTTCAATCCCTGGTATGCCATGCCAGCCCAGCCCCCAGGGCACACTAAGACAGTGATTGAGACTGGGCATGGTGGCAGGTGCCTGTAAGCCCAGTGCTTGGAAGTCTGAAAACAGGGGAATCACCACAAGTCTGATCTACATAGTGAGACCCTATAGACCCTGTACTAAATAGATTTAAAAACCTCTACCAACAAAGAAAAGCCTAGGCACTGATAGATTCACTGCTGAATTCTACGAGAAATTTAAAGAAAACCTAACACTATTGCTTTTTCAAACTCCTTAGTGAAATGGAAAGGGAAGCAGTACTCCCAACCTGACTCCTGGAAGCATTACCCTGACACCGAAGCAAGAGAAGGATCCAACCAAGACAGAGACCCGAAAACCGATCTCCCTAATTAACATAGATGCACAACTACTCACTAAGATGCTGGCAAACGCAGTAAATCATGACCAGGTAGGATTCATCAACAGGAGGCAGGGATGGTTCAATACACACAAATCCATAAATGTACTGCACAATACTAACAGAGCCAAAGGGAAAAAATATGATCATCTCAATAGAAACAGAAAAATCTTTTGACTAAGTCCAACACACATTCATCATAAAAATTCTCCAGAAAATTGGAATAGGTGATCTTTATCTCCAGTTGCTAAAAGCCATCTATAACAAACCAACAGCCAACATCAAACTAAAAGGTCAAAACCTGAAGGCTTTCACTCTAAAATCAGGAGCAAGTGAAGCACATCCATGGTCTCCACTCCTGTTCAATATAATTCTGGAAATTTTGCCAGAGCAATTAGACAAAATAACAGAAAAAAAAAAAGAAACAAAGATAGGAAAGGAAGAATTCAACTTACCATTTTTTGTGATGATGTGATATTCCACATAAGGCCCCAAAACGCCACCCAAAGACTGCTAGATTCTGTAAGCAAAGTCAGCATTGTGGCTGGATACCACATCACACTTCTCGTTGTCTGGCCTTGGTTTGTGCTTCCCTGTTGTAGTTGCACCCCTGACATCATGCATAACATCTAGAAGGTACTCACTAATTATTTGTAGATTGAAAAAGTGATTTTACATATGACTGAATGAAGAAAAAATCCAGCGTGCTTAATACTCATCCTTGTCTAAGGTTTCAATGCTTGTAGCAGTGGAAGGATCTAGCCAAAGTAGACCATGTTTCCCACTTGCCTTTTCAATGATTCGCTATTAAAATACAGTGAAATATCTCCAATTATACCTGCAATCTGCTCTCTGAGGTACTTACAGTGCATTTAAATAGTAAATTGGATTGCTCCAATGACTTTACTTTCTTTCCAACATCCTTCTGATTTTTATTTCAAGGCTATCAAATCACTGTAATTGAGTCCCTTTTAGAATCCAGCACCTCCAGACATTTTTTTCAGACCTTGCCCGTGAGATCTGGAACTTTTCCTGTTGCCTTATATTCAGTGTTCAATTGCTCATGTACTAGAAAAACATCTTGCCCCAAATGCCTAAATTTTCACTTTTTGTATTAAATCTCAGCATTAGCCTTCCTTTTCCCTCTAACAATTAAAAATATAGACATAGATGATACAGATGTACATACGGATGATCCAGGAATAGATATGGATGATCCAGGAATAGATATGGACGATCCACGTATTGGTAAAGTGGGCTCCAGACTAGAAACATGGCTTGTGCAAGATTCCCTGTAGTGCTATCTCAGTTCCTAGAAAAAGAGTGACTTGCTGTGGACAGTGACCTCCAGTACGCATCTCTCGTTGGTGCTGGGTCGCCCCGGGCGGCCTGTTCCTGCTGCTGGCCCCGTGAGGTCTTGGCTTTCCAGGCTGATTACGTGCTTACGTTTCTCATACTTGTTTACTTACCTTTCTCCGATGGCAGAACTTGTCCTTCGGTCTGCCTTCATGGGCTCACACTCTTATTGGAATCTTGGTCCACATGCCTTGGGGGTGTGCGGAGCGGCAGGATTAATGGGAGCAGTCTTGGAGCCTGGCCGTTTTCACTACAATGTCACTGACACCAGAGGTGACTTGTCGATTTCCTGTGTCAAGGTTTTCTTCTTAGTGACATCTGCATAGTATTTTTTAATGATCAAAGCAGTTGACATTGCTCCTTATGCTCACTGGATTATTGCAATGAGCCTGTGACAAAACCAAAGTCAATAGGATTATTTCTCCTCTGTTAAAAAAAACAAGTTACCAATTGCCTAAAGATCACATGGTTCTTAATGACACAGAAAATACTGACTCTGCGCAATATATGAATACGTTTATTCACACAATATATGAATTAATTTAATGACTCAAATTGTTTTTAAATTTCTTGAAAATTTTTTATTTACTGTTACAGAATATTGGCTCTTGGGGGCTGGGGAGATAGCTCTGTGGTCTAAGCACTTGCCTGGCAAGTGCAAGGACCCAGGTTCAATCCCCAGTACCACATGCTATGCTAGCCCTGTGCCAAGTCAGCCACCAAAGCCAGGCATGGTGGCACACACCTATAATCCCAGAACTGGGTAGGCTGAGACAGGAGGATCACTGCAAGTCCAAGCTGTGTAGCAAGGCCCTATACCAAATTCATAAATAAATGAAAGATTTTTTGTTAAAAATAATATTGGCTTTTAAAGAGTTTATAGACCAATTTCATTTTCTCAACACATATTTGTGATATATTAATCAGCCCATACATGATTAAAAATAAGCGTATTGGTTTATAGAATATTAACTTCATCTGTATGTGTCTGGTGCTTTTAGATTTTATTTACATTTCCTTTTAAGTTATACTACTCCCAAGAAAAATAAATCTTATATTTTCTGTTTAACTATGCCCATATTTTTACTAAAATTGTTACTGGTTTCTTAAGCTTTAGTTACAAGGATGTTCACATCTAAGTGATTGATGGTGGTTTAGCTAATGGTGGTACAGGACAGAGAAAGAACACATAGGTGTGAAACAGTGCTTTTGACACACCCACCAATGGGGTTTACCAACGGATTTTGTAGGCAAAGTGAAGGCTGAATTACAGGAGCAGTCAACAGTGACGCCCTCATTCAGAGAGCGGGATGTCCAAACCTGGGCCATGTTGAGGCTTCCACAGCAGCCTGTAATGGAAGATAGGAACAAACAAATGCACAGCAGAAAGAGGAGATAGCCCTGAGAAATCCAGCAGGAAGACTCTAAGGAAGAGGTGAGCGCTGAACCCAAGAGGAACAGACCATGACATGAGCAGAGACAAAGCTCAGAGCGGAGGGGCAGGTGTCGCAGGGTTTTGCTTGTTGCTTATGTCAGACAAGGAGCTAAAATCCCCTACACCAGTTGAAGGTCTCCACCAATGGATCAGAGAGTTTGAATGGGAAGCTTTTGTTCTTCTGTTATCTTAACATGGGATAAATTGTTGTTGCTTTTGCTGTTGTTTATGCATTTGGTACAGGGCCTCAAGATGCAGCTTGGACACATAGTGACCCTCCTGTGAGTCTCAGCCTCCCCAGCACTGGGATTACAGGCGCACACCACCATACCTGGTTTCAGTGGCCGGCTCAGCATGCCCATGGACAGGGCTGGTGGGGCATGTGGTGCCAGGGATCAAAACCAGTCCCTGTGCTTGCCTAAGCAGGCACTTAGTCTGCTGAGCTATCCCACTGACCCTGACATGGGTTAGTTTTACACAAGATTTAAAACTGTAAGTGTCCTAAGAGTATATGAGTGCTTTAAACTGTTGATATGATGGAAGAGGGTTGTTCCCTGCACTCTCCTTTGGATCTCAGCTGAGCTGTAGCTTAAAATCAGGTGTCTGACCTCAAATGCCTCCAGCTCATCAAAGGATTTCCTCAAGGTTCTTTTTTAAGTGCTCCGTGGAAGATGATTTGCCCTACTAGCTACTGGTTGTCACAGTGCATTCTGAGGTCTGTAATGGGAATAGGCTTTGAATCCCAGCACTCTTGTGCTATGCGTTCCGTCACTTAAGCCTACACAGCTTCGCGTTGCTCTCCAGATGTTTCAGATAGAAGCGACTACTCATATATAGGCGCAGCGCTGCGTGTCCGGGTCTCCCACCGCATCTGCTCCGCCTCGTTGTGCTGCGTGTCGCGCTGTGTCGCATTCATCCCGAGAGGTCCGCGTCCTGTGCTTCTCTTTCCTTGGTCTGACAGAGTGCCTGTCATGCACTGATAGCCTCTCGGTAAATGCTTGCAGGAGGAGAAAAGAGGGAAGAAGGGCACTGCAGGGAATAGGCCTGAACTTCAGTGCAGCCCCACGTGACAAACACGGTGCGGTCATGTGGACGTGCAGTGGGACAGAAGGATGGCAGGCACACGGCCTCTGCTCCTGTAGTTATGGTCTTGAGTCAGGTTTACAAGAACTGCTTAAGACTATATTCAGTTCACTTTAGCCCTTAGGAAGCCCAAATGAATTCACCTAGATCTAATCACTTGGAGCTCCTTGAAGAATACCGCCATTCCTTCTTTACCGTTTAATTCTAACAGAGCTTGCTTACACGCCAGGATCACCACAACTGCTGCGGAACTTGCTCTGGGTAAAGCAATGAAGGCTCCCCCTCTGCCCACATCTGTGCTGTTGTGGCTTGTGCCTGTGTGTCCCCCAAAGCCTCATGCAGTCTTGCGGGGGCCTCTTTCAGGGGTGGCGGGATCCAGAGCATGAGACTGATTCCTGGTGCCACGCTGGGGCTAAGAGTGCCAGGCTAGGGTTGGCCCTGGTTGGGTCGGCACCCCCCTGAGCCTGGCCACCTAGAGACGACAGCACAAAGACGCTGCTAAGGTCTCTTGCTCTGCTGTCCTCTGGCTGCCACGAACTGCTCTCCTCTGTCACTCCACCCTGCTCTGGAGCCAGCGACCATGGATGGAAGCCACCACAAAGCGTGAGCCAAACAGACCTTTCCCCCCTGAACTCAGCACCGGGCATCTCCTCTCAGCAAGGGGCAAAGTACCTCAGATGAGCACGCTCAAGGCTCCTGCTCAGTACTGCCTCCTAGCAACAGCAAGGGCAACAACACGCACAACCCACGGTCATCTACACGTCACTTGCAAATCTGCACTTGTGTTTTTATTATCACAATAAAGTTAGTCATGCAAAAGCTACTATAAATCAAATGTTGCGGGTGAGATAGCTAAGGCAGCAAAGCTCATGTTTAAATGACACATTGTTTTAAAATTGTTTGGTGTACTGTGAGACCCTGTAGATGCCCATGTAGAATTGAAACTCGTATTTCCAAGACATTGGTCTTGAGTAATGGGCATTTTTCTTATTGTCCAGTATGTTGATTTTCTGTAATAACCAACATTTACTTTTAGCAACTGACGCTCACATAGCAAGTGCTACACACCATCCAAGTCTATGATTTAGGTCAAGAATGACACACAGAAGTCTCACGCACTCCTCGGGCACCCTGGGAAGGCAGTCTGCGCCATCAGGACGTGGGGTCCGGTTGGCCTCAGGGCTCCCGAGAGCGTCCCGGGAGGGTGTTGCTCCCTTCTGCGAGCCTCCTTTGCTCGCTGCTTCTTGGTGGTTCTTATGTGGGCAGCTTTGCTCTGTGACCCTCCCACCGTGCCGTCTTGCCTTGGATCCAGCCAAGCACGGACCGTAACCGCAGACTAAAATAAATGTCCCTCAATTGTAAGTGCCGGGTACCGTGTCTCAGTGACGAGGAAAGGTGCCCGAGACAACGTGCATCCCCAGTGATGCTCGCATCCATGTTATAAGGGAGTCTTACCCTGTAGGGAAAACAGACTCTTCTATAAATCTGGGCCGCTGAAAGGCTAACCGGGCTGCAGTCGCCCAAGGAATTGGCATCCCGGGCCTCGTTTCCTCAGCTGTGGATGTGGTGCAAGTGGGAGCGCAGAGCTGCAGTTCTCTGCATTTGCAACGCTCATCTTTCTCCAAGCCACAAGTCACCCCAGAGTGGACCTGGGAATGTGTGCCAGGTTCTGCATCATCCTAAGAACACACGCATGTGCGTTACACTTGGGTAGGCAGCCTTCCCGCCAACCGCACACTACCCTGCGTTGAACCTTCCTGCCTGCACACCATAGCCAAGGCCAGCCCTGTGAACCAAACACAGTAGCCTGACTTTGAACCTCTGGATGGCTAGGGACCCACTGAGCCTCCTCCTTCCCAGAAGCTAACTGCACTCCCACCCTTGAATTCTGCAAACTGAAGAGATTGGTAGCCCTGTTACCGATCTGTAACCACTGTTACTAGAAGAAACTTAATTAAAATGCGTTTCATACTCTTTGCAAATGACAAAGGACACAATGCGTTTACATAAATTATGGAGGTGATTTAAGAGGCTATTTGTAGAGAAAAAAATTAACCTCTCTTTTAAGGAGATGCTGTTATTTAACATGTATGCATACAAACAATGAAACTCCAGGCTAATAAAACAAGGGGCTCAAATAAATTAGAAATGGAAGAAGAGACCACACAGTCGACACCACAGAAGTAAAGAACCATAAGAGGCCATGTAGAACAATTATATGACAACAATTAAATGTCAGAAATGAAAGTGTATATCATCTACAAGCAGACATAAACTGTTTCTTCCTTTCTAGTTTTAACATCTTCTGTTTCCTTTTCTCACTTAATTGCTCCTTATGAGAACGGGTATCCTTGTCTTATTTTTGATCTTACAGGAAAAGCTGTCAGATTTTCATCATTCACCCTTATGCTACCTGTAGGGCAGCCGTAGAGGGACTTTTATCATTTTATGTTACATTTCTTCTAAAACTTATTTCCTGAAATCTTTGACCAAGAAAATATATTTAATTTGGTTAAATGCTTTCTGTATCTACTGGGATGATCATATTACTTTTGTCCTGCATTGTTTTAATCATATTTATTGATTTATATGTCCTGAACTGTCACTGCCAGCATATGATCCTTTAAATGTGCTTTTGAATTGAGTTTTCTAGTATTTTCTTAAGAACTTCCATGTATATTCATCAAGGGTACTGGTTGGTAAGTTTATTTTCTTGAAGTATTTTTATGTAGCTTTATTTTTTAATTAATTTTATTGAGAAATAGCAATGAGACAGTTTCAAAAGAGATTAGTAGGACAGTTACAATAATTAGTACATTGCTTATTGTTATCTGCATAATAGTTATTCATAGTACAAGATGCAGACATGATATCTTGTCTAAACACTATTAGTACAAATCTTTCTTCTCATTGAACTAAGAGAAAGTAGTTGTATATCTATCCTAACTAATTTGTATATACAGATATATTTATTTCACTATAAAATGGGCCTTCATTTATATCCCCCTTTTTTGTTTAGTTTTGTCAGAGATGGGTATTCCATTGCCATTTAAATATTGTAGGTGTATGAGCTCAGCAAAATAATCCAATATAGTCCAGTAGTCCATATAGTAGTGGGTTATCCGTAGGTCTGGCAGTGTCAGAAGTTGTTGACTTGAGCCTTTTACAGCTTAGCTGCTGTTCTATCCCCAGCACCACATGCCACTCCAGCTCTGTCCCTAGGCTGGGCTGACCCAGCCACAAAAGAATAATAACAATAATAGTTAGTTTAATATTTCAAAGTGGGTAGTAGAAAAAATTTGAATGTTCCCAAAACCAAGAAATGATAAATGTCTGGTAGTAGATACGCCAGTTACTCTCGAATTACCAGTGAGCATTGCGCACATATACAGAAATGTCACATTGTACCTTACAGATATGTACGGTTACATTAATAAATTTAAAGCATTTTTTAAAATGTTGTATATGTATCCAATGGAATGTTAGTCATCATTTTAAAAGAACCAGGCATAGTGATGCAAGCCTGTAATCCCAGCGTGGGGAAGCTGAGACAGGAGGATCACTATGAGTCTGAACTGCTTAGTGAAACCCTGCAGAAAAAGAACAAAAATAAAAATAAATAAATATAAGATGCTGTTGTTTGCACCAACACGGATGAACTTACAAGGCGCTCTGCTGAGTCAAACAAGTTGGTGACCGAGGGACAGACACCGCAGCAGCTCCTTACCCATTTGTAGGGCCTGTTTGCATCAAAGTCGCTGAAGCCAAGGTGACGGCAGGTGCTGGCAGGGAGAGACGCAGGGAACCAGCCAATGCATGCGTGACGTAGCTCTGGCGCCTGAACGCCTTCTGAAAATTTTACCTCCAAATGGTGACCGGCGCGCAGTGCTGAGCATCGTGTGTGTTCTCTGTGCACATGGGTGTGCCCACACACACGAGCTTGATTGTGAGAGTCGTTTTACAACCCACACCCATACAGCACAACACCTGTACACCTTACACATGTGGAATTTTTATGTGTCAATTATGTATCAGTACATGTGGGGGAAAGTTAAAATATTTTAAAGCTTGCTGTCTTGTAAGTCATTTGGAGGCATAAACCAAATGTATTCACAAAGGAGAACTACTATGATGCTGAGATTATTTGTTTTAGAAAACTCTCATTAAAATAAAGGCCACCTGTCACAACATAAATGGATGCACATAAATCTTTATCTTTTCTGTTGATATATAAATATCTTCCAGGTTATTTACAATTGCACGTTTTTCACCTAGATTTTACACTCTGTACTAGCCTTTTGGTGACTAGAATAAGGCTTAAGTAATAACAATTTTTTGTTTTTGTTTCTGGTTTTTTTAAATTTTATCTCTTTAGTGGATATAGGGTCTCGCTACGCAGCCTGGACGTGTAGCGATCCTCCTGTTTCAGCGTGTCTAGTGCTAGGATTGCAGGCTGTAGCACCACACCCGACTTTGGTGGCCAGCACGCTGCACCCAGAGGCAGGGCCGGCATGGCTTTCTGGACCTGGGATGGAACTCGGGTCCTTGTGCCTGGGGGCAGGCGCTTAGACCACTGAGCTATCTCTTCAGCCCCAAGAAATAACCATTTTTAAAATAATGATAAATGCTTTGCTTTTCTCTGAAGGTATAAAAAATGTGATAATTGAGTTGACCTAAGCTAGAAGCAGAGCTAATCTATAGTAAGGATTGCAGTTTTAAGTAGAAGTTATTAAAATAATGACTCCTCACATTTCTGCTTTCCTCGATGCCAATACGCTCTCCTCATTGCTTACTTGATTTGTAATATTAGAATATGTAGCATGAGGGCCAGCCAAATAGCTCAGCAGACTGAAGCGCCTGCAAGCAGGCTCAGGGGCCGGAGGTTCGATCCCCAGCCTGCTGCACTGGCCCCGCCACGGGGCGCGCACTGAGTCAGCGATTGAGACTGGGCGTGGTGGAGCATGCCTGTAATCCCAGCTCTTAGGAGGCTGTAAACAGGCAGATCACTACGAGTCCGACCTCATAGTGAGACCCTGAATGCCCTGTGGGCCCTTCCCTAAAGTACAAAAATTAAAAAAGCATGTGGAACACGAGTGTCAGATCTTTAACAGATTTAATGTTTCTTAACAAGAAGTGACACTGTGGTTCCTTCTGTACAACCACAAACATGACCGCTGCTTTTGAAATGGGAAAATGCAGATGGAGAATATAGAAAGTTACTAGTAATTAACCACACAATCCTGTTTAGCCATCTGTGAGTTTCTGAAAAGGCAGAAAAATGACCGGTTTACTTTTCACTCTCTAGGTGTACGAGAGAAAGAAATAGCAAAGAAACCGGGAAGGTTGAAAGCGAGCGGGAGCGAGAGGCTGGAAATGAGGCCACACTGACGCGCCCCACACTGTGCATAAGCCACCTAAAATATCTGCGTTAGAGAACTGCGGCGAACGTTCTTCATAAGTTAGCGCCTCACTCAGGTTTCATTATCCTGGTGACGCGCGCTGCGCTAATCCAGGTGTGGCGCAAGCGTAAGGAGTACTTGAGCATGCGAGCCGTACTTGGCGAAGGAAAGGCACAAAGTATTATTTTGATGTAGGGCCCTTGAACTCTTTTATGGCACCAGCTTTGTTTACATTGTAATTTTCAAAATTAAGTAATCTACACGATTCCCTGGTGTGAATTAACAAGTAGCTCTCAATCAATGCTTCACGTTTTCTTCAGCGAGCCCAGGGAAGACAACAGCGCCTGTTCCTTTCTTCTGGTATAAAATTACTGTAGGGCCAGCCAAACAGCTCAGCGGATTAAAGTGCCTGCAAGCAGGCACAGGAGCCGGGGGTTCGATCCCTGGGCCTGCCGTGCCGGCCCGTCCCCTGGGCACGCTGAGATGGCAAATGGGATGGGGCATGGTGGCCCACGCCTGTAATCCAGCTCTTGGGAAGCTGTAAACAGGTGGATCACTAGGAGTCTGATCTAGTAGTGAGTGGGACCCTGAACACCCTGTAGACCCTTCCCTAAAATCCAGAAATAAATAAATAAAATTACTGTAATAAAGTTACAGTAAACTGTAACTCTTTCTGCTACATGCTGAAGATTATACTTTTATAGTATGGATTAACCACTATTCCAGATTTTTCCTGTGTATTGAACAAGAAAGACCAAAAAGCTACCCAAAATTGCTTTCTTGTCATGAAGCACATATGAATATATTTCTAAGAAATGAATCCTGAAGTTTTCCATTGAAAACACCCCATACAGTCTCCATTAAGCTACACACTGATGGAGTCTTGTGAGCAAGCGGAAGCTATTTCTGTGGACTGTGAGGGCTTCTCTCTCTCTCTCTCTCTCTCTCTCTCTCTCTCTCTCTCTCTCTCTCATCAGAGAACAATCAACCAAATGTTCATTTTTTTTAAATTTTCAAATACCACATTTAACAGGTCTAAAGTCTATTCTTTTCCTCTAAAGTTTCCTTTCTTTATAAGTAAATCTTGCCAAATGATTTCAGGAAACGAAAACAAGAATAACACTAATCCATAAAAGCAAATTCTATAGGAAATAAAACATGAAAACATTAAAAGGAAACCAGTTTCAAAGGCAAAGGTTTTATGGTTGATTGTCATTATTTACTGGCAATGCCAAATGTGCAGCAATGTCGCATTTCTTGGTCACTATGACTGCAGAGACTGAGAAGCTAAGCCCAGAGAGTAATCAGTAAAATATGTAAGAGTCGCCGGGAGGACACACCTGTTGCCCGAGATTTAAGAAGCCACGTCTTCAAAGACATGAAAGAACAAACACAAAAATGCTAAGCTGGTGCTATCTTCTCAGAGCCACCGAAAAGAAGCTAGAACTAACAGGAATGATGATCCTGAACTAATTGGATTTTGACTCAAGATCAAAATGCAGCCTGTATTATCCAGAAGTGGAGCAGTCTAATTTAGTAATTACGGAGCCCACTGCATCGATTCCATCACGGCTGTCCCCGTCCTGGGCACGAGGCCCGCCCCACCTTCCCTGGGCTGGCACAGCCTTCTCAGTTTTTGCTGGTGTTCCAATTTCTCGTTCTCTCGTCTCCCTCATATGATTCCCTCTGCCGAGTACAGTTTCCAATCAATAGAATAAAAATGGTATCTGTAAATACGATTTGGAAATTATTACACATATCCTCATTTCTGGTAAATTCTACTTTGAGCCTGGGAATTTTAATCCTTTTATTCTTCTCCATGACCTAACCCACAGGGAAGAAATAAAATAAAATGAATGTATCACATCGTTACAGAGAAGTAAATAGAGTAGACAGAGCCCACCACTGCAGAACTTCCCACACTGCATGGGACCCTTTAGCTAACCACAGGGAAAGCCAGAGTACGGAAGGAGAACTGACTGTTGCAACTCTGAACGGCAGAGTGGAGGAAACACTGCCCCTCCACTGGCAAATCTGGCTATGCTGAACAAATGCAACATCAGAGTATCCATAACAAAAAAATTAAGATTATAAAACAAAAAGAATGTGCTAGTCACAGCTTGGAGTTGCAGTCTCTGTTCTCTGTGTTCTAAAAGGATGCTGTATTAGACGAGATCATAGCCCTGGATCAGAAGCTGCACACTAGAGTGAGAGCTGAGTTCAGGTCCACTGACAAGATCTGTGACTCCAGGCAAGGTACAAAATTTTACTCAGCCTTAATTTGTCCTTTATAGCATGAGACTAATGAAAGGATTTTATATTAGGGCTTCAAATGCTCAACAATTTTAACACTGTCAGGCTTTTAGAATCATACCTAGTTAGAGTAAATGCCCAATAGAGATTAGTCTTATGATTGCAATTATGACTTTTTCATTCAAGACTTCAATATTATATGACCCTGCTAAATAACAGGGTCATATAATAGTAGACTAAATAACAACCTTTTTAGTTGATCTGCACAGTAGGGAAGACAGAGGTTGAAGTCAGTAACCTGTAGCTCTAAGAGGAGGCTACTTTCCGGGGCAGAATTTTGGTCATCATGATGATAGATTTTGCATTTCATCGGTCTACCTGGGTTCATTGTTTTGGACAGTGGCAGCCACAAGTATCTACATTTGTGAATCATTTAGCTATCTAACCCAGAATGGGAAAAAAATCAATTTCCACTTACATCATCTATGCAGTGCTTTCTTGCTCCCGATGAAAACTGCATTACAGACAAGTGCAGAGAGAACACTGCTGGGCGCGCTGGCATTAGGAGAAGTATTGGGTTTCATCGTGAATAGTTTAGTCTAAGAAGTTCAAAGACGTGAAGTTCGCTCTGTGGCGAGGCCCAGAGCTGAGAAGCAGCAGCGTCCTCCACCAGTGAAGGGCATCTTACCTTTCCTCATGCGAAGTTTAGTTTTTTAACGCTTGCTTTCAGGAATGATTAGAATCTTTTAGAGTTTTCTGCTCTTGGCTTGAGAGATATAGTCATATATTTAATTTCCACGTCTTTTTCCATACATTGCAGGCTTTATGCTGGAAGCCGTGGAGAAATTTCCTTTATTTTCAGAGGAGATGAGCACCTTTCAACTCCTCCGCACACAGCCCCGTATGCCCCTGCGGTTAATATCGATGGCACCGTCCCCAGGCTGCAGGTGCTCAACTTCTGCCACAAACTCGCTGTCACCAAGCTGTTACTCCCACGGCTCAGTGTCAGCAACTTTAAAATGTGTGACAATACTGTCGACTTCACAGCGTTAGAGCAGAGGGTCAACGAGGCCAACGTAAACACAGTCGTGCCTAATGGCACATGAATAATTCATTGCTCTCATTACTATTCATCAGCCTGACCGCCTAATTGTTCCATTCGTTATTTGTTATTGTTATTACTGATTTCCAGAACTGGAGTGAGAGGCTTGCACTACGGAGCGTGTGCGGCGCAACCGTCCACCCTTGGCATTGGGCGCTCTCGGAGCTCGCCGCTCCAGGACGTCCGCCTAGCGCCTTCTTTGCACACGGCGGCGCCTGGCTCGTCCGCGTGGGCGCTCGCGCAGCAGGTGCTCGGCAGCGTCCCTCGGGCAGCACTCCGCGCCCAGCCGGTCATGCGCTGGAAGGCAGCGGCTCCCCGGCATGCAGTCTGGGTGCTGGCCCTTTGTGACAACTTCCCAGCCTATTACTTAATGTCATAATTATAATAGAGCATCTGATCCTTCGAAGAACTTAAATCCTTGGCTCTCCACAAAATTTCATTCCTAATAAAAGTGTCACTGTGTTTTCCAGATTGAATGTATACTGTTTCCTTAAAATGTATTTAATTTCTATCTGACTCCAAGATAAACGTTAAATGCTCTGGATTATTTTTATTTGTCTTAATGCTTCAGGGAAAAATAAGCTGATTGCCTAGAAACGCCCTTCTGGCTTACATGTGTTGAAAGTTATCTAGGTCAGTACATACTGTTCTTATTGGCTCCCTGAGCTACATCTCAGAAAACAGAAAGCATGTGGTATTTGGACTTTCTCCTCTGTGTAGCCTTCCGTTTTCCCCAGTGCAAAACAAGAAGGACATTTTGTGGGCCTCCAGGACACGGTTCTCTGCCATGCTGAAAACAAAATGTTTATAGAACACGACCTAAATTCAGATTTAGAAATTCTGAGTGTCTAGTCTTAAGGTAAACGGGTTTGGAACTAACTTGCTTCCATAAGCAACTAGAAAACTGGGCAAAATGTAGGAAATAACTTGTTTTTGTTTGCAGAACCGGGATTGAATTAGGCCCTTGCGCTTGCCAGGCAAGTGCTTATTCTACTGCGCTATCTCCCCCGCCCCAGAAATAACTCTTTCCATGCTTGGAAGAGCAGAGAGCACAAAGCTGTGATCTTTCACAAAAAAAAAAAAGCAAAAGAAGTGAGAACTATGATCGTACAGGCTCCCTGTACAGCTGCTATTCCTATATGAAGAGCAGGAAAGAAGAGTCCAGACAGCACCCACTGACTTCCCCAAGAGAAGAGGTCGGTGGAGCCCATCCGGCATTTACAGAAGAAGCGAGAGGAAGAAGTGGAGAGGAGCGAGCCCAGAAGCCATGCGGGGCAGGGCACCTCTAGCTCAACACCAACCTATGTCTACATGCAGTGAATGCATAAAAGGTGCGCCAAGAGGGCTGCAGAAAAGAACAACTGCGGAGGAACTGGTACAGTAGCCGCCAGGATTCACACAAGGCCGAGAACTGAATAGCCGCAAGAGACCAGTCTCCTTTTAGCATTTAGTGGAGGCCAAAAAAGGTCATGTCTTAAGAAGAAAGGCTAAATTTGCCCTAGGAAAAGAGGCACCTGAAGAGAAGTAAAGGCAAGTCTCAAAAGGACAAAACTCATCCACAAATAATCTGTTGCCTTCCAGAGTTTAGCCCAATGCTCTTCATTGGAATGCAACAAAATCCAGTGCTTGACAACACAAAATCCATAAAACCCACTATCAATCAGGTTCAAATTAACCAGGAGATTATTTTAGGGAGTAAATTTCCTTTCTCTCTCTCTCTTTCTCTGTCTGTCTGTCTGTCTGTCTCTCTCTTCCTTTCTCTGTCTCTTTTTCTCTCTGTGTCTTTCTGTGTCTCTATTTCTGTCTGTCTGTCTATCTCTGTCGCTGTGTGTCTCTGGTTCTCTGTTTCTCTCTCTGTCTCTCTCTGTCTCTGTCTCTCTCTCTCTCTCTGTACTGAGGATTGAGCCCAGAGCCTTCCCCCTTCTTTGTTCATTGGAGACTCAGTCTTGCTAAGCTGCCCGGGAGGAGCTCGTGGTCCTGCTGCTCTACCTTCCAGAGTGCTGGGGCTACGTCACCGCCTGGCTTAATATGCTTACTGATACTTGTAATCTTTCTAAGCACAAGTTAAATATATGCTTCCAAATATGCATTAAAAGTAGATCACACTCCGCTCTTTCCTAATGCCTCAGTGACAGCTGCTCTACTAAACTGAGGCCACTTGGCCCCCTGAGAAAATAGAGGCCAGCATCCGTCTTCATGCGCATGAACTGGCTTCAGGCCCGGAGTTTTGGGGGGTGGGGGGTGTCGGTAACCTCAGAATACAGTAGTCTGTTTCTTCTATTGACATACGGAAGAAGAACAATTCAAAGAATCATTTTTCAAAAGTTAAAAGAACAACTTCTAACTGAAGGGGAATATTAGTATTTATAATCTATATCAGCTTTTCCCAAGTTTGTTGCAGTATGTTCAGGAAACCTCAAGATAACGAAGTTTACAGTTAAAAGATTCCCCTCATTACTGTCTCCTCCATCTCTTCAAGCTGCTAATTGCCATGTGCTAATCGATGTGCTAAGTGAGGTTTCCAAATGTAACTGCCATTAGCTCCCTTTCCTCAAAGTTGTCACCGGCATTAGTGTTCGGGAGAATATCTTTTTGGAAATGCTGGTCCCCAAACGCCCCCGTTTCCCAAGTGAACAAACAGAGGTTAGTTGTTAATGTGTAAATCACACAGTTCAAACAGATCTCTTATTTCCCATTTTATTCCTTTGCTACAAATTCAGTGGGTTTCAGTAAATAATTAAGATTACATTTTACTTGGGGGTAAGTGCTATGATATAAACGCATAAAGATGGAACAAAGTTAAATCTGGGAAGATTTTAGATTTAGAATCTTTCTCAGATAAAATCTAAGACATCAAGAAAATTATATTTTACTGTGTAATTTTAGAAGAGTTAACCTTCATCAAAAAAGGTGAAAATTAACTTGAAATTTGAGTAAGTTTCATTAACAATGAGCTTTTAGAGTTCTTCTGTCTGAAGGCTAAAAGCTTTGTACTTTTTTTTTTTATGTATTTAGTACAGGGTCTACAGGGCCTCGCTACGTAGATCACACTCGTAGTGATCCTCCTGTTTTCAGCCTCCCAAGGGCTACAATTACAGGTGCCTGCCACCGCAGCCGGTCGGCATGCACCAGGAATCAAACCCCTGGCCTCTGCACTCTACCTAAGCAGGTGCTTTAGTCCACTGAGCCATCTGGTCAGCCCTAAATGCTTTGCTTGAATTCCATACATAACTACAGTTCTCCCTGGTACCCATACCAAGTTCAGGGGTATTTGTAGTTCTTCTTCAAAATAAACCTAGGGGGGCTGGGGAGATGGTTCAGTGGAATAAGCGCTTCCCTGGCAAGCGCAGGGGCCTGAGTTCAATCCCTGGTTCCGCCAAAAATAAATAAATAAATTAATTAATTTAATTAAATTAAATAATAGTTGTGCTTGACTCATAAAAAGACCATTGCAAAATACACAAAATAAACCTAGGACACTCCCTATGATATTAGAATCAAGAAATATTTTTTCAATTTATGGGTGAATTCTTTATTTATTTGATACAGTTCACATAAATGTGGACATATTCATGGTCTTCCAAAGTCATGCTGCTTTATGATAGTACTTATAAACCACTGTCTAAGCTAACAGGTAACTTTAATGTGCTAAATCTAACCAACAGCACGTGTGCCAGTGTGTACCTGCCCTCACTGGTCCTAGTCCTGGGCGCTGGTCCTCTCCACAAAACTGGAATGTCTCACCACTCTGATGCCATAGTCTTTTCAGATGTTTGTGCTAGCAAACTGGAGAGGATACATCACAAGGGTATCAGGAGTAACATCCTTATCTCTAAAGCCACTTCAACAGCCCCGAACAAGCACCAAAGCAAGACTTAAATTCGCAAGCTGGTAATATAGCTCAGCAGCACAGCACCTACCTGGTAAGTTAAGCTCATGAGTGCAATTCCTGGTACAAAAAAGAAAGAAAGAAAGAAAGAAAGAAAGAGAGAGAGAGAGAGAGAGAGAGAGAGAGAGAGAGAGAGAGAGAAAGAAAGAAAGAGAGAGAGAGAGAGAAAGAAAGAAAGAAAAGAAAAGAATTGAACTCTCACTCACTTCAATATTTTAGGTTGTAGTAATAAAAAAAAATTTCACCAAAATATCAGGGAAACACACTCCTTATGACCATCTCTATTCCTAAACCTCGCTTCCTAGAAGGGCTACCCAGGGAGCGCCCCGTTGTGATCCAGACATGCTGCGGTATATGCTCTGTCTGTATCCCGGAAGAAGTGTACACACAAAATAGAAGCACTGGAAATTCTCAGAGCTAAGTCTAGAGCCACGCTGCAGACCCCCTCAGAACCTGCAGCTCTCCCTGGTGTCCCCATTGCTGTGTGCTCAGTTACTGGATCTGTTGTTGTAGTGATGTAGCAAAACTCATTCTTCTTTCTTTTGGCTAAGATTTTTCTTCTTTCTAGCGACTCCTTTTTCTTGAATTAAATATTTAATTTCTATCTCTGCTTCTAAATTTAATGAATTTTAATTATTCCATATTGCTGACTTCATTCTTAACGAAGATCATTTCCTTTCCTTCTAAACACAAGCGGCAACAAGGAAGGTGACACATCCTGTCTTCTTTCTGTGCCCAAACGTAAATGCTTACGATAACCTCTTGCTGTGTGGGTGGCAGCTGTCCGACGTGATCATTAAATTACAGCTCCTGTGTTATATCCTCCTTGGTCAACGTTCATCCTAATTCGATAGGCTGAATTATATGTGATGCAGAAAATTCCTATTTGTACTTACAAAGTATAGTGCAGCAAATTGCTCCGTGACACCGTTTAATTTATTTCCTGAGCAGTGTAATAGAAAACAAATTAATACAGTACTGGTTGCACGGGGTTCTTCCAGCTAAAGAAATGAAGGCCTTTAGAAAGTATTAGTCTTATAACAAAACAGCCCACAGCGAAGCAGAGTCGGCAGCGTTCTGTCTCTCGGTTCACTGGGAAGCCAGCGCACACAGGGCGAGCCCCTTCTCTTGCAGCACCCCTCAAGCGACAGACTAGGGCAGAGACAGAGCTTGTCCTCTCAGCTCGCCAGCCCCACTTCACGTGCCGGGTCACGCCCAGATCCAGCTACGGCAGCTTTTGGAGCCAGTCTGGATTTGAGCCGCAGTTTCTCCTGTGTCATTTTTCCCTTCGGTGTCGGCTGGGTGCTGCTGCATCCCCGCTCCCGCCGGGGAGAGCACCGCAGTCAAGAGCGCGCAGCGGTGCGCCTTGCCACAGCGCACCTGGGCGGGAACCACGACCCAGGCTTTATCGCACCTCACTGGGGTGCTTTTATGGCGAGTTTCATTGTCTCCAGCTATTTATTCAGAAAGTGTCATTTTGAAAATATAAACCTTAAAATCAGAAAACAGTTGAGGAAGAAAATAGAACATGGGCTTCTTTAAAATGAGTTTAACAAACTGCATTTCACAACAATTCCACGCTTTCAGATTTATTTCTCTGAATGCCTCCCATTCCCTACCCAAGAGGAGAGAGATAAATACAAGCAAAGGCCACACGACTTGGAAAGAATCTTTTTTTTTTCCCCATAATTTTATCGATAAACAAATAGCAATGAGACAGTTTCAAATCAAATTGGTAGGACAGTTTCAATAATTGACACATTGCATACATTCTTCCTAGTGGTTACTTGCTGTACAAGATGCGGACATGATATCCTATTTACAAACACCATTAGAACAAATCCCTCTATTCATTAAGAGAATGTAACTATATATTCATCCTAACCATTTTGAATACATAGATACAAAATGGACATTTATCTATATCCCCTTTTTTGGTTAAGTTCCATTATTTGAATATTATAGGTGTGTAAACCCAGCAAAATATTCTAAAAGAGTCCAGTAGCCCATAATAGTATTGGGTCTTCTGCTTCACTGGCAATGTCAGAAATTGTTGACCTGAGTCCCCCACAGCTCAACATAACAGCATGGCTTTACTTGGTATACTTCGTTTTTATACTTTTCTGCTGGATGGTTAAGACCAAGGTAAAGCAGGACCTATGCAACAAGAGTTGTAGCTTTTGGGTCTGAGAAGGTCACTGCTTCAAGGTTGTATATGGTGAGATTTCTGGACTTATGTGTAAACATAAGAAGTATATAATTCTTTATGCCTATTTTTAAAATATATTCTAATTTTTAAATGTTTTTTATTATATTCTGTAAGGACTTAAAGTTCAACATATCAATACTTGATGAAAAATACCTGTTCCATATTATACCTAAGATGCTTGACATGCAGACAGATATTGAGGTTAAGCTTAACAGCCTAGGTTGTATGGTAATAACAATAAGCTTGTCTTCTGGAGGGTTAACAACCTAAGCTGGCAGAGCAAAAGTAGAGACAAAGGAGGGCCACAAGGAAAGCCAACATTTTGGCCTTAGCCTTCTAAGGTCAATTAAGACTCGGGACATATGAGAATTTGTACTGTAATGTCATGTAACTCAGTAGTGTCCCAAATTTTCTGATCAAGGAGATTATGGGGCCAAAGAGGAAAGTGATCGATGATGTAGAGTGTGCCTAAGGAGAGTCACATGGAGAGAAAACATTTTCTCAGGCTTTCACAGAGAGCACATTGGCCAAGCAATGGCCGTGACTCATCCACATGGCTGACACTGACAAAGAATCTTCAGCTCACTATTCAAACTCTTTCACTTTACAGATAAGCAAACAGAGGTCCTACTGAGCAGGTGGGAAGCAGCGAGCCCTGGAGCTCAGGTGGGAAGAAAGCCGCCCACTCCCTGGACTCCTGCACCCTGCCGGCCCTGCTGGCCTGCGTGCTGCAGGGGGGCTGCCAGCCAGTCCTTGCTGACTGATCTGGCCGTCAGCAATGAGGTGTTTGCACCTCCTTGAGCAGGTGCCCTGGGGATAGGGAAAGGAAGTCCCCAGGGAGGAAGAGAAAGCCTGTGTTTGTACCTCCCTGAGCCCATCACAAAGGAGCTGGGCTCCTAGGAAGCTGGGAAGAAAGCACTTGGGAAACGAGGTGCTGTTCAGCCTGCCTCCCGCTGTTGTAGACGCCTCATGGCACAGGAGTCTTGGTTGACAGCTGGTGGATCGCTCCGCTGTGAAGCGTTGGCTAAGCCTGAGGCATTTGCACTGTGCTGCACTCCGGAAGAGTGAGTGGGCAAAGTGAAAATAGTGATCGAAATGCGTGGTTTCATTTCAGCATTTCCACTTCTCAGTTTTTATAAAGGGTTTTTGTGCTCAAAATAAGACCACACGACAGCGTGGCAAGAAGAACAAGATAAAATTAAGATTACATCAGTTATATAATTGTCGTGGGGTAATTGCTATATAATCTATTTTTATTATTTAAAGAACTTTAAATTGAGATATTTTAAACGCATGTTTATCAAAAGCAAACTGCGGGTGTGCCACAGCATCAGGGATCTACATTTGACTGCAGGAGTGTGTGGTCGAATTGTGCAGGCTACTTAAGTGCCCCTGAGGCACCTCTGAAAGCAACTTGTCTGGCACCCTTTCCAGAGAGGCCCAGAGAGCGTGCAACTCATTCTCCACTTAGAAACTTCAGCTCTAAATTTTTTATTCCATACATATTTTATCTCTCATATCCTAGGAAACCTACTCAAGTGGATGCTGGCATTTTTGCCCTAGTTCAACGGAAGCCACTTTTGTACATCAGTCCTGATTTCCTTACTTCACGTTGGTAGTAGGAATGGCAATGTTTAGGGTTCTGTCTGCTTGGATTCCTACTACAGGCATCACATAATTCTCTCCCAATCTATCAGAACAGAAGCATCAGGAAAACATCAGGGAACTTTCAATGAGATGCACATTTATAAATCACTGAGTTAATAAACTGATAGTAAAACATAAATAATTTTTGTTTTATTTTTATCTCTATTTTCATTTTAAAAGGTGAGTTTTATTATTTTTAATTCAATGTGAAATGCAGTACTTTAAATTTCTCTTGTTGCCGTAACATAAGGACATGTATGCATATATGTATTTATTAATAAATACACGGAGGAGGCTTTCCTAAGCCAGCCCTGTGTGATGCGCACCGCCCACTGTTCTCAGAACGCGAGGCAAGCGAGCTTTCGAGCTGCAGATACTCTGCAGTCAGACTCTACCGTCAGAACGTGCTCACTACCACCACGTGTATTCTGCGCATAATATTTTTACTTTGTTCCACCCTTAAGCTTGCATTTGCTTATTTTACTTCATTCAATGCAACAACCGATTCCTAGTCTCTCCCACACAGCGAGTGCTCCGCTCCTTTCCCACACACGGCACCGACTGTGGCCTCGTTCACACACGCACGGCGCTCCCTTATCTCGGCCTTGCGTGGCCCCTTCGTCCGTGGGAGCCCGGCACCCTGTCCTTGCTCTTCGGCCTGCAGCTGATGCTCTGGACCGCTCAGCCCCGTGCTCTGCGCCCTTCTGCGAGAACACGCAGCTCTCTGAACTACACTGTGCCGAACTTGCTCGGAGTGAAGTGGTCTGCGCCTGGCTGGCGGGAAGCCACCGCGGGCCGCCCGCAGAGGGGGCTGCTGCTTGGCCGCTCGCTCGCATGTGCGCAGGAGCCGGCCACCCGCGTGCAGCGTGCCCCCTAGAGGCAGGGCCCTGCCTGCCTCCGCGGGGGTTTTCCTTTACTTTTCTTCTGTGCACGCGAGCTACAGCAATCCCACAGAAATAAATCTGAGCTATAAGAAAGAAGACTAGAAATACAAGTTAGCGGTGCGGTGTCGTCACCGGTTGATTCGCGGCTACCCGTCTGGGCAACTGCGCTCCCAAACTTCACCAAGGGGAAGCCCCCCAGGAGCTGGCGTCTGCAGCTGCGCGGGCGGGGTGGCGTCCCCGAAATCACCTGTAATGTGTGCAGGAGGCGACCCGGGAAGATGGGGAAAGATTCGGACGCTTCCCAACCACTTCATGAGCCCGAGCTGCGCGGCTGGTGGGTGGCCCCGAAAAAGCAAGCGGCGGGTTTCGCCTGTACGTGGTCGTGGCTGTGCGCAGACAGAAGTCGCAGTTTTATAAGACAGTATCTTGGCTCACTTTGGTAAGAGATTATCTTTACCAATCTTAATTACATCCACCTTACAGCTGAATTTAGAAATAAAAGTGATCAGGTCAGACACTTGGGAACAAAGTCTGTACCTGCGTTTATAGGAGAAACGCTCCGGTGGCCCTCGCAGTAAGTCGGTGCAGTCATGCGCAGAAGTTAAAGAAAGAATCCTGTGCCTAGTTTGTTTTCAGCACATAAAATATCACGAATCAAGAGCTGAAATGAAGCCCTACTTTTGCTCCCAATTTGAGTTCGTACTTAAAAACATTTAAAAGACAAAAGGGTCAATTCTAAGTTTACTACATGGAATATGCTAATGACATAACGATTAAATCAGAAAGGAAAATGACGAGATTTTTAATTCGTCTGTATGTCCCTGGACCTCGCTCTGCAGTGTGGTTGGTGCTACGTAGCTGAGGCTCGATTCTCGTGGCTAGTGCACCCTGGGCAGTGTGACCCAGGAGCCCCTCAGAAGTCTCTGTTCATCCAAGGGCTTTGTCAGTCAGATTTAAGAGTCTACTTTTGAATTAAGTCTCTGAGTATTTTAAGTTCCTGGAATTCTGTAAGCGAGGAGATTTTTAATTTAGCAGATTGCCAGTGTGTGGCCAATAAATTGGGCAGTGTTCAATTAAATTAATTATTCAAATATGACGTAGATATCTATCTCATTTAAATTCAAAATATTTCCTAAATTATTGAGTCTGACTCTGCACCATTAGACCTAATTAGTCTTCCTGAGGAGGCAGAGGCAGGGGAGTCACTAGGTTACAACCAGCCGGGGCAACCTAGAGAACACAGGTGGTCCCTGTCTCAACAGAAGAAAAACCATTATGAAAACCAATGTACACTTCTTCAAGCAGCATTTATTCCTGAAATTTGAAATGTGAGGTTTGGTTTCAGCTACAGCGAGGTGGCATTAGTCAGGAAGATAGAACCACTAAATTAGAAGTGATGGCTGGTGCCTACGCGTGGCAGGAAGTCACGACCAAGGGGGAAAATGTAAATCTTTCACTGGGTATTTGCAGTCCTTCTTGCAAAACCCTATATCAACTGAGAGAATTCTATCAAACCAAACATTTGTCTTGGTACATAAACACATTTTGAAATTTTTAAGTATCTTATATGGAAGGCAAACAAATTGACTAGGATTTGCGTAAGGATTGTGCGGCACTAAGACTAAACACTACACTAAGGGAAGAAGGTAATTCATCAGGAACACTTTACAGTATAAATACCAGATCCCGTTTTAAACCCTGTATAATGTGCGGCAGCTACAGCCCCGTGATAACACTGCTCTGTTCCAGCTAGATTCTTGCTTCACTGCCCATTCTCCTGATCACACGAAGATAGAATAAGCAGTACCCTGCCTGACCCCTTCGCTCGCAGATGAAAAACTGGAGCTCAAACAAAATTTAAAATGCAATAGGGCAATCCAGTGGGAAAGTTCCCTAAGCAGTTAAGAATAATGTGCTAAACACAGACACCTTGATTTCTGTCACTCTCTTTTGTGATCAGTGTAATTCTGCTGTGCTGGGAAGAAATCTAAAAGTACACCCCGAAGCTACGGAGACTGGGAAGTAAATAAGGAACTGGAAGTGAAGAGGAAAAGCGAGCGCAGCACTTGCAGTTCTGCAGGCGCTGCTCGAGACCGCTACAGGGTTTAAGCTCAAGAAGCTGAGTGTTAGGAACCTGAGATGACAGCCGCAATCCTGTCATGCCTTTGCCGACTGAGTCGTCCAAGCTTCACCGGTGTCGGTGTGCTCGCCTCTGAAATGGGCCCATCTATAGCCACCCGGTCTGTGGACAGGACATTTGGGAAGACCAAGGGAGACAGTGGATTGGAAGGGCTTTGGAAATTCCCAAGGACACACGTGTGCATGGCTGGGTGGCACTTACCAATCAGTGTTGCCTTAGGTCACACTTTATCTCAGATGGTTCTGGGGATCAGGCGGTTGATAAACTCTGACATCAGATCTGCTTTTGGTAAGTAGCCCAGTAGCCACTATAACTATTCCACTGAGCAGGGAACCTGGATTTCCGCTATTGGGCAAATCTTGTTTATTTCACAAAAGCCTCTCCAGGCCAATGAAAAGCAGACAGGAACACCACCATCAGCAGCACGAATCCCAACCCTCTACCTCCTTTCTGTTCTCTGAGGCCCTTACTGATTCATTTACCTAATAGATTTTTATGATTGTAGCCTGCCTTGTATCCTTGCTCTACACCACTTTGGAACTTTTAAACAAATCAATAACAAAGAGAAAAGGCAACAAGTTTTGCTGCTAAGGAGCTGCAAGGAAGGGAAGGGTGAAGGCTGCAAAATACCAATGATGAACGCCTGCCCTGGCAACAGGGAGAAGACACTAATACAACCGGACTTTTGGCTCACAAAGGAGGTAAAAATGAAACAGCACCAGCTTAAAATCAATATGAAATTCTATAGGCCACCTTTACAAAGAAATCAAGGCAGGCATAATGCGATCTCCGCAGTGCACTCGGGAAGGACAGGATCGCATAGCCCCAGCTAAAGGCAGAAGCCATGCTCTCCTGGAAGCCCCACGAAAACGGAATTACTGCAATCAGGCAGTGTGGTCAGGAGGCCATGGATGAGACTGGCAGGGCTATCAAGAGACAAATAGGGGTCGAGTCTATGCAAATTGCTGAACACTGGGAACACGCTCACGTCGCTCATTAGCAGCAGTTTTCTTTCAAGCAATAGACTCAGAAGTCTACATAGCCTATCCAGACACTTCCAGATATGCGACTTCAATTAAGCTAGAGCAGGAAGCAGCAGCAGAGCCCGTGCTGACAGTGTCTGTCACTCACACGCTTATGCCCACCATAAGCTGCCCCTTCTGCCAGCGGACTCTTGCAGTTCCAAAGGACAGGGCGCTGGGTACGTAGAAACAAGGGAAAAAAGAAGCCTGTGCCACCTGGAAGCAGGCAGGAGAAGACAAGTCCAAGAATGGCCATTTGTATCAGCCCTCCTCAGAGTCTCCTGTGTGGATCATTTTTAAATAAAGTTGCTATTAGGGACCAAAGTTTTCAAGTTCAGAATTTGCGTTTTCAGGGACCTGGGAAGATATTTCAGCTCAAAGCCTCATGGTAGAGCTGGAGAAATTGAGGCCACTAAAATCATGTCAAAGTTAACACTGAAGCCCACCTGAGGACTCACCTTTGCTAATTTTCTTAGCCATCAACCCAGGGATTTCCTCCTCTCTTGCTTCTTATCCAGAGCTAAAATGTTTCCAGCTCATTAGAGCAGCACATGAAGACCACACAAGGTTTCACAATGAACACACTGCTAGATGTTTACCAGAATTATTGACCAGAGCCATCTCTGCTTTTGGTTAAATTTATGAAGCAGCAACAAATAGTACTGTAATTTTTTGTGCAAGTAGAAATTTTCCCATGTTAAAAATTTAGCTCAAGGGGCTGGAGAGATGGCTCAGTGGTCTAAGGCACCTACTTGGAACAAGCTTGGCAAAGCATCAAGGGACCGCGGTTCAATCCCCCAGCACCACATGCCAGCCAGCCCCGCCCCCTGGTGGGCTGAGCTGGCCACACACACACACCACAC